>NC_031769.1:73558235-73674460 GCF_001522545.3 Parus major | reverse complement strand
TAAAATAAAATAAAATAAAATAAAATAAAATAAAATAAAATAAAATAAAATAAAATAAAATAAAATAAAATAAAATAAAATAAAATAAAATAAAATAAAGTGGCAGGATAAAGACCAGCCTCCATTCTGAAAACAGCAGTCAGTCCTTCAGCTGCTTCAAATACTGTGTTTGGCTTCAGAGGGGCCATGCCTGTTTATATCAGGTGAGGTTCTTTCTTCTATTTTTCATTTGTGAAAAATTCCAAGTAAATTTCAAGTAAATTACAAAACACTAAATAAAGAATGCAAGATTTTATCTAATATCAAATTTTTAAATGTTTACAACTTTTTCCTTCTCCAATGTCCCAGATAGAGCAGAAGTTTCTTTCACTGTTTTGAATACATCCATCAAGAACATGATTTTTGTGATGCTGAATTTTTAATAGGCTACATCTTCCAGACAGACTTTTTCAGAGCTGCTCTCATTTCTCAAGTTACACTGATTCCTACAAAAGTTACAAATTTCCACAATTCCCAGTTGTGAAAAAAAAAAGAGAAAGAATGTAGAGCTATCATGACAAAATGTTTTCATACTCTTTAAACAGTTATCACCAAACAAAAAAAGACAGTCAAAGACTAGACTTCTGTTTAGATTCTGAAAAAGACAATATTGATTTCCTTCTCCGACGCTGTAAATTCTGTATCCATTTTCATTCATCTGAGTCCAGTTCTAGGAATGGAATATTTAATATTCATCTTACTGCCTTTGGTAGATTAGCATGTTGTTGAATGTAAGAAAGAAAAGGCCATCACACCCAAGTGAACTAACAGGAGACATCAAAGAGCACATCAAACGCTTTAATTTAGGCAGAAGAACCACACTGAAACACACTTGTTTTTTCCCCCCTCTGTCTTCCAATAACAACATCTGCTTTCAGGACAGGTATCATATTTTTACTAGTTTATTTGTTAATTGGAAGCTGCTTGTTAACTTGTTCAGCCTCCAAAATTATGTCTCATCCACAACTGCCCAGTTCAGCCATCCATCAGCATGTGAAAGTGCAGCCAGCACAGCCTTAGTAAGGCAGAGTGTGAAAGGCAGAAATGTGCAGGGTGGGTAGCATTGCTCCCAATAACCAGCCTTTAGAGCCTAGGCACTTCTGTTGGAACATGGGCTAAATTTATACAAATTAAGATTAAGGAAAGGAGCAGGTTTTCATGAAAATCAGACTTTTTTAAGGCATGCAAAAAAACAAGAATAATCACTAGCAGTTTTAGAGAGAAAGAAAGATTATCTTCCTAAACTTGTGGGCAGGCAAGGGTAGAGGCAGGAGGGAAGGCTTCCATCTACATACCTCTCTCAATAGTCAGCAAATTAGCAAAGCATAATTTTCATACATACTAACAGTTTGTTAACTTACAGAATTAAGCAAGTTAAAAAGTTTATTCAATATTTCTGAGAAAGACAAGCATAGAAACTCTGTCTTTCAATTTCCTGATCTAATTCTGAAATTATGCTGCACTAGACAAGCCTCCTTTCTAAATGTTTGTCCCAAACCCCCAACTGAAACCCCAACTGCTGTATTAAATGCTACATATTTATCAGCTCCATTATGTTTAGGCAGAATAATTTTATTTCTTCTAGAATCTCTAGATAAATGATGAAAAAACAACAAAAAGAAATTATCTACAAGAAATTACATTTCTTGTTATTGCTTCCTTTGGTGCACTTTTAAAATGTTGCCAGCTCCTCTCCTATGGAAATAAGTAGGATGTGAAAAATAAAATAATAAAAAAGAAGTTGTATAAATGGAAATAATAATGTAAATACATTAAGTCAAAAAAAAAAAGCCAACAAACACCTACAATTAATCAATTTACATATCTAGTACTCACCAGAGAACCAACCTTGCATATAGTCTCTTGAAACTACTGTCAATTATCGCAGATATTTCATGGTAGTTATAGTTCAATTTTTCATGTATATCTACAGCTGAAAATTGTCATATTGATAAACTAAGGCTTCCTGATTTACTGGCTTCAGCTTTTAGACTGGTTCTTATAAGCAGATTACAACAAAGATAGATTCTGTGATTAGTCTGGGAAAAGTGGAAAGAAGACAACCAAATTTTTACAATTATTCCTGTGTAGTCATAATTCCAGCTCTTATGATCTGCTAACCTATGACAATAATCACCTTTAATACCCATGCCAGACCTTGCCCTGCTCTCTAATAGTCTCAAAATACTACACCTCCAAACAACGAAGGTAGCTCAAACAGAGATGAAAAGAGCATTTTTTTCTCCTGACTAGTAATGAGTTTTAAAAGCATATGCATCTTCCTAGCATCTTAAGAGTATAAAAGAACCTCAACCTTTACAGTCAAAAATACTTATGTTTTGTTCTTTGATTTTCAAAAATTTCTCTCCGGTGGTGTAGTTGAACATTGAAAAAAAAATTCTGGTAGAAAAATACATTGTCTCCCCACCCAAAGTCAAGCTGTCATCTCATCTGAGGATGATGACATTCAATGTTACATTCAGATGAAGACAGCCTGAGTGAGACAGCTGCCTCATAGGACTACCATCAATGGAACTGTTCCATCCCAAACCTGGAGACTAGTTCTATTCTTATACTAAAAAAACATAAAATTTTTACTCTTTCCAGACTATTGCCTAAACAAATCTCTCTTAGTCTATGTAGGATGTGAAATTCTAACACTGTAAGTATTATTTATAAAATCAGGGACTAGGAAGGGTTCTGTTTAAGATTTAGATTACCTGGTCATTCCACTTAAAAATGGAGAAGGGCAAAAGAGACTACTTGAGTGGAGTTAGATAATTAATATGTTGTTTTCTTAACAGAGAAGTTAAAAACAGAAAGTTTTGTTCCTGTTTTTTCAAACAGCTGAGGTTTACAAAAAGCAAAACTGTTACCAGATCATGCATGGGTCTGTAGAATTATCTAATCTCCAAACAGGAGCTAAAAAAGAGTATCCCAGCAAGCTGAACAGCACCTAAACAATTCAGCGAGATCTCAAATCACACCCTTTTTTTCACAATGTCCCAATCTTTGACAACACTGCAGAGCTAACACGGTCAGTTTTTCTGTGAAAAATCTTCTAGCAACGTCATGGAAAGGAACAGCTTGACCCCTAGAAGATACTCTGAGGGAGGAATAGAACAGAAGAAAGGCTCAGGCTGTGTTGCAAAACCAACAGAACACCAGATTGCAAATTAAGAAAGATATCCTCAAAAGGGGTTCTGAATTAAGTGGTTAATCAAAACACTATGCAGTAAGCCCCCTCATTCTAGTGTGAAAGCATGTCAGGGGAAGAGCAAGAAGTGCGTATCAGAATGTGCATCAACTTCTTGAGGCACTGTCACAGTCCAGAAGAGACCTCATTGCTCTTCTTTTTCAATCCCATATGAGGTTGAGTTCACCAAGGGAATGAGATTTAGTTATGGAGGAGGAGTTATCACACATAAAGTTTCAGAAAATGTTGTTTGCATGAGACTGCACTTACTTTCAATTTTAGTGTGTTGTTTTTTGGCTTTTTTTTTTTTTTCCTTTGTCCCTTAAGAGTAAGGGAAAAATATTTTTGGACTAGTTTCAGTTTGGGAAAAAAGAAATAATAGCCTTCCAACCTCATTTTCAGAGAGTAAACTAAACTCTCCTTTGTTTTCCTTCTGTACTTATTAAGAATTTGACTTATAGAATACTGGTATATAAAATAGTGTAGGAAACCTACCAGCTTCTGAAAAGTCAGACAAAAAGGGGAAGATTTTGTTGGGAAGTTTTCATCCAGGCTGCTAAGATTTGACTGGACATTTCTCTTAGTGCAGTATTTCATATTGTTATGACCAAAAAAGGAAAGCTGAGATATGAAATTCATTTACAGATTGATTTGTTATATTACCACACATTAAAAGCTTTCACAAATGAAACAGAATCTGAACTCAGCATGAAAAATAGTGCTGGAGCTCATTAAATCAGTTCAAAAAATGTATCAGGATAGCATCCCTGTTGGAAAAGTTGAATTTGGTGTTATCATCTTTCCCAAAATAAAGTGTTAATGATTCCTCTTATGAACATCTAACATATGAAACAAACTTAGACAATCTGTTTTCTCAAGGACAGAAGAAAATTATTTCACATATATTAAAAATAATAAAACTAAGCAACTTTAACACTTTTATCATTCTATCATTTGGTCAGTGACTTTTACACCTTTTCAAGAGTCTTAAAAAAGCACAATAATATTTCTCTAAATATATAGGGAAATCTTCACAGTAGTGTCTCAGTAAATTAAACTTCATTGTCAAAATTTTCCTGATTAAGGAAGTGATGATTTGAAACAGCACATCTCCATGCTAATAATGGAAACTGTTTTATATCCATTAGAGTATATAGGTGTATATATGAAAAATTATAAACAGTACTATCAGTATATTACAAGCACATGTAGACATATACAGTATAAATATATGCACATATATATATACATATGTATGTATGTATATGTATATTTATATGTATCTGTGTGTATATACATATACATATACATATATATATATAAGTTTAAAGCACAATGGAATATTTACAAGTTAAGATTTTACCAAAATATGCAATATAAAATCACAGCTAAGTTACAAAAACACATGCTCAAGCCCATTACCAACACAGACTGGTGTTATTTTGGCAACTGTCTCACAAAAGATTAAAACACAATATGCAATAGCACAAACCATGGGTGTAAAATTATTTTGTAGCACAGCTAGGCTGCATGCTGTTTTACAGTCTAGAACAAGAAGTGAGGATAAAGAAGAATTTATCAGAAACTTTTCCCCATTGGAGTTCAGATTCCATGTAGTATATAGAGATTATATTGGTTACTATAATGTAAGAAAAAATAAAAAAAGGGAGTAATTATAAAATTACTCCTACTGTTTACATCTCTGGATCTCACTCTGTTTCTGAATATATTTATTTATCTAGATAAAATGGATCGTCTTTAAGTTTGAGCCAGATAAGGTGGCTTTAAAAGAGAGAATTGGAAACAGGTCTTTAAACATATAAAGTATATACTCAGATTTCTTCCCTTTAAATATCTGGCATACTAACTGTTTGGAAAATCAGCAAAATCCTTTAGCTGTAATAAAATATACATTTTTTTCCATCACCTATTTTTTCTTCTCTTTAGTATATTTTGTGTATAAAAATATAAAAACCACATTGTGCAATACTTTAATAATATATCAAAATATATTAATAATTCTACCATTTACCTTCCAGCTGTGAGCCAGCTTCACATTACAGAGATTCAACTCATTCCTGAGCCCCTTGCTGAATGAGAACAAATGCTGAAACTGCCTGCCTTGGACCCTTCTCCAGTGGTAGGTAAATATCAAATAGACTTTAATTATGACTTATTGTATCATGAAGTCCACTATTCAACTACTCCAGTCCTGTGTGAATTTTAGTACACAATGTTTAAGTCAGCACACACAGCACTCTGTTCTGTCAAGAGAAAAAAAATGCCAAAATCCACTAAAATTCAAGGCAAAGTATATTAATACACAGGACAAGAAGAATATTGAAATCTTTTTCCTGTATCTGAAATGCATATAACTGGCAAAGAAGTAGCAAATCTGTTACAGCTTGCTTATTCCATTATATGTATGTGTGTGTGTGTATATATATATATATACATATATATATATATATATACATATATATACATATATATATATTCTGTAGTGATTGGCTTCATTAATGATAAATGTCATGAGTATACACATTAACTCACTAAGCAGCATGAGTGTCAGGCAAAGGAGACAGGAATAACTAAAGCTGCAAGTTTCTTTTGAGTAAAGCAAAGTTTTTATGGAGCTAGGAAAAGTTTCATACACTGCAGGAATAATTAAATGTCTAAATTATGGTTCTGTTTTATTTTGGGTACTGGCTATTGTAACCATTTATTATGTATCAGTGTAAGAATTTTCTGTATAAATGGTTGGTCTTTATGAATATTGTCATCCTTTGAATATGTTGTCCTTTGGAGACCTGGAGCAGAAGACAGAACTTCCCTGTTCTACAGAACGTAGCTATGAAAGGCCATAGCGTAACGAGTACTTCTTATCTATCCCTGTCTGAATCTGTTTCCTCTAATAATTTCTGAAACTATTATATCATATCTTCAATAAGGATACAAACCAAAATTGATATTATTTTGCCATATTTCCTTTACCTGGCTCCTTAGATGAATGGCAATATTTAGGCCCCTCATTTATTTCCCAAATGTCTATTATTGACTTTGAGGTGTCTCATGTGGGCAAAAAGTCTCAAACCATCCAGAAAAAGCCTTACAGATCACTGCAATTTAAACAGAGAATGCTACATAAAATGCCTTTTCCAAACACAAATGATGGCACACAAGGAAAAAATTTACAACAAAAAACTATAAATATATTCATTAATTTATTTTTATTATTTTTTTTCATCCTTCACTGATGTCTTTGAAGAAAGCATATAATTTTTGAATGATTGCTCTGAAACTGAAAACAAAATTTATTTTTTTCCTCTTTTTTTTTTTATGAATATGAAGTATTTGTCACAATGTTTCCTATTTGGTCACAGCACATAGAAGTGCTTTTATTCTCATTTCTCCTTGAAGTTAAGAGGAGGACCGTCTACATGTCTTGAAGTCAAAATGAGAAAAAACCCAAGAAGCTGAAAAACCCCAGAATATTTGGGGAATTTGTGTGCATGTAAAGCAGAAAGCTTTGTAAAGAAAGAAACACAAATGAAACTTCTTGGTTCAAGAACTAAAGGACATAGCTGCAAGTTTCCATGAGCCTTTGACAAATTCTTGAATTATGGCTATGAAGCATGAGAGGAAAGTGAAAACATTGATCAGGCTGCCAGTCAGACTTTGGCAATAATAATGCAGAATTAGTTCAAACACGTGCCAGATTCTGTAATCTTATCCTTATTCTGAAACTCTCTAGCTGTAAAACCCACACTTTTAAGTCATGCAAACAAGTCTTGAGAAACATTAAATCTCATGGTTTAAGTACTTCCCTCCCTAGCAATATTTAAAGGAATGTTTACATTTCCTGAACTTCACACATGGCTAAAACCAGTATTTTTGCCTGTATGGACTGTGTGTCTCTTGTGCAGTGAAGACTTTACATATTTGAGCAGGATGTGCATTTCTGGGGTACCTACAGGACATTAGAGGACCAAACACTTGACTGTAAATTCATGTGGATAGACAACTAAAAGAAAAATAAAACCCCAGTATGTTCTGGCACTTACTAACAGGTCAGTGAATCAGTGAACCTCAAATCAATTAAAAATTTGGTGAGCTGTAATGTTCAAACCATCAGCACTTAAACATTCAGGAAAGTGTCTGCATTACAGGAAAGTTATTATTCAGCCACCACTTGTCAAGTCTGATAAATGGCCATCCCTTTTGGCTTGCTAAAATGCATTACCACGGGCTAGAGCTAATATTACCGGACTGAAACTGGTAAAGGCTGTGCCCTACGTGGGAGAAAAAAAGCAACATGAATTTCTTTGTATAAAGTAACAAAGTGAGAAGTAACAATCATTCACATACTTTACCCATTACGTATGGAGACAAATACAACAATATTTCTTAACTATATGAATAATTACCATTAAGCAAATGAATAAAGTTTTTAGAACTCTGTATTATAACACATCATTATGACTTCACTGTCTCACATATTTAGTTTTATGAGATGTGAAAAATGATGTAGCTGTATCTTATTAAATTAAATTAGACAACACATGCAGTTTAAGCAATTGCTGTAATTACTCTAATTTCTAAAATACGTATAATAGGAATACACAAATGATATAAAGCTCATTTTTATGTAAACAGAGTAATTAATACAGAAATCTCAAACTCTCCTGACTGTCAAAAACAATATGCTAGCAAACTTTAGGAAGGGCTGGCACAGTGCCTTCAAAGACTTTAGAAGAAATTGGGTAATCAGCTCTCAGCATAGTAAACATATGCATACAGCATACAAATGAAATTCAAAATGTATTATATAACAAACACTCTAGGATATGAAGCTATGATTCACCATTTCTTTCTTCTCTGGATAATAAAGAGTAATTGTAACTGTGCTCATCTGAATTGGAAAAAAGCCAAAATCTCACTATTACAATACAAAATGTTGGAGGTGGCTTCTATATCTTATACATCTGTGTTTTATTGTGATGGTCAAACTTTTGCCATGCACAGTTCAAGCTGGAAAAAATTTCAGAGAAAAAAAGCATATTAGTTACTACTGAGCTTTTCCATTTTCTAAGGCAACATCAACATTAGTTTCACCAGTGTAACACCAACTTAAAACTGTCCAGTGCAATAGGAAGTCAAAGCATTAGTCTCTATTAGAAGGCAAATGACAGCTGTTTAGAAGGGAATTTGTACCAAAGCCAAAGAAACTATGAAGGTGATGGATACAAAAGGAACAATATAAAAATCTCCTCTGTATTTTATATTATGGGGTACATTTCACATATTGTGCAGGTTCATTTGAATAAACACAATATTGCAAGTGGAACCCCACTTACTATTTAGTTAGCCGTATCACTGAGTGCTAATGTGGAAACATGGAGATTATCCTGCATCTGTACTCTTTCTTTATTGTTAGCTTCCAATATGTCTTTCCCAGGAATCCAGACTACTGGAGCTCTGGATTCTTTCTAGCCATTGCAGCATTTTGAGGGAAGGACAACTGTTTGGATTCACTTTGTAATGAGTTTCTTCATCCTGGCCTAGAGACTATTCATAGTGCTCACTTACTCCAATCTCCTGTGGCTACATTAAGACCAACAGTCCTAGATACTACAAGGAAATTGCTTTTCAACTTTTTTGTAGAGACTAAGGGACATTTACAAAAGGAAATTTTTTTATGCTTGCTCTACAAACTATTCTTGGTTTTCTACGTAAATCTTTCAAGAATTCATGGTTATAGAGAAATATTCCTAGAGCAAAATGCAGAGAAACCTAGAACCAGAAAACTTAACTGACATCCTACATTTTTATATCTCATTTAGTGACAGATAAGCTGCATAGAAAAAGGTACAGTATGTATTTATATATATAAATATATGTAAAGTATGTATTTATATATATAAAAAAGTAAAGTATGTATTAAACTTTGCACAAAAATCTTTCTAAATAGGAAAAGTTTTATGAAATTTGGAAAATAGATTCTGCAGTTTATTTCTGATATAAATGCTCTTTTCAGGGAGAAGTCCTTCATTCCTGCCTGATGATCTGGTGAAAACCAGGTTCCTAAATCTCATGTTCATATTCACTTACACTATTTCAATTCAGAAGAGTGTCCTTCACAAGCACACATCTTAGTTATAAGCATTGTCTGTTGCAGTTCAAGAGTTGTACACCAACCAGAAAAATGATCATCTTTATCATGATTTTATAAATGTAAAGCATGTAACACATACAAAGTTTAACTGAACAACTTGTCAAAACTCATATAAGATGTGTGTAGCAGAGCCAAACCTTAGACAATCAAGTTACAAATCAGTGCCTTAAATAAGCTATGAAAGAGAACTTTCAGAAGTCTCATTGTTAGAGATCCAGCTGTAAAGTACACTCAGTGATCTGCACTGATCTTGGTTTCCTTCTTACTTGGTTTACCAATTCAACTGATCTTTCAAAGGAAAAGAAAGACAGAAAAATCAAACCAATCATCTACTTATTTCTTCAGTCATATAAACCAACCATATTAAATTCTTGGTAAAATTCTGTGACAGTTTCTATAAAACTATCCATGCTTTGAAATGACTTACATACAACATGAAACTATTTTAAAGTAAGGTTAAAATCTAAAAATAAAGCTAAGCAACTTCATAGCACTTTCTTTTTATCAATATCTAAAAAGGAAGTTAAGTGTAATTATATCTATAATTCATGATAATAAGGAAGTGACTTGCCCAAAACTCAGCAGAAAGTCAATGGAACAATATCCCACTCCAACGCCCTACTCAAGAAACATAAAAGTAGGGCAAGTTTTGCTCTGATGGACAAGTGATTATTATCTGAATGGGAACAATGTAGTTTTAACTGAAACCTCTTGTGCTTTTCTTCTTTATTGATATGCCATGAGACTTACGGTCAATTGGAATTGCTCCTGATTTGCTTCTGGCAGAGGACAAAAGCACAGAAAGTCATCAGAAGAAAACAAAAATAAGAAAAGAAAGTGAATACATTTTGATCTTACAGCATCAAAGCTTGCAACTTACAAGCTTGGAAAAGACTGTTTGGTCTGGATAGTCCTTGTTAATCCAATATTATGTGACTACTAAACAAAGGTTTAATCTTTAGGAAGAAGCTTGTCAACATTTGCAGGGTACTTGAGGGTTATACTAGAGTACTTGTCTGAGCACTCAACACAAATCCCTCAGTCTGCTTTCTATGTGCTTTTTTCGTTTTACAAGAGAGACAGTGATAGACTGTTTAAGATTCCTTGTATTCCGCAGGAAAAAAAAACAGAACATCTTAATTCACTAATATTCAGGCAAAGTTTTTGCTGGTTATCTATTAATCTTCCTCTAAAAAACTCACTGCTGGTAACTGTTTAATATGTGTTGGTCCACACTGAGCAATGCAGAAGCGTGGTTGACTTGTTATGAAAATCTACAGCCAGTGGGCTTAAATTCTCCTTCCATCCCATAACAAGAGACAGCATGCACACAGAACACAGTTCCACAGCTGGATTTCAAACAAATGACAATCCATTAAAGTGTTTTTGGGTTTTTTTTCCTCAGAACACTACCAAATTCTCTTCTCATAGATTTCAGACTGCCTGAGGGCAAGCAAGGTTGCTTGTCCATTTATAGCCAAGTTTATACCTTTAAGGTCCCATGGGGCTCTAAGACTCAAATGAATGTCCATTTCCTTTATGCTGCACTTGGGCTTTTGAGACCCATGTCCTCCAGGTGCATTAATGCTGTCTGGGACTCATTAATATGGCAAGACAGGAATTTTAAGTGATGGGCTATGAGATGTTGCACTCATTTTAGGATTCTAACAGGTAGTTTCACTAAAGGTCTCTGTGTCATTAATTCTGCAGTACTCTTAATAGAAATATATAACAAAAAATATAATAGAGACAAATTAATGTCAAGCAGTAAAGTCAATTCCAAGCATAGTAGTAAAAAGGAATAAGAATCCAACTAAGGCAAGTGCAAGTTTAGTGTTAACACTAACAGGTAACTTCCCAGCAACTGGCTTTCATCCAGTACTATTCTTCTCTCTTGTCTGTTCCTACTGATACACTTAGAATACTTCTATATTTTTAAAAAAAATATGGTTCACATTCTTTTCCTCTTCCAAACCTTTGTCAGTACATTTCTTACACTATTTCATAAGGCATCTCACTGCCATAAAATCATCTAGAGAGAAGAGGATTCATTTGTGAAAGAGAGACAATTAGTCAACTGAACAGTTACTGCTATAAGAAGCTGAATTCTACAGGATTACAGGTCTTATTTTCTTTTCTGACCAGTTCAGGGGAGCAGAAGCCGCAGGAACCGTAACACTCAGTAAAGAATTCACAGAAAGATAAAAAAGATATTAAAATTCCAGCAAAATATATAGTGACTTCAGAGTCCAAATCAGCTGAATGACCTACCAGCTCCTTATGAATTTCAAATGTTGCCCTTAAATATACCCTTACTTTATGCAAAATCAGGAATCTTATCAAGACTTTACATATTTACTAAACTTGTATCTTCAGAAGTTTTGTAGATTTTGGTTTTGGAAGAGAATATTCACTTGAGGATTTTAGAAGAGGGCTAAATACTGTTCTACCCGTTAGGGAATTTACAGTAGGAATGTTATTAATCCTGCTGAAGGACAGAACATATGTGTTGAAAGACAAAGGCAGATGTAGCAAAAGAAACTTTTTACTTCTTGACATAAACCATCATAGATACATAAATATGATCTCCATACATATCAAGTCTTTTTCACAGAAAGATATACGTTGGGCAAGGATCCACCTGTCCAAACTCTTGCTGAAGTACAGCTTATTTCAAATAGAAATAAAACTGTTCAGACTCTTCTTGTATGTTCTACCAATTTTCTTGATCAACAGCCATGTAGTACAACATGCATTATAACATTTCCTTTTCCTCTCAGACAAAATTCTTTACTAATGCAGTACATGACATTGGTACTTTATTTGTGTGAACTACCAAAAGTTGTTTTTTTTAAAAACAAATCTGAACACCACAGCAACAATAAATTTAATGATAGTGTAAGTGAATCAAAAATGGAAGCAAAAGATGTTCTAACTATGGAAATTTAAAAAGGAGAAAATAAGTCAAACACAAAAATAAACCCAGAAAATTAACCAAGTTAAACCACCAAAATGCCCTAAAACACAAAACAAACCAAAAAATCCCCCAAACAACCCCTCCCCCAAACCAAACCAAACCAAAACAAATTCCCCATCCCCCCTAAGAAACTCCTTCTTTTTTCCTGTCTGATGACTTTTTTTGCAGTAAATAAATAAATAAATGTGGATATTTTTGTAGTGCTTTTGATTTTATTGACATGACATCTTTCACTGTTTAAGAAAAGCCAGAACACAAATAATATTAATCACATGTTGAGTTTCATTCCTTGTCTTGTCTTCTCACAACCATTTTTTCCTAAGACAATACAGGCAGTATGCGAGCTATGGATGTACTGAGTCATTATCTATTCATAAGTTTCCCCTTGGCAACAACTCAGCTACTGAGATTGTGACCAATGCCTCCATTATACAGAGGATTCAGAAGAGGTGCCATGGATCAGAAATCTCTTTCCACAGAGTTGAATAATTTTCAAAACTGTCTTTTAAGCAGGATGTGTTTATTTTCATAGTAAGAGAGGTTAAAATTTGTCAACTTCAAATTTGGCGTAGAGTTTATACGCTAAAGACTCAGGGCCTCATGGTGTTTGTTCTCCATCCTTCATCTGACATTGTACTTCCTTCAGCCCAGAGCTCTGTGCAGAAGGCATTTGCAGGAAAAGTGCTACTCATTATCTGCTGAAAAACTCTTCTTATGTCATAGAATATTTTGGGTTAGAAGGGACTTTTAAAGCTCATCTAGTCCAAATTTCCCAGCAATGAACAGAAACATCTTCAATTGGTCACATTTCTTAGAGTAACATCCAACTTGGTCTTGAACACTTCCAGAGATGGGGAAACCACAATTTCTCTGAGCAGCTTGTTCCAGTGTTTCACCACCTCCATTGTAAAAACATTCTTCCTTATATGTAGTCCAGTGCTCTCTCAGATTAAACCATTTGCCCTTGTCCTGTCATAACAGACCCTGCTAAAAATTTGCTCCCATCTTTTTTATAAGCAGTCTTCAGAAATTGAAAAGCTGCTATAAGGCCTCAGTGAAGATTTCTCCTCTCCAGGCTAAACAGCTCCAACACTTCCAGCCTTTCCTCACAGGAGGATCATTTTCATGGCACTCCTCTGAACTCACTCCAACAGGTTCATGTCCTGTCTTCATGCTTATGTGTGCCTTAACAGATACTTCTACCCTTTTTGAGGAAAACTAATCTAATTTCTGCTCAACTGACAGATAATGCACCTCACATTTAAAGAGACTGCTCAAGAACACAGACAAATGGCCACAGGATAATACTACTGTATTAAAAAAAAAATTAACTTTTTATGCTCTTGTTTAAAATATGCTTGTGATTCAGGCAGCTGTAGCAACCATACCATTCACAACCAGCAAAATGAATCTCATGTATCAAGGTAATGACCAAACCCTTAAGTTGATATATAATACCCTCCAGTGTCTTGAGAAATGAGTAGCACATCACTGTGCAAAATATATACATGTAGCAGGCAGAAGCTTGCATGCATAAAATACAAGAAACTTAGTTTTAAAGCTGTGTATGGAGAAAATTTTCTCAGAAAAGAAAACACTTATAAATGTAGTTTAATACATTAACAAATGTATGTTAATAACTAGTTACTACTTCCTCTAAAATTTAAAAATAAAATACCAAGCAATAGACTTTTCTTCTATTTCTTCTATAAATTAATATTCTAATTTGATGAGATTTGTTAATGAAGCATTCTTATACCAAAGTCATCATACTGGTAAAGAACTTAAAAATTTCTCTAAATAAGGATGTGATGTTATTATCTATATAAGAATGTTCTTTGTCTGGAGTTTCTAGGTATCATCATGAACATTTCCTCTTCAGTTTCTGTTGCTGTCTGTTCTCCCATACATTCATCTGCAGAACCAACCAGCCATTTACTGGAAAAACTGTTTTCCCCATTTTGAGTGCATGCACATAAAAGCAGGACAGGCAGCATGATCCATAATTGCCCTGAGTATGAGGGATGACAGGGGATAACTGGCAATGACCAAAAGATAAGGGAGTGGCCAAGCTCAGGGCTTCAGGGTTAGTGTCAATATTTTCAAATGCAATTTTCTTTTTTTTCCCCCCCCTTTAAAAACTGTACTGTTACTACATTATAGATGCATATAAATGAAAAAATAAGCATTCTATAAACTTTGCACCTGTCTTAGAAAATGTACTCAGATATCATACACATTCCTTGGAATCTTTACTGGTCTTTATAATGCTGCTGCCTCATGATGAACACTGAAAAGCTTGTTTTACAGATGTGTAAGCAAAGAAACCTCTGAGGCTGTTCATATAAATTTATCACTGAGATATCTGAGCAAGCAAGTGCAGAAACAGAGAGATGATGTTGAATACAGACACTTTTAGGGAAAAATCTTGCTACTTTGTCCATTGGAAAGCCTTTATATAGCTCAGTAAGCAATCAGGGAGAAACTTTATTGTGCCTGGAGAAACTTTATTGTGCTTGAATCAATAGAAATGCAATGCATTTCTGCATCCTACACAATCATCTTGGCTGGAGTAACTCCCATTCAGAAGTCCTTTGTCCTTTTCCTTTCATTTCTGGCTTCAATTAATTTCTTCTTTCTTTTATTGCTTGCATGTTTACATTCAGCTAAGGACTTTCTGCTTTATTTATCAGCAGTGTTTGATCTAAATTACAATAATAACCAACATATAGTCAAGGGTCATTCAGAAAGTCTCATTAGCTTGTTGATTATTTGAGAGAAGGTTTCATTACCATGTAAATAGAAATAGGTTCTTTACTCAGACAGACTAATGTTTAGTGTTCTGTGAATTATGTCATGCAACAATTAAACTCCTCAAAAGATACACAGCATGTGACATTCATATTATACAGACTAGTTATTATTGCCACAAAGGATAAGAACATAAAAATTTTTGTTGCAATTTTTAAACTGTCACTGACTTTAGTATAACATAGCTTAAAAGCTCAAATTCGAACCAGACAGCAAAAAGCTGGTAACAACATACTAATTTAGAATCACTTCTTTGCATGGGTTTCTTTATGTGTTAACAGTAACATCAGACATTCACTACTGATGTTTCTAGAAGATTGCACAATTCGTTTTGTCCCTTGAAGAATAAAGGTCAGGCCTAAGCTAGAAAAACAGAGAAATGAATCGCCAATCCACTGAGAATATACCAGAGCAGAGGAAATATCAGCTGACAAGTTGACACTGTCAAGTCCTAGACTGCTATGATATTTACACAACCTACTTTATGCAGACTTTAATTGGGCTTTTCATTTATGTGCTCTGAAATGCCGTGTTAACTCCTGTGTAATCCTTCAGCATTTAGGGACTAAGCCATTTAATTTATGTGCTTAGATTTTAGCTCTTCATCATCTCTTTCTACTTTGAAAGTATAGAAAACTCTGACTGACTAATAAAACAAGAGAAATAAAAGGGAAACCTTTCCCACTCTGCCATAGCAGTAGAAGTTCTGCCCCAGACTCACCTCCAGTGATTCAATAGTTTTCCTGACTGGGGAAGCTATCTGAGTAGAGTCTGTGTTCCCAAGAAAATGTCTTGATTCTGTCACTCTGGGACCTTAGCTCTATTTCTGCTGCCTGTTTTTAGCAGCCTTCCTGTCCCTCCTGTGCTGTGTGCTCACTGCTTGGCGTTTACCCGAAGGCTCTGCATAGCTGCTGCCTGCAGCCCAAAATCACTGGAACCTTCCTATCTCTGAGTGTGCTCCCTAGGCTACCTCCATCTCTCCATCCCACAGGAGCATTTATCCAACCTTGCTATTCTCTTTTGTATGAATACCATACAGAAATGCACAGTACCACATAACAGAATATAAATTATTCTGTTCACAGGGGAAAAAAAGTCAAACCTTTTTTAGAGTGGAATAAGCAATAGATGTTCACAGCTTGAATGTGAACAAAGTAAAAAAAGTATCAAGTTTTTTTTTTTTTTTTCTGATAGGTATGCATGAGCACATGACTATTTCCAGTTACATAGAGCTGTAGATTTTTAGTCACTGGAATACTTTAAACAATCAATGTTGATATCCCATATTGAATAAGATGAACAGCTAGCCAAATAGTTTAGTCACTCATTCACTTCTGCACTTATTTGATTAAAAGAAGGATGCAGAGTGATCTCCCAGACACACAACATTAACCTTCAATCAATAACCACTTTAATGGTAGATGGACTCCTTTCTTCAGGCCTCTTCCAGCTGCATTACTGTGGAATTGCTGTTTGGATAATGATTAATACGCTCAATACATCAAAGATTAATTCCTGTTTACACTGGAAGATGCAGCATTACATATTTCCATACCACAGTCTCTGTCCTCTACTCATAGACCTTGACAATGACAGGGTTCTGATTGCTTTCAGAATAGTCTTCATGACAAACAGGGATTTTATACTTGTGGTAATCAGTAAGGCAGAAAATGTTTATAATGTTCTAATTTGAAGGAACCTACTTATTTTCTGAGTTCACAGAAACAGCATTAGGGGCTTAGCACATGGATAAAAGAAATGCATATGTTAAGCCTTTTCCCCCATGTGTTTTTTTTTTAAATTCTGCTTCTAATGAAACAAGATTAAGAAGGTAATTTATACAAGGCTATGGTTTGGGTAGAAAAAGAACTCTGTTCTTAGCTCATCTTTGTTGGAATACAATGGAAACATGTATTGAATAGATATTAAATAGATGTCCAGTTCTTAGAAATACACCAGATTTAGTAAAAAATCATTAGGAGACTTACACAATTAAATGGCATTATAATATAAATAATGTATGATTAGGTTACGTACCAAATTTAAGATTTCACTGGGAAAATTGGAACTCTTTTTCACTAAGACTTTGTAGGATTATGATCGCCCTCTAAAACCTCATTCACTCAAATCATTAGGGAAAAAAACCAAACAAAACTATATCAGCATTAGAAACAGATTTTATGTTTAATAAAAATGTTTCTAAGATAGTTAGAACACCATAACATTTTTTCATCTATGTACTGACAGTGGAATAACAATTTTGATAGTTCAGCATATGAAAAATTTTCTAAACCAACTTGAAAATCACTTCCTTTTTATATTTATTTTTTTTTTAATTAGTAAAGAAAACCATTGCTAAAACATATATTTGAAGAATTTTTTAAGGCTCTTGTACTAATTATCTGTCTGTCTAAGGCATCGATGGCTGTATTTTTAACTGCCAAATTAAGCCAATGGGATGCTGAGTCCTTGCGTGAGTGACCTTACTCCTTTCACCACAGCCCCCTCTCAGATGAAAAGAAATGGCTTGGTTCTGAAAAGCAACACACTGACATGACTTTGGGCTGAAGAAGAAAGCTAAAAAGAAGTTCCACAGGCAAGGACCACCCCCTTCAAAGAGTCCTTCTTTCCTCCCTCACTAAAACCAGAGTTCACAACTTGCCTGAGAGCAACTTGATCCAGGTTCTCCCCTCACCAGGACAGAACAGAGAGGCCAGCTGCATGAGGGAATATGGGAATATGCCTACACTGAGTGCATGCAGAGCGTGCAAGGCCATATTTGCAGGCCATGTATACACTTTTCTGTGTATATACATGATTTCTACTCAGTGCTTGAGCTCTCCCAGACAGGGTGAGCCCAATATATGAGCTCACATATGTGACTCAGTCATGGCCATTCCAGGGACAGGGCTCTCCGATACAAGCGGGCAGTCATCTCTTTTTTTAATGAGAGAGGATGAACACAACAGTGGCAAAAATCATTAAAACTCTTTAATGTCCATCCTGACTGACTTACACTAAGAGTTGAGCTAGAAACCAAGTTTGATGCTGACACGCTGTGTTTGTGTCAGTGATTTTCTGAGCCACTAGGAATTTTGCTCATGATACAAAGTTTCCAGAAGATGAACAATATCCACAGCAGTACCGTCTCCAAAAGCTCAGGGTCCACATATTCAGCTCCAGCAAAGTTTTACATAGCATGCCATAAATATAAATGTTTATTATAGTTTAAAAGCTGATCATCATTGCAGAAGTTAAGACTAATTGGCTCTTGACATCATGGGTGCCAAGATCTATTCCTGGATAATTTACATATTGCACAGCCTTTTGAAGTCCTCTGTAAAATAACTTGTTTCTGCCTTCTAGCCTAAAATATGAATACAAACTAAAATTAAAATTAACATTAACTTTTCCTTTCCACTAGCTGGACATCAAATGCACACCACCAAATTAGGATCTGGGATTGATTTTCTTATCATAAAAATTTCATATAGGCTTTGTATTTGAAAAAAAAAAAATTGCAAGGGGACATGGAGGTAGAGAAAATAAAGACTTATTTCTTCTCTCTATTTTTAAACACTGTTGGACAACTACAGACAACCATGGTCATCATTCTTTCTGGTGAGGAAATTCAGGAAGTAGGCTGACATGGGCAGGAAACTGCTGACAATGACAAAATCACTCTTAGAAATTCAAGGAATAAAGGTCCTCTTCTCATTGTGGCTTAATTAGGATCAGAAAATATCATTTTTACATGTAAAAATACAGCTTCTTTTGACAAAAAAATAAGCTTTATTCTAGGTCTGTCTGATTTATAAAGGAATGTCACACAAAGAAAACAGATCAAAATGTTACTCTCACATGAAAGAAGATATAAACATTACTGAAAAATAACTAATCTGGCTCAAGTTTAATGACAAAATATTATACTTTCCCAACCCAAGTATTCCCCATCAAGCCTTCCTATTTCTTCCTTCTCTTTGACCCAGTTTACACATATTTTGAAGCAATAGCTTTTGCAAATAGAAGATGGAAAATTGCAATTTCTTCACTTACATTCATCACTGGAACTTGTAAAACTCACAGTGCATTTTGATCCTTTCTGTGATCCATACCTCCAAGATGGAAGGTTCACTGCTAACACCAGGGCATGACAGTCCAGTGGGAGCCGTCTACCAAAGAGCTAATGATGCTGGTTTTAAAGGAATTAAGGAATTAAACTGCAGTGCAGTGCTCTTACCCTGTCCTTAGCTTGCAGGCAGTACCTTAACAAAATGAAGAAAAGTGACAAAGACAGATGAGGACTCAATGTGACAACTGCTTTTAGAGGCAGGCTGAGCCAAAACAATTTGATGCGAGCAGTATTATGATCAATAACACCTCCTAGGCTTGCACATTCCATTATGTATAAGTCTGTGTAGCTCTACCTTTTATTTTCCTTCCTTCTTACTATTTTTTGCAATTAAAAATGTTTCAGTGAACAATTTCTACTGCATTCATTTTTGGAACAAATTGTCGCTGCCACCCTGGTGCAGCTTTTGTTCACGCTCTGTAAAGTTTAATGGTAAAGCAAGACATTTAAGGTGTTCTCATTTGCAACAAACATTGGCTACTCCAGTTCACTAAAGGCTATTAGTAAAGAGAAAAAGATAATGGAATTTTCTGCATGCTTCAAGGAAAGAATGAGTACAGTAAAAGTACTTATATAAAAAAAATTGAGTACTGCTCTCAAACTAAGCAAAGTCACTGGATCAAACTGTAGCTTTGAAAACTGAAGGAATTATTTCAGCGTCCAACAAAGTAACAGAAACTGTCATACAATGTCACATTGCAAAATGCAAACTGTAACCTATTTGGCTACCATCCCTACAGAATACATCTTTTCAACATCACTCTTTTAGCACAGCTCTTTTATTGAATGTCAGCTTATTATATTTTGGGTACATCAGTAGTTTTAGTAAAGTAAAAACAATTCAGGAAAACAATATAATTCTGGCAAACCTAGGGGGACATATCCTATTTTTTACAAAGTCAACTTTTTACCATAATGCAGAATGTAATTTTAAATGTTGTATTCACTGAAATGTAGGGAAAAAAAGGACATTTTAAATGAAAATTTTCTTAATTAGGGAAATCTTTCTCTATGTCCATTGAAGGAAAATCTTGTTGAGAGTGAAATGCACTTGACAAGCATATCAATTTTTGCACCATCTACACAGCTGACTAAAATCATCTGATGGTATAATAAGAGATCTACATATAAACTTTGTACTTAATTTCTCCTTTGTATTTCTTTAAATGAGTTGGGAGTTCTTGCTTCATGTTATCAACTATGGTTGATTAGACACACTGGTAAATAATGCAGTTTTCTGATCTGCTGTAAATGCATTCAGTTTCACACTTGTTTGCGTCCTCATAAGTTAATAGAATTGCTATATTTCTCACTATGTAGCCCAGTTATTGGGTCATATAGTCAAAAAGCCCTACTGAGATTACTCAATTTGATAATATATTTTAGGCTTAGATAGGTAATGGAATATTGTCATGGAGATCAATAATTAACATGTTTATGTTTGACTTGTTCTTACCAACTGATAAAGGTATAGCAAAGCAAAGCAATCTTACAGTTCTAGCTCTGGAGGGGAAGCAGCAAAAATTCATACATCTAAAAACGGCATAAACTGATTAGAGATTATTTTTTTCTGGCTTTGTAAGTCTTTGTAAGGACAAAAGAAATCATTACTTTTTTTATCTTAGAACTGCATTTTAAATTAAAAGAAACAATCAATGAAATTGCTGAGGCTGAGTCCATGCCAGGCTGGAAGCCTGCATTCTAATGCAGTCTATAAGATCTTTAAACCAGAGACATTGTCATAGCTCTAGTCTGAAAATAACATCCACATCAGCTGACCTATAGATCTGGATCAATAATAATCATCCAAGTATCTGTGCTGATCTTCATCAACAATTATTTTATCTTAAAAATAAAGAAACCTGATGGCTCTTCTCAATTCCCTATGGAAAGAGGCAGGAGTACTTGACTTATTTTAATTGTTAGGGAATAATTCATATGAAGAACAGTGCAATTCTGATAAAAGTAACAGTACCCTGTATATGACATCTTTGTCTCTTAGATTTCCTGCTCAGAGGATATGTAGATGCTGATGCCTTCATTCTTTAATGGACAGGAAAACCGATTTTTTCCTCTTTTTAGCTACCCAGAAGTATCTAGAGTTATTTGTGTTAAATACTAAAATAAAAATCATATCACTGGCAGGGCTTACTGTCTCTGTTTCAGCCTATGACAAGACTGATATGTTCTCATTGATAGACCTCAAAATGTATTTGCAAAGGAAGAATAATTCACTTCAAATATTTTAATATGGTCCTTCAGGGAAAATGAAAATCAATATTCTGCACATATTTACGCATATTTACATGAACTATCTGGAAAAATAAATTATAAATTCAGATGGCACAAAGTCATTGACATATTAATTCTAAGTGGAGGCCATTTTACAAAGAAATTAAGACTCTTAGGTAAACTAGATGCACTTGAGATACATATATGTTTATATAATTTAATATATCCTATATGTTTAAATCAAGAACACATGTAAAACTTGCAAATAAAAAGAAGGATTTAAGAAAGGATAACCAGATGATTCTTTCATATGGTATAATGAATTAATTACAAAACCAACTTGTCTCAGATGTACCTGAGTAAAGTGAAGATTTGTTAAAATTCCAGATGAAATCTGACCTGTATAAATCTATTTGCAAGACAATTTATACAATTATACAATTATAATACAAATATAATTGATACAATTTATACAACAGTTCTGCACGTGCCCATGGGGATGATCCAAGGCACAGGATAGCGTTGCATAGCGAAATACTAAGAAAAATATCCTAATTCCTCTAATGAGAAAATCAGAGAGATTTTGATGTACGGGTACATGGTTTGGCACAAATATTACTAAAAAATATATGTTCCTTTAAACAGGGTAATAAAATCATAAGGACAAATAAGTACAAGCTTAAAATGGGAAAAGTAGAGCTAAAAATGATGTCATCCTTCTTTTGACATGGATGATTCATCCTGTTTTGAAATCAGCATCAGTGGGCTTTGATCTCTGTTTGACTGACTACTTCCAAAACTTTTTAAAAATGTTAACAGGTTTATCCTTGTTTCTTTCCTTTTAAATGCATGTTAGTTAGTTGCAAAAATTATATTTACTTACACAGTTACATATCCAATACTATACTAGATTGCTTCTGTCACAGAATGTAATTTTGATTTTAAGAGTTGATATTTTTCTTATCTAGAATACTTTGAGTAACATGATTACATTGTAATTTCTGTGATTACACATCTCTGTTATTTTTTATTTAATTGACTGATATCAATTTTATCAGCTAGGCTCTAAAGAGCAGCTTGTCCTACAGGAAATGCCAGGCCCTTCAAGAAACAGCCACAAATGTCACACTTTAAATTTGGTTCTCAGTATGAGCTTTTCTGCAGCTCAGAATTGTTTGGAAGATGATGTGGTTTAATTCATCTTTCACAGAAATATCACTCTGAAGCCAGAAAATTATCAATAAAGGTGACAGAAGATGGCTTTGGTATGAAACATAAGGTAGTCTGGAAAAGGCAAAATGCTATTTACATACAAAAATACAAATTTTGAAAAGGGTCTGATGCCAAAACAATGGTAAACATGGTTTAGTACAATTTCCCTTTTCTTTCTCAAAACAGTCAGCCCACAATCAGAGCTGAGAGATTCTGAAAGAATCAATGGGATCCTCCTGCAGTGGACAGGTTGGAAATGGCAGCAGCCAACATTTCATCGTAGTCGTCTCAGGTCCTCATTAAATGCAAGCAGCTATGTGGAGAATTCACAGCTCTTCATTCCCAACAGGATAGAAAGATGAGTGAGTATAAATAGCAAAGATATAAATAAATATTTCTCCCAGGAGTCATCATGAAGTCTGATCCTATTGGATCATTTATGAAATGGTTGATATTAAATACTCTCCACTGCTGTCTGTGAAACACATAACATATCCTTAAACCAAACACTGATTTCTAATTTGGATTTTAAATTTTAAATGTCTCATCATTTTGTGACACTTGTCAAAAATCACAGGTATAGAGCTGCTCCCATTGAAACAAGCTGTAGAGAGCAGTTACAGTGTCTTTAAATGTAACTACTATTTGTTCAAAAAAGGTGATGGACATGTTTGACTTTCTTCTCTCACAATCAGGATTGCCTTCTGGTGCAGTCTTGAATGAGTTGATGTCTTGCCACACAGTATCATGGGATTTACTATTAGGTTCATAGTATGAACAACACTAATATAAACACTGGTTTGCTGCTCACTAGTTCAACAGTCAATTTTGGAAGATCACTCATTTTCCTAGAAAGATTTGCAAAAGCCTGGAATGATGGAATGACTTGTTTTTCTTGCTAATATAAACCATGAAGAAAGGATATAATATTTTAAGTTAACAATAAATACTTCATATTGTGATGCCATCCTAAGTAATTTCCCTTGACAAATTAAAAAACCTCATCTCATACAATCTTTTAAAACAAAAAGAAAGGAAAAGGGAAAGGGAAAGGGAAAAGGAAAGGACAAAATCCCCACAATTTGCTGTATACAGGACAAAGAACATGCAATGCTGTATTGTAGTTCAGTTGCATAAACAGTAATTTTCTTCCTATTAACTTCAAATAAGATTATCTCTCTATCTAATATAACTTCTTCAAAGATTTGAATGTAAAAATAATGGAACAATGTTTCAGCAAAAAGTCTTTGACCTATCTCCACCTGTATCACTGTGATATTTACCCATGCTACTCCATCCCTATCTCTCTTCAGAATTGACAGCAAATTACAGAAAAGGTATAGTGCTTGAAGGCAAAGAAAAATGTGAGAACAATGTTAGGTTTACTTATATTAACACTCTTCTTGCTGTTGACTCCAGGAAAAACAAAATAACCCCTTTAGGTTTGCCTTATGGTGTATCCTAGATCTATTTCTCAGGCCATTTCCAGTGTAAGTACTGTCAGCTGCACATTTCTAGAACTCAGGAATAAAAATTTTGTGGATGATGAGCTGTGCCTTGAAATTATGATGGTAAAACCTTTTTTCTCTTTGTTCTTTTTTTTTTTTTCACCAAATATAATGCTATAGAATAAAAGGTGTGACTGAAAGATTGTTATTTCCTAATTTAATAGGAGATTATGCATTTGTGAGGGTTTTTTTTCATATTCTTTTGTTCACATGCAACAAAAAACAACAAAAATGGTTCTTCTAAATAGTTTTGCTGATGTTACTTTATTTTTTACTTAAGCTTTACTTGAAATCATCATCCCTTGTACTAGCCAGAAAAAAAAAAAAAAAATTTAAAAACTAAATCAGATTTCTTAATCTAGCACATTTTAAAGCTTGAAATTTGGGCAGATGTGTACCCTAACTAGATATTTCACACTAATCTGCTTCCATTCGCATTACTTCTTTTTTGTGTTGCTACAACTTCTTCCCATTTTACAATGCAGGATGCAGGTGCACAGCTCACAACTGCTTTCCTGACCAAGTTGAACTGTGAAAGCCTTTTGTCATGGTGAACAGGCCTAATTTATAATATAATAGCACTTAGATCCTACCTACAGGACAACTTAGCTCTCATTCATTTATTAGTACAAATTTTTTTTTTTAGTAGTTACTTCACGGCATGTTTGCATGTGATAATGCACTAGTACTTTAGGTTTGTAGATTCTGGTTTTAATTTTAGTTAGTAACTGGTAACATCTATGAAAAAATTGCTCAAAAATACTTCTTTTTTTTTTTTAATGCTAAGTTCTTCTGTTACATGTCAGTGAATTAAAAGTGTTTATTATTTATTATGCAGATTTCTGGGGAGACATGAAGACAGGCAGAAATGTATGAAGAAACCACTACAGCTGGAGGTACAAGTGGAAATGAGAGATGTTTACCTTTAAGTAAGATGGAAATAAAACAGATACTGTACAAAAAAGGTCAGTGTGAACTCTGATATTCTGATGAGGGTGAGTGCCTTTAAAAGGATGAATTAGACAGGTTTCAGACTGTGGTTTGCTGTAGCACATAATGAAAAGGATTAAGAATTTCCTAATTTCAGCCATATCTCACAAAAAATCCCACAAACAAACAATCAAACAAATAAAAAAAACCCAAATCAACCTGCTACCCCTGTGTAAGTCCACATTCTTTTTCTGTGACAATGACTGTAGAAGCTGCCACAGAATTGCTATGGAACTGCCAAGGGAAAAAAAGCACATTTTTCCTATGGAAAAAAAACACATGTTATACAGCATGCAGAATAGCTGAAAACCTGGTAGATGAGTTATACAGAATATGGTGCCTGAAGAATTTATCTTTAAAAAGAGACAGGCTGAATACATAAACCTGTGATTGAGTACCAAAATTTTCGTTAGGCCTCAGTCTTCTCTGAATTTTAAACAGAAAATAAACCAACAACTCACTAACTGAGAACACAGCTAGAAATGAATTATGGGGTGGTATCACAGATCAGAAAAAATAACCACTTGCTATAGTTTGTGAAAACAAACTAAAAAAAGAATGATAGCAGGAATTAATAAAATAGATAAAGGAAACCGATGTGATACACTGGTAAGAACAATAAAAAGTTCAATCACATTTACTTTTTATAAAGAAACAAGCATTAATTTATCTTTAGCATTTAAATGGCAATAACATGTCAGTTTTTGCCATTCTTATAACAGCTAAACAAGATTGTCAACCATTTGAAGATAAATAATCTTTTTCTAGGAACAAAGTGATTGGGTTGTTTGAAACTTCTAATGACGTGTTTGTTACACACTGATTTGGTAGAGACTCTAGTTTATCAGTAATTGCACAGTGAAAGCACTAAATCTAAACAATAGCTAATAAGCAGCACTCCCAAATAACTCTCCAGTCAAAGGGTTTAATTTCTGTGCTATGTTACTGTTTGTGAGCTAGATCTCTTGATGTCAGATAGTGTTGTTGCTTTGGCCACTGTTTTCCCATGGTTGTCATTTAATTAATTCACTGTTGCCATCTGCACCTCCTCCCTGCACCCCTGCCAGGTTTGAGGCACTCCCGCATGGTGCCTCCCCTCTTGCCCCCTGGGTTTGAGCAGTGAAACCGCCTTTTCCTGGTGGTTTGAGAACGGTGCTTGCTGTCAATTCAGAGTTCTATATGCAATATATCATTAGCATTGGTGTATCTTACTGTAAAGAATTACCCAACTGGACCCCAAGGCAGCGGTCTGTGTTAACCAGCAGTCTCACCGTGAGCCACCCGTCCTGTTCATAAACAAACCAGAAAGCACTGAATTGCATTTTCATTTTTGTTCTTACACATTTGCTGGGCATACAATAGTTCTTTATAATTGAGCTGGCCAACTAGATACACTGTATACTCAGGCAGTGTTTGTTGTGTTCTTTTCTTCAAAGACTTCAAATTTGTTGATTTGTTTACACAGCTTGGGCTACATAAGTAGTCAGATTATGCACACAGCATTATTTCTGACCCTTCATTTCCCTTTAATCCTAAAATCCAATTTGTCTTCTGAGTGTCCTGGTAGACAGTGGAGGAGAAAAGAAAACATCTCAAAAGGAAAAATAAGTACCTGGACAATTTAAAAAGACATTTTATTTTGTGTCCTCTTATGGGTGAAAAAACGCATAGCTTTAAAGACAATCTAGTATTTAGGGACATAAAAGTTGTTTCAGAAAAGAGAGATGGCAGAGACAATTAATCAGCTGTTTAACATACTTTGTATTGATCATTGAGCTTGTTTCTAGATACGAGAGGATGTTTCAGATCAAAGTATGAGTGGTCAGCAGCTTTTGTCTTTTTTTAGAAGCTGCAAAGTGCAAGACAATTTTTCTCCCTCATCTTTCTCTATGTATGAAATTCTAGGGTAGATTTTTAGTAGATACAGATAGGCACAAATGCCACAAATATTGATGCAGAGCATAGCATTTCTGAATCTGAAACAGTATTTTTTGTGTTAGTCCTGCCCATGAACTGTTCCTAAAAACTTAATTTTCCATAGAATTTTGGCAAGTAAAAAGCACTATATTGAGTCTTGATTATTTATTCAAGTTCTTTCAAAATTATGCATATTTTAAAGTTCACTTGAGAAAATTGTAAATAAAATTATGTTTTTCTGTCACTGAACATGAAAAAACAGAAAAGGATAAACTATTCTGGTAGAAATGTTCTCCTTTTAATGCTAACAAATGGATTTGAGATAGAAGTCATTTTATAGTGTAAATCTTTCAAACAGGATGAGCAAGTATATTTAAAATACAGTTTAAAAACAATTACATGTACAAAAGAAGCACATTAATACATTTCTCAGTTGATCAAGGAGGATACCTATGGCACTAATTTTCCTTCTTAATAGTCATACTCCAGTCAAATTTCATTTTGCTTGGCACTGTACAAATCAAGAAAAAAAAAAGGACAGCTCCCAAAACTTTAATAGTTAAAAATTCAGTATTGTAGGTTAAGTTTTATAAACTATTCAATATAATTCCTGGCTTTAAAAGATGTCATCAAACTTTGGATTGCCATGGAAATTAATTTTCAACATTACTTATTTTCTTACTAGAAACATTAGTTAGTCATGTAAGAAATCACATGTTCATGCAATAGAGGTTAGTAAACTCACCCTGCAGCTTCTTTCTTTGGGTATGATACAGAATTAGTTTAACAATTTCCCAAACACAGATGTGGTTAATACAGTATGAAAACAATTATGTACTATCAAAACATTTTTTTGGCACCTTCCAACCTTGTTCTTTCAGTTTGGGTTTATTACTAGTATTCACTATTAATTAATTAATTAATTAAATAAATACATATTTGTATGTATGTATGAATATGTATGTATATGTATATTTATATATATGTATATGCATATATAAATACACATACATATGTGTATATATATGAATGCATACATGTATATATGTGCATATATGTATGTATATATATGCATGTCCATATGTATATGGATATAAAGGGTAAAAGTAGTGTTTCATGTTGAAAAGAAGTTTTCAAGTGTGAATCATAAGTATTCCTTCAAGGGTTTACAGCTCTAATTTTTACTTTATATTAGTTACATGCATTATGCTGTTCTGTTTCAGAGTTGGCACCTGCAGCAGTTTTATATCAATTGTTATATAATTAATGTGTCAAACTTGGCCTTCAGGATTACTGAGAGATTTCCCTATTTGCTCTCTACTTTCTTTGAAAAATGGAGTACTTTAAACCTGAAATCAGCTACCAGATTTAAACATTCTCTGCTTAATGAGTGAAAAGCTACCTATGAAGTGAATCCTAGCAAACTGATTCCTATAGACATGGAATAAATGAAATAAAAAAATGTAATTCAGAACAACTGTATGTGATTATAAATTATCCAGCACCCTACGAAATTTTATTCTTTCTAGACAGGGAATCTTCAGATAAACATGTGTTTTTCTTATGTGAGAAAACTGATTCATGACACAAAGTTGTACGTTTATTGTTGGCTAGTCAGTGTTGTAAACTTTATTTTTCCTCCCCAACCTCACAATGATTTCAATGAATAAAACCAATAAATTTTGTATTCTTGTATTTTGGAAATAAAGGCTTTTAAAAAATATCGAATAAACTAGATTTTTTTCTCTTTTTCTTTTTTATTATTGTGACTCAGAAATCACTTGAAGCGATTGTTCATGCTTTTTTGCACAAAGTACAAATAAAACAGTGAATTCATCTTTATGAGACTGTGAAGACAATCCACTTACAATAGATAGAGCAATTTCATTTTTCTTTTACACTTAAATGTAGAACGGGTTGGATCCAATACTACCATTTCACTTAATTCTCTGCTTCTCATCTCTTTAACTGCAAAATAATTCTATATAGTGTGGGTGTGTGTCTACAGAAACATGTTCACTGCTTAAATTACACCTGAAGGCAGAAAATTACACCAGAATACAATAAATGAGTCCATCAAAAAAGGGTACAGTGCATAGAAAGTGAACTTATCCCACACATCAACATTAGCTCTCTTAGCTATAACTAAACTCAAACTGATGTATATTATGTCAGTTTTTATGTAATTAAAAATAAATGACAGTTTCTAGTACAAGTATTAGAGAGCTACAATAATAACATGAGTAAGCATAACATTGAACTTTTTTTTCCCTCTTATGGTTTGGGTGTCTGTCTGTGTATGGGGACAGGCTACTTTATCCCAACATCATTTTCTACTTCCCTGACTGGATACAACCAAGCCCTATAAAAGTCTGTATAAGGCAGAAAGGATCTCTGTCCTTGGCCTGTAGGTAAATGGATGCAACATACTGGCCTTCTGAGGGAATGTAATACTAACATTTAATAACACATACTAGTCACACAACAACCATGACTGGAATCAGATGACACTCACTTAAGAGCTTAACAAGAACTCAAGCAAAGGAAAAAAATTAATGCTAATGAACGATGTATAACCTCTCAGTGAAAATTAGTTGAGCACTCTGGACTGAAGGGAGGCAAATGCGGATGCTAGTTTTTTCAAAAGGACTTAAGGAACTTTAGACTTATTAATACATATTTTAAAAAAGAAATAAAAAATAATTAAAAATTGTGAACATCTATGTGAATATTGTACTTGAGAAGGGACAAAAGTCCTTTCTTTTACGGAAGCTGATGCTGCAAAATTTGTAGAGTCATCTGACTTTCCAGCACATTTGGATGAGAGTGACCAAGTTCTTGTGTCTTCCTTAGATTTACAAAGGACTTTAAGAAATTTCCTTACTTTAGGCTTTTAAGAGAAAGAGAAATAAGCAGCCACTACATTTAAATATGTGAATTCAGACTGTAGGTGTAAAGAGCTATTTCCCATAATGGAGGGGTGGTGGTAGGGGTTGTCATCAATGGAATCCCTCCAGAGCCTCTGCTCGATCTAGTTCTGTCCCCTGTGCTGTCTGATATCCTCATTAATAACCTGGGTAAGAGGCAAGCAGCAAGGTGAGCTGGTTTGCTGATGAGGATATTCAAAAGAACAAGGAAAATTGCAAAGAATTGTTGAAGGTCCTTAGGGGCATGACAAAATGAGATGTGAAGAATGTTATAGATTAATAAAATTGCACATGATAAAAAGAAAATCTACTTCCACAAATAAAACAATGAACTCTAGTTTAGCATAAGGAGTATCAAATTGGTGTTTGGAGAGTTTCATCAGAAGATGTACAAAAAAAGCAGATCTCTGATAGGAATGGGGAGAAAAAGAGCACAGGAGAATCCAGATCATCCTGCCACAGTATAAATCTATTTTCACCCATATCCTATGAAAAAAACAAACAAACAAACAACAAACAAAAACCAAAAACAAAATCCCTATTGTTTACTTCCAGAAAAGTAGTAGCAGCCAGAGTCAAAGTAAATAAGTCATTGTTCAATAGCACTCCTTGCTAAAGGCAACTGTGAGGAGAAAATGGTATATTATATATGTTCAAAGGTTACTAGGCAGGCAAATCACCCAACAATGTCTCCTGGTATCCAAAAAATTAGAGAATGGAAAAGTATGCCCTTTTCTTCTCCCTGATACCTTTTTATCTGAAAGTCATAGTATTGTTAGACCCTTAACTGAGGCACTCCAGCTCATGTAAATAGCATCATCTGAGCATTGCTTCTATATTTACCCTCTAACTTTTTCCAATGTGTTGGGACTTGTGATATGTGGGACACCTTATAGGAGAGTGAAAGTCACACTAACCTTGCAAATGTTCAGAGGAAGTTGTTTGCCACTAGGATAAATTTGATTTGTAATTTTAAAAAAATCCAAACCAACAATCAAAAAATCGTGTAGCACTAAAGATTTGTTGTATATCAGCCCAGTTTGTTTATTTGTTTATTTATTTTACTAAAGTATGGTGTATACAAAACCAGCACAACACATAATTTATCATATATCTTCTTTCAATCTTGAAATAAATTGCAAGGAAGTTATAAAACAATTAAATAGCCTTACTTTGAAATGGCTTGTGGCTCCAAAAAGAAACTGTTAGAATAATATATGGCCTTATGATTTGTCTTAGAAGAGTATCTTTCATACATTTCTATATTTCCTTATATTTTAACATTCAGCAAACTCTGTATAAAACATATGAAGGCAATAACTATGAATGCTTTGCAGTGAAACAAGTTGTGAGATCACTTTTTCCATTCCAGACAAAAAAATCTACTTAGAAGTCAAAGAAATACTGTTTAGTTTCTGAATGCGAAGCACACATAAACTGAAATACAAGTCTCTGGGTGAAGAACACTTAAAAAACATTATAATCCAGAACAAGAGAATAAAAGAAATCAAGGCTTTCAAATTATTGAGTCATTACTGATTGGGTTCTGCACTTCTCTGAATTAATTTTCAATGGATTTCCCTGAAGAGTGTGTTCAGGATAATTTCTTTCTTGCTTTAGCATCTGCCACATAGCTGGTCTGCAAATATATTCTGGTAATTTTTGATTTATATACAGGTCTATTTCAAACATATTCTATCTCTTTTTACCTATGCCCTACAAATTTGGCATTTTCATGCAGACTAATTTGGAGAAATATTTTTGAAGATTTCATCCTACAGTTTTTCCAATCTCGATTTAAATTTTTACATGCTTAGGAAAGAGGAAATATTTATTTTTGTGAAATGATTTTTAAAAATTATTTGGTTCGGCTCCAAACCCCAAACTAAACCAAACCATAATAAAAAACAAACCATGCTTTGTCTGGAGTTGTGGAAGGAAAACTGGGAAAAAGACTCTAAGATGGAATACACAGCATGAGGAATAAACAGCATGATGTTGCCAGCACAAAAAGACTTTTCTGATATAGTTTTAGAGAAGGGAAAACAACAGTTCTCTAACTGTGTGTATTTGACTGAGGTCAGATGTGCAATCACGTTGCCTTTTGTTGATTACTTAACAAGTGTAAAACCAAGGTGATGGCTCAGGGTGATCTTGTTGCATGGTAAGACTGTTATGCACATCTTCTTTCTTGCTTACCAGATAATTAAGAAAGGAAATAGAGCATATCTTAGAAATAATATATAACCAGATACTGAACTGAAAAGCAGAGAGAATAATCAGTGAGAATAATAGCCTTTGGGTGAAAAACCACAATTCCACACAATGGTTCACAGATAAAAAACTAGTGGAATAAGTCTGGTTGAGATTATTAACTTAATCAATCTTGAACATGTGCAATTGTGGAAAGGAGATTGAGGAGGAGGAAGAAAGGTCAGTGAATGATTATTTTACCTGCAAATAGCAGGAACTCCAGATAAAAAGAAAATATTTGCAAAAGCACAAGCTTTAAGACCCCTGTGTGAATTCAGAGATCATCCTATCTTTCCTCTCCATCAAGCAATGCCAGACACACAGACAAATTCAACACTGCTGCTGTGGCAGTTTAGGGCTGCACTGCTTCTGACCCAAGACTCAGCTGCTCAGATGCAACTCGTGTGGCACAGATCCACCTCTCAAAACCACCAGGTGGTGCCTCAGCATTAACATAATGCACAAATGATAATTTCTCCTGTCCAGGGTCTTTATTGTAATGTCAGGGCTCCTCAAACAAAAGAAAGAATACATTTGACATTCATTGAAACAGGATTAATTAATTCTAGGGAATTTTAACCATGGGAAGGAAGGAAAACCCACCCAACACTTAGCATATTTGTAGTATTAATATGCTTTAAAATTAAAAAAAAAATCCCCCTTTCTTCCTGTATTTTATTGATTATATTTTAAACCTTGGCTTCAAAGTATATTTCAAAGCATGAATGTCTTTTCATCACTATATTACAAATCCTGTAACAGTATCACCAACTATAAAATTCTCCTACCAGATTATGGCAATACAATGAAAAAAGAACAAAAATATTTTACCTTAAAATATTATTTATTAAAAAAATTCAAGTTTAATAACTAGATTTTAATAAGCTTTTAAATTTCTTTGAAGAATTTGATTTGGCAAACTTGTAAAATAACCATCTAGCTCACATCTAATAATGTGATGAAGTTTCTGCTAAATGATTGCTAGGTATTTTTGTCCCCAAAGATCATTGAATATTAGTATTTCTGAGTTTTTACTTGATTTCCATTAAAATAATTTCTGTTTTCACAATTTATTTTCTGTGAAAACAAAACATTTTCTGATATACTTCTACAAACACCAGCAGTTTTCAGGGAGTCAACAGGTTAGTTAAACACCTTGTGAGGTAAAATTAAAATAATTCAACCCAATGAACCTATAGGCTCACTGGATTGAATTCTTTATATAAATATATATTTATGCATATGAAGTATACATAATGTGCTAGAGTCTGCAAGTGAAAAATGTGTGGTGTCTACAAAGACTCACGGGTTTTAATGAAAGTGTTGAATTTATCTTCCTTGCAGACAAATTTTCTGGTAAGTTCTGCATTCATTAAATTACTGTTTCTGAGGCTCCTCCATTTTTTGTAGTAGCCATTATCATCACTATTGCTATACTTCTTAAGTGTCCTATAGGTAAGTACCAGCACCAATGTGTTACTTATAGAACCATGGGATGGTTTGGGTTGCAAGGAACTTTCAAGATCATCCAAATCCACACCCTGACATAGGTAAGGATGCCATTTACTACATTCATGCTGCTCAGGGCCCCATCCAGCTTGGCCTTGAACATTTCCATGGGTGGGTCAGCCACAACCCTCTGGAACCTGTTCCAGTGCTTCACCACTCTAAAAAGAACTTTTACCTAAAGGAGAGTATAGAATTTTTTCCCTAACTTCTAATCTAAATCTGCCCTCTCTCAGCTTAAAACTATTGTCCTTTGTTCTGTCACTACCTGCCCATATAAAAAGTTCTTCTCCCTCCTTTTTATAAGCCCCCTTAAGTTTCTGAAAAGCTTCTATAAGCTCTTCCAAAAAAAATATCTCTTCTGCACACCGAACAACTTCAACTGCCTCAGCCTGTCCTCATAGAAGAGGTGCTCCAACCCTTCAACTTCATAGCCCTCCTCTGGATTTGCTCCAACAGGTCATGTACTTCTTATTTTAGGAGCCCCAGAGCTGGATGCAGCACTGCAGGTAGGGGTCTCACAAGTGCAGATAAGAGGGGCAGAATCATCTCCCTTGACCTTCTGACCACACTACTTTTGATGCAGCTCAGGACGTGTTTGGCTTTCTGGAATGCGAGTGCACATGGCTGGGTCGTGTCAAGCCTGTCATCCAGCAGCAACGTTAAGTCCTTCTCCACAGAGCTGCTCTCAATGACTTCCTCTCCCAGTCTGTACTCATGTCTGGGATTGCCTCAAATCAAGTGCAGCATCTTGCACTTGGTCTTTTTGAACCTCATGAGGTTCTCATGGGCCCACTTCTCAAGTTTGTTCCATCCCATCTGTCAGGTGTGTCAACTGCAGCACTCAGCTTGGTGTCATCTGCAAACCTGCTGAGGGTGCACCTGATCTCACCATCCGTATAACTGATAAAATATGAAAGAACACCAGACCAAGGCAGGTGTCCTGGAGGACACATTTGTCAGTGGCCTCCACCTGGACACAGAGCCATTCACCACAGCTCTTCGGCTGCATCCATCCAGTCAATTCCTTATCTACCAAATAGTCCACTGCTCAAATCCATGTGTCTCCCATTTGGAGATAATAATGTCATGTGGGACCATATCAAAGGCCCTACAGAAGTCTAATTAGAGTTCTTTGGTCAATCTTCCCTTGTCAAACATTTCTGTCACTCCAACAGCCATGCTGGATGTTTCAGATAATATCCTTGTCCTCTGTGTGCGTTACACATCTTCTAGGTGGATCTTTCCCATGATCTTCCCAGACAGACACATGAGGCTCACTGATCTATGGATCTTGGATCTTCCTTTCTCTCCTTTTTAAAAATGGCAGGGATGTTTCCCTTTTTTCTATCCTATTTCTGGCTATAAAATTTTATCCAATAATAAGAGCGGACAGGAATAGGACTTGGATATCCACTGCCAAGTCTACTCCTGAATGAAAAAGAAAAAATGAAACATTTGTTTTATTTGTAATGTGCAGGTTTATAGATTAGTCTCTTGAATTGTACAAAGGAAAGTAATTTCTTAGCGTAGCTCTGATTTTACTGCCAGGGACATTTTTTGTTAAAATGTATGTGCACTTAGCACTATACAGCCCTACTTTTGATTAAAATGTAATATAATAATAAATGCAGTATGTTCATAATAATTATAAAAAAACATAGAATAATTTATTGAATAACTTAAATTGTTATCCTGCAAGTATTTGGGAATATTTATTTCTTCCTAAATAGTTACAGACTGTAATAGATCTACAATATTTAAATATTTAAAAGCTTACCAGTAACAACTTGTTCCAAGATTGTTTGCAGAGGTTTTAGCTATATACCATAAGAAAAAAGATAAATGCATAAATTACTCAGTATGAACAAGTGCTTTTATCATTTCCCTGTTCTTTCCATAATTTTGTGGCTCCTACTCCCCCATCACCTACAGCCTTGTTGGGACTCTCTATACAACTTGCTGCTTATTCCTCAATGTATTCAGCAACAGAGCTGATGGAAGAAAACACAGGTATTTAATTTGAAGGTGCTTCAACAACAACAATAACAACACAGCTTGTCTGAACGAGACTGTCTTCCACTGTCAAATAAGTCCACTATCACTGGAAAAGCGCCATCCAAAGGTATGAGTCGTTATGACACAATCACTCTAGGTGGGTCCTCATTCTGCTGTAACACCTCTAGTTCTCCACAAAATCACAAGTTCTGTTGTAGGTCCTTGTATACAGAGACAACCAGAAGACTGGAAATACTTCTCAGCAAATAGATTACTTAGGATCTTCACTTAAAACATGTATCTCCAATGTGCTGTTGAAATTAGCGTTTTAAAACAAGTCTTTAAAACATTTTTCAGGTTGATATTTTATTCCCATTTCTAGTTTTCATTACAAAGATGTGATAGGTTGACTTTGGCAAGCTATCAGATCCCCACCCAGCCAATCTCTCACTCCCTTCAACAGGACAGTGGGGGAAAATAAGATAGAAGAACTTGTAGGTTGAGATAAAGACAGGGAGATTGCTGGTCAATTGCCACCATATGCGAAATGATTCAGATTTGGGGAAAATTTTCCATATTACAAAATTTGATGGTGAGGAACAAAGGCAAAATCAAAAATACCTTCCTCTCCTCCAGCTTCTCCCCAGGCTGACCTTCACCCCGTCACTTCCAATTCCTCTACCTCCTCCTCCTCCCTGAGCATCTTAGAGGGATGGGGAATTATGGGCTGCAGTCAGTCACAAGAGCTTCTGTCTGTTGCCTCCTCTCCTCATGTTCTTCTCTGCTTCACCCTGGGCCTTCTCTTGGATCTGGTTGTGTACAGCAAGGGGCAGCACCACCTTCTCCTCACAGTCCCACAGACCCTCACTGCTCCTTCCACTACCTGGCACAACAGGAATATAGCATCCTATTTATACATACATAACCTGTATCTATACTATACACACTATTATATGAATGTGCAGGTGAAAATATGTACAAGTAAATAACATGTTTTCTTAACAAATCTTTGCTGAAAAACCTGTTGAACGCTTTCTCACCTAACTCGGGCAGACATTTCCAATAAGCACATCTCCTGAAATTAATATGCATATGCCATAATAATACTTCAGAATATTTTTTACAAAAATAAATATCAAACTCCAAAAGCCTCATCTTAGGATTTTGTAGAAAAAGTGACAAATTTCCTGAAACCCCAAACACTCAACAGCACCTCAGTTTAATGCATACTGCCTCAGTTGTCTCAGAAAATCATCATAAGGAACAAAAGCATTAGACTTTGGTATATGATTGAGACCACATAGAATGTTTGTTTTGTATCCGGTATTTCTGGTCACTGTCTAAATTCATGTCATATTACAATGGAGAATGTAATTTAAGAATTCTTAAGGAAAAAAGAAAGCATAATCTTTTAACAGAAGCCAAACCTAGCTCTGCTAGAAATATTGTTTTTCTTCAGTTCTTAAGACTGGATATTTTCCTTTCTGCCTTTTTGGTTTTGTGTTTTTTTTAACTCTGTTATTTTTAGTCAAAGGCACTGATTTAGTCCTTGACCCTTCACTTCGGAGGTAATAGGTACATGGTTCAAATGACAATACAGAATAAAATTTTAAGATTATAGTGGATTTTGTTCCACTTCTGCCTACCTGTTTACCCTTGACCAGTTCACTTCAACTTTCTGCTGCTTCTCCTCATGCCTGGTGCTTCTGTTCAGGCACCAAAAGGAATGGTTAAACAGACAGAATGTATATTTATTATAGTAGGATTTTAACCTGTACAAAGTTGCTTTACTGAACTGAAAGCTTATATCCATATTAACATATACTCATTTGGACAGAATTTTTTTCAATATACATAAGATAAATGTGTGAAGAAAAAAATGAAAAAAATAATTTCTCTCTCATAAAATGCAGAATAAATTTTCCCATTTACTATAATGTGTAAGCTTGAGAAAGCTTATTAAGGCATCTGATTGCTTTTATCAACAAAATTTTGTTACTTTTTTAAGAATTTCTGAAGGATCAATCGGGAAAAAAATTTTTTTCTGGGCTTTAAATTTCTTTCCCCAAACGGGAGCAAACTCTAAAATGTATTTTAGAGAATATGCAACGCTTTATAATGCCTACCTGTACATACAAAATATATACATTATATACATGATATAAAGTATGTGTATGTATATAATTGCCTATAATATATAATGTATACCATATGTACACACACATATATGCACGTATGACATCTGTTTAATACTTCTACTTTCTGTCTTCGGGTTTTTAATTTAATCTCATGCATTTCTAAGCCAGATTCACTGTTCTGAAAGCTTGATTTTGGCAGTAATGTACTGAGGTAGGTAGGATTCTGGTGTTGTTTATCCATATGGAAATTACAGTATTCCAAATTAACTTTTTTCCTTCAAAGAATCACATCCAAAAGTTTTGGTGCATGTCAGGACAGGTATTTCTCATTATTTCAACATCCTTTTCTAATATTAAAGACAACGAAAGAATGTAGTATTACATACACTTATCTATATCAGCATTGATCCTTGAACATTCCTTGGGAACCTCTGGGAGTTCCTGACAATAAGAATCAGATAAAACAATACAAATTAACAAACAAACAAACAAACAAAAACAAAACAAAATAAACAAACCAACACCCAAACTAAAAAGAGAGGCATGAATATTGCCAAAATCACCCTATTGGAAAAAACACAGTTTTTTAGGAGATGGCATGTTCTAAAAAAAAAATAAATAAAAAAAAAATTAAGATTAAATTAAAACAAATTAAGACACTATTTTTGAAAAGCTGGCTTAACTCATCTCAATTCTATTTTCTTTCCTAAAATAGGACTGAGACAGATATTTGTGAAGATATTTAGCCTTAGAAATTACAGGTATAAATGGAAAATCATTATTGTCCATAAGACTTCACTTTTATAATCCTAATACAATTATTTTACTGAAACTCTTCTAAAGTGTTTCTCTTTCTGTCTACCCAAGAAAAGCTTAAAGAAATTCTATTACCAAGTACCTGATGTTTCCAGGTTACAGCAGCATTTTATGGTATCTAGGACAGTACAAAATGAGATCATTAACTTCATGCTGTAATTATTGCCTGTATTATTAAGTGCAACCTTAGCAGTAGAATTAAATACTTATCTGTTCCTGGTACTAACTCTGAGTAAGTAGAAGGCCCCCAATGGAAAATAGTTCTGTCACTAAAGGCAGAAATGTTCCCTGTAATTTAGTTCCTTTTGCTGACTTTTCTCAATAGTGTAAAATCACTTTTAGCAGCGAGGCTATACCACTTAGAAAAGGCAGTGAGAAAATCCATACAGGCTATCCTTCCCAAGTTTATACCAGGTAGGCTTTCACCAGGCAACTCCAGGAGAATGCCACTGAAAGGGCAGAAGTGATTTAGTAAAATTTGAGATGGGAGCCTGAAACAATAAACACCACGGTGTATGTGTCCTTACTGTATTGAGACTAACTTCAGGATTTGCTTTACATTAGGGTTGCTCACCATTTGTTGTCCATATAATTATCAGGGCAGAATAGACTTTTTTTTTCCAAACCCTCTATATATTTTCTAATCGTTTTCATACAATTGTGTTTCTTAAAAAGAAGAATAAACCCAAGCCTCTGCTCAGAGGTGTGCTGGTCACACCTGTCATTCTCAAATAACTTCAGCATAATCTGCACACCTTCATTTTTTTCAATAAATGCTACATAGACACAGAACTCAAACCACAGACAATATATGAGTGAAATCTGTAAAGATATCCTAATTAACAATGGCTAATGGACCACTGTTCCAAAAAGATCCCCTCTTGCTATTTCAAATTTTCAGAAGTCATGAAGAAAATGATTGTATATATGCTTGAATAGGTGTAAACATGTAATTCTATAACTATATAAGTGAAGAAATTATGTAGACAATTCAGTAAAAAAGCTAACAAGGGTGGAGATATAGAGATATAGATAGAGATGATATAGATATGTAGGACATACTGTAGATCACTGTGGGAAAATTACAGTCTGCCCCAGAAGTAAATGTAAAAGTGTAAATGTACACCACAGAACTGTATTTCTGTGACTTTATATTTTTCCCTGTGCTTAGTAAACAAAAGCTAAAGTATAACAGCCATGATTAATTGTACTTTTTGAACCATCAGGTATGTATGCACCACTTTGACTGGCAGAAGAAGGTGCACTGTAGTTCCAAGATGGCTTGCAGTTTTCATTACCTTATTTGATCTTTTTCAGAGATAAGATGATTCATTTGTACTGTCGCAACCATTAACTAGAAAGTGCAATCCGATAGTTCCTCCAAACAAACAAGTTAATGCAATTTATGAAGTTATCTATTATAGAATAAAAGGTTTCTCTAATCAGTGCTTTTATATCATTTTGATATGAGGTATAGAAGACTCCAGAATGTTTCAGTCTTACCAAAGCCTACACTCTTAACAGGATGCTTTAAAGATGAAGATAATCCTCTCCCCAAAATAATTCCTATCATTGTTTATTAAGACACCTACCTTGTGTTGTCAAAATATTACACAATATCTTTTTATTTCCTAAAAAAACTTTGAGTTTTGTGATGACTTGTTTGCAGATATAGTAAGTTAATTGCAGTAAGACAGATTTTTTTAGACTATTTCTGAGACAGGCATGACGTGAGCATTCTGGACATTCTGGACATTATTCTTCCTGATAAATATTTTCATGGGTTAAATTGCCCATAATTAAAACCAGAAACCAAATCTTCTTTCTTTACATATGACCTCAAATCAATCTGCTTCAGGAAGACAAGAATAATTTAATGAGTTTTTTGGTACTTGACCTACAGGAGATCTCTACAACTCGACATCAGAGAAGTTGTGCCCAATTGTAGTCATTCAGTTCCAACCCCCAGTGTCCCCCCCAGAAAAAAACCCAAAGAACCAAACACAAGGAAAACCACCAAAACCCACAACAAAGAAAACAATAACCTTGCATATGTGCAAGTTCATTGCCATTACATAGCTTAATTTTCAGATTCAGAACAGTTTTTAATACAGAGCACGCCACTTAGCTTTCTCTCTAACATTCAAAATATCCAGATAAGTATTCAGGGAAATATCAACCTATTGAAACAACCACACCACAAACTTAAAGTTAAGTATTCTGAATTTAAGCCCATACTGTGACATTCAAATACTCTACAACATTCTAGGGAGAAGTCTGAAATAGAAACAAGCACCAAGTAACAGAATCTTTTCTCACATATGGGACTTCATGCAAAGGCAACATCCTGTGTTGACTACAATGTAATTTTAAGTGGCATAGATTGCTTTTAAAACTACAGTTCACCAGCTATATGTTGATCAAAAAGAAAACTGAGCAAAACCATAATCTTTGCTATAACCCCCTATATGCAGGTTGCATATAAATAGGAAGGAACTCAGAGAGCAACTCCTTGTTCAGCTCTAAGTTGCATTATGCATTCCTCTTATTTATGATTCCTTTGATTATGACCCAGGAAAGAAATTGATGTGTTTGTTTGTATTAGCATAAATGTCTCAGAATTGCAAAGCACTTAATCTACACAGAAGTACCATTATAAAATGGCTGACTCATTACAAACCCATGGCTGCTGTGACTACATATAGCTGTACTATTACACAGCATTTTACTTTGTGTAGGTCATATTAATGATTGAAAAGACCAAACTATTTCCTATAACAGGAAAAAACCCTTATTTCCAGTGTCATCTGAAGCTCCCCAAACAACAAAGTTAGAAAACGTTTGTTCACAGAATTTAATTAATTTTCTTCTGGCTCAACCACAAATCTGTGTTGATTTAATCTGAAAGACACAGGAACAATTAAAAAGGTTAAAGAGCTATGAGGTTTTATTAGCCAAGAATACCAAATGTCAGTGAAATGAAAGCTGCAAATTTTAGGTATTTCAAGCTATTGAGTTACAAAAGAATGAACTATTTTAACTGGGACTCTGCTTTTCTTCCTCAACATTCTTACATCAATATATTCTTCCTCCAGCATAATCAGATGCATCCAAACTTCAGCTTCTGAGTAAGGTCAACGAATTGTCCTACCTAGGGTCATAAAGTCCTTATTGAGAATTTTCAGATATAGATTTCTCACTCACCCCTGCAACAGAGCCCATGTATTTTGAATCTGAATTCTGAATCATTTCTCAAAGTGACTCACAGCCTAGCTCATCTTGCTCATGTCAGATAAGAAGAGCCAGAGACCAGAGCAGAACTGTCAAGGATCATGCTTCAGTCACTAGAATTACACACCACTTTTGCTAATAATGCCTACCTTAGTGCCTCTAGTAAAGGTTGCTTGGTAGCAGGACTTTTTCAAGGGCATTACACATTTCAGAAGCTTTCATTTGCCAATTTCACAAGACTTGGAATGAAACTTTTAGCTCTTACAATTGTAATTCTATTAGTCTTCAAACACAGGAAACATAATATAACTTCATCTGAGCATTGCCCATATCCATTATTAATTAAAATCCAAACTATGGTTCTCAAAACACTACAATCCTTGCTTTCTGCAATATTAAAATTTCTGAATTATTTTATCTTTTGATCATTTTTATTTTATCTGTCATGAATTCTTTCTTCTACAGCCTTGACTTGAAAAAAAGAAAACTTTTGTATAGGGATGGAAGAGTTCTATCATCTTGTCTGCTCTGCCATGCCTCATCTCCTGAAAGCACCAAAAGACAGTTTGGCACCCTCTCCTTCGTCCTTCATTATAGCGTCAGACAGTCCTTATAACAACAGCAGACCTTTCTTTTGCAGGTCTTCCTCCTGCCTGCCCCTCTCATGCTATATTTCTTTCTTTTCTGTTACCTTATCTAAAAGAACAGCTAGAATCTGATACGCAGAACAAAAGAAATGTTATGTTGGAAGAGGAAAACAATTCAGAATATGCTGAAGCGTTGACTCCTATTCTGTAAAAACCTGAACCTTGTCTTTTAGAATATGAGTCCTTCTCCACTGAATCTGCTGTTCCTCAGTCTCTGTGACACAGCCCTCATAAGATACAATACACCTAAAAATAACTTAATAAACTAAGTGCTAGTGGAAAACTCAGCTACTGTTTCACAACTTCAAAATTTTTTGTTCATAGCTATTTACGGTACACTGCCTTAGAAGTCCAAAACCACATTTTCTTTCCATGAGGTTTTATCTACACATTATTCTTTATTATTGGTCTTTTCTCCTTTCTCTTTTAACAACAATCAACAAGACTTTGCTTCACTTAGATTCTTATTACCACTTCAAAACTAATAGGCTTCAGTTTTGCTTTGTTTTCAATTTATTTGTTATACTTACAGATCAAAACTATCTTCTTGTCTTTAAATAGTGCCTTCTTTATTTTTATACAGCAAAAATTCACAGATGCAGATACACATATAAATAAATACCACATGCTTATGCAGTTTATATAAAGTTTATATAGAGTTTATATATGCAGTTTGTATAAAGATATATTAAAGAGGGAAAAAAAATAGCCATAGAAAGAAACAGGCAACCTAGTGACACAACTTCTGATGCATTTGGTCTTTAACTACTTTCACAATTCAGCTATAAACATGTTTTAAAACTTGTTTAAAATGTTTAAAACTAAATCTAACAGAGTAGAAAAATAATATTTTATATTTCAGAATATTTACCAGGTCTATTGCCATGTTTTTTTATTTCTTAAAAGCAGTTCAGATACAAAATGTTCATGCTTAGCAGAGCTATGAAAAGTAGAAGTTAAGGCTTTATGCTGGTGACCTTTAACGGTGAGTTTCACCAAATTAATCTGAATTTAGTCAGGAATCCTGCTAACGATCCATCCTACTTTCCTGAAGTTGTGTGTTGACACCAGTACTAAGAGACAAGCCACAAAAATTACTGGGCATTCAGTCAGCAAAATAATCAAAATGGTTCTCCATTTACTTAAATCTATTGAGTAAGACAAAGGCATTTACATTTGTTATTTTCAGGATACTGTTGCACAACATACACAGCCTCCAGGGAGTTGCTCCTACTTCAGTGAGCAATTTAATTTTCAGCATAATTTGACATATAATTGTGTCTTTAAATTTAGTCAATTCATTCAGATGTTCACGTAATTAATTCTGATTTATTCTCAAGTTCTCATCTTGCAATTCTTTCATTTTTTTCACTCTTAGCTTATCATTTGCTGAAGATTACATTAGATTCTTAGATCCTTTGGAAGCTTTCTAAATCCTACAAACTGAATATTAGAAATTATATATTTTGGCCTTATTTTTACTTCAATGAAGCTTCAAGTTAAAATTGTCTTTTAAGGCTGTGGAAAAAGCAATGTTGTAAAGGAATTCTGGATTGCTAACCACTATTAAAAAAGAGCTTAATCTCTTTCATCACCATGGCTTGTATGCACACTCTATGAAAACATTCAAGGAAAAATATATATCTCGTATTATGTAACCACCACTGAGGTTTTCAGATTTGTGTGCAGTAAAGATGAGCAAGGCAGAACAGCCTTACAACTAATTTAATGATATCCATGTGCTACACCAATGTGCTACTTACCATTCAGCTTGATGCACAAAAAACACCTTTGCTACTGCTATGTTAGACTGCTCCTGACAATAAGATCTTTATACTAACAAGACTAGAGACTGATAAACCTTTGGTTGATTTGCTATGTACAGGACTGACTGAAGCATTGACCAGGTTTCTGTGGCAAGAAAACTATCAAGAATAAATAGGGTTATTCATATTTCAGCTCTTCTGTCTATGTATAGATGGAGCAATGGCTCCATCTTTTATTGTTGTCATAAACCATCCATTTATTACAGTAATAAATGATGAAACATAGATTGTGGTTCTTCTTCATGTCAATGACTTTTAGTCTTACACTGTATCAGAGCTCAGTGAGCTCTTATTCACTGAGAATAAAAGACTGTTGTTTTGGATAAGATTAAAGCAATAATGGTATAATGAAGCAACTACATGGGAAGGATTTTTTCCTTTCTTATGTCTGTATGTCTGTTTTTACAGAGTCATGGAATTTGTGTTTAGATGTATTTTCATATTTTTACATTATATCCATTGCTTTTACTGTCACTGGGTACCACTGACATGAGCTTTCTTTCATTCCTTCTCTAGCAGGTGTTTTTCCAAATTGATAAGATCCCTTTGAGCCTTCTTTACTTCATGCTGAACCATCCCAGCTCTCTCAGCTTCTCCTTGCATTGCAGATGTTCTAGCTGCTTTTATATCTTTGTAGCCCTTCAATGAACTTATTCTAGCAAAATCCACATCTTTATAGGACTGGGGGAACCAGAACTGGACCCAGAACTCCCAGAGCTGGTCTGATCAGTGCAAAGCAGAAGAAAAATTACCACCTTCCTTAATCTACTGGCAACATTTTTCTACATGCAGCCTGAGAGGCTGTTGAGGATCTTTGCCGCACGGTACACTGGCTGGCATGTGGTTAGCTTGTCGTCCCTCATGATCCCTCGGTTCTTTTCTGCAGAGCTGCTTTAAAGCTGGCCAAACCTAGTCAGTACCAGTGCCTGGGGTTACTCCTCCCCAAATGCAGAACCTCTAAGTTACAACTCTTGAATTTCATGAGATTCTTCCCTTGTCGGACTTGGGTTGAACTTGATGAATCACACCCAGACGATATATCAGCTACTTCTCACAGTTTTTTATTGTCTGGAAACTAGCTGAGCACACATTGTGCCTAATTATTTAGCTCATTAATGAAGATGTTAAACAGTATTGGCTCCACCCTTGAGCCCTGGGTGACTTCACTAGTGAGTTGCCTCTAACTGGACTTTTTGTCACTGATCATCATCCTCTAGGACCAGCCATTCAGTTGATTTTCAATCGACCTCACTGTCTAATTATCTAATCCATGTTTAGTTTTAGTTAAGGATGTTACGGGAAACAGTGTCAAAGAATTTACTGAAGTCCAGGTAAAAAAACATCTACTACTCTCTTTTTGTCTACAAAGCCAGTCACCTCATTGTAGAAGACCATCAGGGTGGCTAAGCATGATTTCTCATTCATAAGTCAATACTGACTACTCCTGAGCTGTCATATTTAGAAATGGTTTCCAGGATTAGTTGCTTCATTGCCCTCCCAGGAACTAAGGTTAGACTGACCAGCAGTAGTTCTCAGATCCCTATTTTTTGTTTTCTTGAGTGACATTTGTCTTCTTATAGTGTTCAGTGTATATCTCTCCTGAATGCCATGACCTTTTAAAGGTAACCAAGCGGCCCTCCCCGCAGTGACATCAACCAGCTCCCTCAGCACTTGTGAGTGCCACCTATCAAGCTCCATGGACCTACATATAACTAGTTTCTCATAGTTCCTAAAGGCTGATTTACCAGTAAAGACTGAGCAGGAAAAGGCATTAAGCATCTTTGCCTCTAACGCATTCTTTGTCAGCAGTTTATCAGATGTATTCAGCAGCAGGGCCACTTTTGATCTTCATAGTTTGAAAGATTTTTTTGTTTAGGTTTTTGGCTTGTAGTACTACCCAAAAATTTCTTTATGGAACTGCATCTAATTCTGTTTCCTGTCAGTATAAATATTCACTGACAAGGTGGATAAATACCTTCTCCTAACTCTTCCTTGTGCTGTTTATGTACTTGTAAAATTGGTTATTTCTTCCTACATACCCTTAAAAACTCAACTCCAAGTAGGCTTTGGTTTACTCACATTATTAGCTACATATGGCCTCTAATACAGACACTGGTATGAAATCCAAAATGAAATAACTTTGATTCCTTGTTCCTGTTTATCAAGAGGTTGCAATCACTGCTCACTTTATGCTAAGTGTTTCTTGGATCTACAGAGAACATAAAAATGCCCTAGCAGAGAAAACCCTGTTTTTCATTATAGGCCTGTAACAAGAAGCACATAGTGCGGATGCACCTTTGTGTTGGTTTCCAGAGGAGGTATGGGTGACATTATTTTCCTTCAAAATAATTTCTCAAGGGATAAACACAGTTTGAAAGACCTTCTCTGGATGTATCAAAATTCTGCAGTAGGGAATAGAAATTAACTTCTACAATTCAAAGTTACTTCAGACTGAAGAACTCCCAGTTTCTAGGAAGGACCTTCAACTGTGTGTTAAAACTCTGAATTTTATTAATCTAACTCTGGCTTATGGCACAAGTTACAAAACTTCCATCCTTTTGCATTCCATGTTTGATCATTATCAAACTTCATTTGTGCATAACATTTTATTTTAGGTTTTTAAGAAGAAAATGTGATTTTGAGTGATTTTTGCCCATTTCCCCCAGGCTTTACAGATTATAGGTATAAAACTCTCTGCAATAGTACAACGCTTCCTTGAACACAGCTCAGAGAACTCAATGCTAAATAAATTTTGTAGTGTGCTATGGAAATTCAAATAAAATAACTATATGAAAAGCCACAAGAAAAAAGAATGCAGGTCTGAATAGATTATTTTGAATATGAAAAATATTTGATTAAAGACATCACAATAATAACTTCTCTGATAAAGATAGCAAATGGATTTTTCCTGCTGTTACAATAGCTTTGAAATTCTGCACTCCTGCTTAGTGTCTGTTCTTATACTAACACAATGCCTGAGGAACAGAAATTATGTTTTTGCACCAAGGTTGGGGTGTTTTGGTTGATGTTTTTTGCTTGGGCGTTTTTTTAGTTTAGGTGTTTGGTTTGTAGTGCTACCCAAGTAGGTTCTTTATGAAACTGCACTTAATTCTGTTTCCCATCAATAATATTCAATGACAAGGTAGAAATCACATGAATTCTATGAAATTCTAGAAACTGAGATCAACAAAAAGCAAGTACATGTATTCATGCTAAAATGAATCCTTTCAAAAACATTAAAAAACCCCTCTTCCTTTCTAAATAATTATTTGGTGATAGATGTAAACCAGAGATAGTAATAAAAAAATGAGGAGAAATAAAATGTTTCTAAGAAAAAGAACCCAAGAGATTACTCACCATCTAACATATACTAGAAATATAGTATGACTGTGTGTTGCCACATGGTGAAATTGTTAGCAAAGCAAAAAATTGTTTCTTTAATGTTCATTTATGGACCAGAAGAATGTAGAATCAAATCCTATCCATAGTCTATTCCATTAATCCACTGTTCATTAATTGTTATTTTAATACATTTCTTTCCTGAGCTGATGTATAGTATAGATCCTGTGTCTTCGCAACCTGTTTTGTAGAAAATCATAATAATACTATAAGTTTTATATTTTCTAAAGGAAGGCAGTTGTTTGGGAAGAAAACAGCTTCAAAAGAAGCAGAAAAATATCTAAACACATGCATGGAAATTATCTGCTTTTCAGTGTGTTTTTACAATTAAAAATTGAAAATGTCAACATCATCATGCAAGGACCATTTAATCTAACATTTTAACTCACTCTCTGGTCTTGGAAAAAAAACAAAAAAGCAAATAAAAAAACCACTAACAAAATCCAGGAAACAAGATCTCACATATTTGCTACACCATAAGAGAGCTTTAATGTAGCAAACTTAAAGAAACCTGCTTGCTACTGAAGTCAAATAATAAACACACATACCTATCCCTATTCCCACCCACAGAATCAAGGCTAAGTTATTTAAGCACCTACAAATAAAAGAGAGATGGAAAATGTCTTTTTACTTCATCTGTACTAGTTTGAGGCTTCTAGCTGTGATAACAACTTTGTGATATCAATTCACAGGAAAAAAAAATCTTACTAATAATTAACACTCTTTGAGTCACATATTGCAACAAGATGATTATTACACTCATTTAAAGCATTTATTAAGGTGTGATTTCATGCTGGAGGTTATTTGAGTAGAATGTTTCCAAATGTAAAAGTCAAAATTCTTTGGCAAGCATTGAGTATGTCTTCCTTTCTCTGAACTCTCCTTGTGTGCATGTGTATCTCAATAAATCTAATGCTTTCACTGCTTATTCCCTCTTTTTCTTCACTTTCCCTTTTGCTCCTGAAATTCCCTTACTTCTGTTCTCCTTTGCTTTCTTTCCTTCTTGATCTAAGACATCTTATGTGTACTTCTTCCTTTGAGGCAATAACAAAAACCAGCTAAAATAGACAAAACAAAAAGGTGTCATGCAAATATACACGTCCCCATAGCAAGATAGAAAGTGGGCTCCAAGAGCTGCTTAAAATTATTCTTGACTGAATACGGTGTACCAGCCAACAAATCAGCAACTGAGAATCATTGCAGTAACACAAATGATCTTGGAGATGAATAGGAAAAAAAAATAAAATTGAAATGTGTCAGTGGCAGATGCTAAACTAATCCCCCCATGTGAAGCCCCTGCCAAAGTAAATAAAGGTGTTTCTGACAGCCACATATGAAAGTTTTGATTTTCCTTTAAAAATATCAGTACAATGCATAGACACATTGGAGCAATGTGAATAATGCTACCATCTCCCTTTTGGAGACACAGAACTAGCAGAGAGACACTTTAAAATTCTTCTTATTAAAATGTGCAACTCTAAAAAACTGTCTTTCTGCTAACAAAAAATCTGTGAGTGCAGCATAAAAATATAATACTGTTTTAATAATCTGTTAATGACATAGACCATGACTTAACTTTCTGTCACCAAATAATACTTGAGGGATAATAAAAAAATCCCATGCATGGCCCATATATGAGATTTTGAAACTCATGAAAGAGTTTTCAACTCTTTTTATAAGCAACTGCTAAAAAGTTATCTCTGAATTAGAGGAAATATTTCAATTTTTCAGTCTTGAATACCAATTTATATATATTAAAATACTGTCCCTACCCTGACACCCACTCACCCACATCATAGCAAAAAAAGATGAGAAAGATTTCACACAGTAGTCCTATAAACTTTTGTTCAAGGGACAAAATTATCTTAACTTCATTATTAATTTTCTTAAAATAAGTGTTAGAAAAAAAACAGAGACTGTCTTTAAAGCCGGAAAATTCAGAAAAATATTTTATGTAGATCATTTGTTAAGGGATTTTGAGAGATTCAGAGAAATGCTTCAGATGTGTAGTATTCTGAAAGGATGTGACGGTTATCCTCAAATCTTAACCATCTCAATTTCTTAAAACTTGTGCAAATTTATTATCCATTACCACCATGGGGACAAAAAATAATTTCTTTAAATAAACAGAATAAATGTACAAAAATTTTATAAAATGTAATGAATTAATGACAAAGTGCATTGAAATACATCAACATTTATCAAAAAATTCAGCTGTAGGTGATACACTGAAGCACCTTAGTACTTGTCTGTACATGGTGGGTAATAACAGCAGAAAAAACTTGCTAAAGTTTACAGTAAAACATTTCGTTTTGCAGGGTACCTTCTTGCCTCACTTTCATGTCTGTAATATTCCTTTTTCTTCCACAGAGGTCTGCTACATTTACTCATATCAACAGCTGATCGTGTAAGTATGCGCAACTTCTTTTCAGGCTTCCACATTTATTCACCAAAAAAAATGTAATGCTCTCACCAATCCAACTAGTGAGATCCAGAAGGAGACAAAGCTGGCATTTACTCTGTTACTTATTTAATATTTTGCATAGAACTGCCTCAGAGTATTAACACTTTCTGATAGTAAAATATTTACCTTTTCTAGCCCAAATCTTTCTTCAGTCGAAGAACAAATCTTTTGGTCCTAATAGAAAATGACAGACGCAAAAAGATACTTTATATCTTGTTACTTGTTCTGTGTGCCTCCCTAATTCATTCCTTGTTTCCAGGAAGTGTTGGGATAATTGAACATCAATATAGGCTCTTCTATATTCTACTTTTTTGTTTCATCATCTGTCATTTATTTCATAATCATATCATAATTAAGTCATTACATTACTTGGTGAGTGCCTCTGACTCCAGAAAGATGAATTTTCTATTGTGATCATTTTTATTCATTCAAGATTTCCCAGTCTGATCTGTTATTCTGAAATTTTATATAACTTCTGAATTTTAACATTTCACTCTTCTCCCAAATTCAAGACACAAACTCTAACTTGACATTTTGTTCAAGGTATTTCTACCTAAGGTATTACACAGTTCCACTATTCCTTTTTTTTCTTTTAAATTTATAAAGTAACAAAAGCCGCTTTTCTATGCACATCTTTAAACCTTCCATTTGAAATGAGAGGTAGAGCCAAGAGAATTTCTCATTAGCAACATCCCAAACTCACACTGAGGGATTATTCTCCACTCTCTAAAATATCTGTAGCAATGGTGGGGACACACTTTGCTCAGCATGAGGCAGGTATGCCAAATTCCAGAAAGAAACCATACATCCATACTACTAGAAAAAATGCAAACAACATGGGGAAATCTTTACTACAAAATTAAGTGCCTATAGGTTCAGCACAGAAGACCTTATACAAATCACCATATGACAGGTGATGCTAACTGAGCTTCAGATAATACTTTATTATACTCCACTTGTCTAGCTCATAAAGTCAACACACCCATCTGATCTTGATTTCTTAAGTTATAGGACAAAAAATGAACTGCAGAAGTCAAAGATCTTGGTAGGTGAGATAACAACCAGAATCAATCCAAACTAACATTCTTATTGACTCATTAATCTTTTCTATTTTCTGTAACATGCTACCACACCAGCCTTAGTTGCAAAGTTCATAAATTATATACTATTCTATTATAGTATTTTATATAATAATATATAATGCAATAAAATTTCAGGAGCCACTACTATCTTTATCAATATAAATAAATCAATGTAAAATGCAACTTAAATCAAGTGAGCAATAAAAACACAAAAGCTGGGATTTGTAGCACAAACTCAATATCCAAGATGTCAGATGAGAATACCACAACTTCAGTGAAAAAAATGGAAAATCTTTAGTTTAGTCTGATAAGGATCTCTTTCATGGCCATTATATCAGGTAATTAGAATAGGAGGTGGAGCTCTCCCCACTGATTACATACATGTGATACTGCCAATGGTGAGGGCAAAATCTCAGACTTGAAATCTCATGAGAGTCACCCCTTTAAACACAGCTATTGACATTCTGAAGAACAAGCAAGTCAATCAGAACACATTTCTCTTCTAGTGTCATCCAACATTAAGTGCATGGAGTCACCCCACAGGCAGTATCACAATTTATGAAGGTAAGAAATGGGAGCTGTCCATTAACATGGAATTTGCCCGTTTACTCAGTAAAAACCTGTATTTTCACAGAGAAGCCATCTGAGATATGAGAACACATCTCAGATGTGTTTCAGGCTTGCATCCATTATACTCCACAAAGTCATCCAAAGGAATATTAAAACAAACTAAACTAAAACTGCATTTTACCTTTTTTATTCTTTTTTCCCTCTGCCACCTGACCAGTTGTGTGAAATATCATTGTAACTCACACAGTCTGCAACTAAAGAGAGGTTTTTTTCCTTGTAGTTAATTCCTAATGGGGTCTGTGAGGTATGACTGAAACAAGTAGAGCAAAATAGCACTTTAGAAAACACAGTGTAGAGGGCATATTGTAATAAAATTTCATTTCTTTCCTTTGTTTATCCAGCTCTAAAATTACTTGGTCCATGAGTCAGTCCTTGCATAAGATGATATGTCTGCTTAAGGGATGACTCAGACTAAAACTGAGGTTTGACCTTTAGAGTGGTTATCAACCTTGACAATATAGAAGGAGATTATTTCCTTTACAATTCATTTCACTTAAAGCCTTTAATCTTCCAAGAATTAGAGCCTTCAGCCTCATCTCCATATAGGCAGACTAGCAGTCTACCCTAATTCTCATCTCTAGCTTGACTGCATTCCAGCAAAAACCAGAGTTAAAGCAGCCTGAAAAAGAAGCATCAGAAACCCATACTTCAGACAAGGTATTCTTGCCCTGCCTGTGTGGTGGAAAATGAACAGTTGGGATTCCAAAACATCTGATATAAACAGGATCACTTATTCCTGGTCAGCTGTTATTTTTATTTCAGATAACTAAACTTTGTAAGATGACAATGGCTTAATGGCTTGCTTTTCACTCTTTTAATGAGCTGCACGGAAAAAAAAAATAGGGCATCATAAGTATTTTATTAGAAGCATTTAAGGATACATGCTGTGAATGCTTGAATCACAGCAGTCCAAACTCTAAGATTGCGTGTTTTTTACATAGATGTGTGTGAAAGCGTACTGTTATATTTTAACATGATTTGACATAAATCTTACAGAGAAAAGTAGTGAAACCGACAGCTAAGTCAGTCTTTGAAGAAATCCTGACATACTCAGTGTATGAAGGTTTTTAAAAAAAATTACCTCCCAGTTATACTGCAAACAATAGAGGCTTGAGTTCAGGAAAGCTTAAAATCATTTTAGCACAGCCTTTCAATGCACAATACAAAATGTATTCAAATATTCCATTTTCTACTCTCAGAAATCACTGTATTTCTGACAAATGCTTATGTTCCTAAATATGTCTAATAATGACGAATTCATTATTCTCCTACACAGTCTATTTCGATGATATTTTCCTTAATAAGATTTTTAATTCTATGTAATCCAAGTCTTCCTTGATATAAAGTTTAAAAGTACTTAATTCTTGTTCTATTTGTCCTGGGAAAAAACAAGGTATTCTCCCTACTTTCAGGAACTTATCATGGCAGATTAAGATATCAATTTTTCCATCTTTACTTCGAAGACAGACTTGTTCAAAGGTTGTCTCATGCAATGAGTGGGGTTTTTTTAACCAATCACCTATCTCAAAGTATAATGTCAAAAACACTACAAAAGCATTACTGGAGCTGCATAGAGAAGAAAATCATCTCCCAAACTATATATAGAATCACAGAATTATTCAGGCTGAAGAAATATCAGGACATCTTTTGTCCAGTTTTCAACTTAGAGCAGGAGTAAGCTGTGAGGTCAGACCATTATAAAGCTCAGGGCTTTATTCAGTCTGTTCTTGAGTATGTCCAAGAACAGAGGGACTAAACAGTCTCTCAGAAAAACCACACTTTGACTGTCCTAAGACTTAGAAAGTCTTTCTTTATCTTTTCTTTATCAAGGCGGTACCCCACTTGTTTCAGTTTAAACCTATAGTCTTTCATTCTCTCTAATGCATGACCACAAAAAGCCCAGGTCCAACTTATTGCTAACTCCCTTGGCTCCATGGGCATGCTGCTGACACCTTCTCCCAAAGCAGTCTCTTCTTCCAGCTGAACAAGCCCTGATCTTCCATTCTCTCCTCAAAGAAAAAATCTCCAGCTCCAGACTAGCTTGGGGATTGCCTGCTAATCCTGATTTATCTAGTTGATGTCTTTCTTCTATTGGGGAGCCCAAAAATGCAAGCAGTAGCTATATGAGGTCTCACAAGCTCTGAACAGCAGAGGTATAATCCTTTTCCTTCAATCTCCTTTCAGTTTCCCTATGAATATGGCCTAGATGCCACCTCTGCTAGCCCAGGTAAGACACCTCACATATTTAATTTATCACAAACCTTCAATCAGCACATGATATACACTTTCAGCCATCCAACCAGGTTTTTGTCCATCTAGTTTTCCGCCATCCAGAGTTCAATGTTCAACACAATGTAAGACTTATTAAAGTCAAGGCAAATATCACCTGTTTCTTTCTCCATGCTCACAAAGCAGAAAGCAATCAGGTTGGTTAAGCATGAATGGCAGCTTGATTGTTCCCAATTCCTGCCTTATTCAGAAGCCCAGCTGTGAACTTTAGGAGAACTCCATGATTCCCTCAGAAACTAACATGATGTCTATACAGTACTGTCCTGTACTGTCTTTTCGGCCTTGTTTGGAAAATGTTTGCAAAATTTACTTTTCTCTAGTCACCCCATCACACCCCAAATTTTTAATGTTTCATTCTGAAATAATTTTACAGCATCACCTTCAGTTTACAATCCCTCCTCCCTTCCTTCCCCTTTGTAGTTACCTAATTTATTGTTCTTCAAGATTGTATTTTGTCTCTGGTGACTTTTATGCAGCGATGTTCCATTTGTCTAAGTTTTGCCACATATTTTAATAGTTACTTCTCTGTTTCTCAGGGTTATTTTGAATGCAAAGACTAACCTCCACACATTCTTAACTCTCATCAGCTTTGTAGATGGGTAATTAATCTACAAAATTGCTAAGAAATACAGGATTCTATTTTATCACTCATCAGGTTAATGACAATATTGAATAAAGCGAGGTCTAAGTTTATAACAAAATCCTTATGACCACACATTTTCATTCCAAATGTAAGATATCTTTTCATTACAAAGAAAGTTCTACAACCAACTTTATGTTTTCTCTTCGTTGACACAAAATCAACAAATCTAGATGAAGCACAGATTGATCACTAAATGAAACAGTACCAATATTCTTAGTCAGGATCTAAGGCATCTGTTTTTTCCTCTCTCCATAAGACTCCATAATTAGAGAGCACTGACATAATTTTGTCAAAATATGTGAATTTCTACCATTCAATTTATTTTTTAGCTCTTATTTCTGAAGTCAAAATGTTATAAGTGAGGTCACTTATAAGCAAACTACAAGCATTAAGATTAGAGCAATGTGACAGTGACTATAATTCCATCTATAATTTTTACAGCAGAAGTCTAAACAAATGAAGATTTTTGGCTTGGTCAAGTGAATGGTGAATATAAGAAAGGAACTAAGGATTTGTTTGTTTGTTTTGTTTTACATCACTAGGGAATACAGATTTCCTGTGTTTTGACCTGGTAACTGTCAAAGAAATTCAACAGGTTTATGTTGCTACAGCAGCTAACCAAAACATATTTATGAGATATGGGTGGCAACATGATGTTGCAAGATGGACAGGCAAAAATAGAGACACAATAGTTACTTACAAACGATTTGTCGATGACACTTCAATTATGCAATTTATTTTTAATATCTAAGGAAACTTATCATCCCCAAAACATTCCATATTCCTTGTAAAATTTTAAAAGTAATTTCTTTAGAATTATTTCTGTGGCATTGCAATAAAAACTTGACATTTTTAATTATTTGTTTTAGGGGAATAAGAACGCTGCAGATTTCCAGTTTAATTTAGCTCTTTAATTTCAACCATGAGAAACAAATTCATCATTTACTAGAGAAGTTGATTACCTTGAATTAGATTAAGATTTCATTTTTTGAATTCACAATGTCATCAGGTATATTCTTTGAAAGCTGTTTTCAATCAGCTTGTTTCTGACTCATGCTCAGAAAATTAATGTTTTTTTAAAGGTATCTCAAGTAGGCACAAAAATCAAAAGAATTCCAAATTCTGGTATTGAAAGGTGCATGTGTTTGAACATGAGATTATAAAAACATTTCTCAGCCATGTATTTGTAACCTGATCATCCTCTTTCTCCAAACAGCATGCTCTATATCTGTCATGTGTAGTACAAATTATAGAAGGCTTTATTAAAAAGAATACAAAGACATTTACATTAGGCCAAATTAAACTTCCTAAACAAAGAGCAGTTTCTGCCAGTTCACTAAATAGCCAGCTGTTTCCTTCATGGTTTTACTTTAATGGTTCTCATGAATGATGGACTCTTAATCTGTGATCCATTACAGGATTCATGAATGCGGAATTATGTGTTTTATGAGGGTAAGAAACTGTGTGTGTGGCATGTATCTATAGTATGAAAAGGAATTTTGATTAAGAACTCATTTTGAAGTTTACATGGAATCAGAGAAAGAAAACAGTCTATCTACAAATAGTATTCAAGGCAAGTGTTTAGTTTCATAGCAACAGCATCATTCCTGACTAGCATGGTAGATTATAAGCAAACTCTCTCTTCCTGCATCATCTGTTTTATTGGCTAGATTTCTAGAGTAATCAAGCATCCCAATGGAATACTAGAAACTAAATGAACTTTCACATCATCCAAGTAAGAAAAAAACAAAGAAAGGAAAATAGTTGAAATAGAAGAAAAATCACCCCAGAAAATCTGCCTGGGAAGACATTTCCAGTACAATCTTTATGAGCTAATCAGAGGAAACAGCTATCCTAAAGAGATGAAAGAAGTCTTGCTGGAGGCCTGTAAAACTTCACAGCATTGTTTAAGCAGCTATCAAATGGTCTGGCCTGAAGCAGTTGACAAGCCAATATTCTCCTGATTGTGATCTTCTGACAGCATTCAGGAAGCGCTCTCTAGAAAACACTCTCTGTACATAATGACTGAATATAAACATCCTAATGCCATGTTTGCCTGTCTGTTGACAATCCAAAGGTTTGAATTATCAAGAAGACTCAAACTATACACACATCTCTTTATTTTTTTTTTTTATTTTTTTTTTTTTAATTTTCAAGACATAACATTGTGGTTCAACTCTATCTTTCAACTCTAGCTTACAGAGCTATAGAATGGCCTGGATTGGAAGAGACCTTAAAGACCATCTCTTTCCAATCCTCCTTCTGTGAGTACAAAGACCTGTCATTGGAACAGGTTGCTCAGGGCCCCTCATTCAAACTTGCTTTCAACACTTCCAGGGTTAAGGCATCCACAACTTCTCTCAGCAAATTGTTCCAGTGCCTCATCACCCTTACAGTAAAGATGTTTTTTCCTAATGTCTAATCTAAACCTCTTTGAGTCTGATGCCATTCCCCCTTGTCCTGTCAGTACATGTCCATGTAAAAGGTCTCTCTCCATCTTTCTGGGTTTCTCGGTTTATTGTGTTAATTATGCAATGGATTAGACCTTTAGAAAATTCAAACTTTTGTTTTCTTCATAATACATGTCGAAAGATGATCACCACCATTGTCACTCATGCAGTACAGGACTCTGCTGAACTTTATATTCCTGTATTTCTTTTCCTGACAGACATGTATAGAATTTTGAGTCACATATCAGAATTCAAAAAAAACCCAAAAAACAACCAAAACCCAAAAGGTCTTGATTCCCTGATTTTCTTGGTTTGCAGGACTATGAAAGCGGCTCCTTATGACACCATGTCCATTCATTTATCTTGCAAATGTTTTCAGTCCCTCTATATTGGTATTCTGAGCATATAAGTAAAATATTTTCAGTACATTGGTGGATAAAACTTATTTCCAGGTATACTGGCAACATTTACAAACCAAACAGATAAATCCAGGCTTTATGGTGCTTATTTAGCAGATTGAACACGTTATGTTTTTTCCCTAGTGAGGTTGTTCTTCAATCACCATGAGTATTTGAGTTGAATATTTATATTTGAAAAAATAGCTGAATTCAAGCAAAGGCAAAAGGCAATTCAATTCAAAGGCAGAGGGCTCTTCAGGAATCCAATTTAAAATGGGAAGGGTAAGTTATTTTTGTCTTGTGCCTATTAAGCAAGGCTTTCAAACATATTTATAAATTTTAACTTTTAAAAACAGATCAGGGTTTAGAAACAATGGGTCAGAAAGAATCAAATTTTTTTCCTTCTTTTGTGGGAAATGTTAAGTATTCCTTTAAAGCAGAAATTCTTTTAAGATCTGTTTCACTTTTTTTTTCTCTCTTTCAAAAATAGGAGTTACTGTTAATTAAGAGAAGCATTTTAAAAATTTGACACCCTCTATCCGTGAACAAAGATTACATGCACAGTAAGTTATAATCCTTGGCTTTACAATACCGCTTTATGAGGTTAAGAAGATGAATGTTCAAAGATTTTAATCCTTACCATGATTTACGAGGCTCTGGGTATCCTCTCCCCAGAGCATCTATAACTGTGCGGTTGTTCTGCCTGCTGCTTAAATTACAGAGACATCTGCAAAGTAAATTATGGATTGTTGTCCCACAACCAAGCTGCCTCCTGATCTCTCCTGTAGTATTTCTTTGATAACTGCAAAAGGCTTTCCTTCCCCTTGTTTATCACTCTTGTTTTTCCAGACTGGGTGATACTATGATGACCTTGATTACTGCCTGCTCTGCTCATTCTCAACCAACATGCTCCACTAAAAACTCCCACTAGAAGACAAGGGGAGGGAATGAGCCATGAGGCACAGAGCAGACAGCTCTGTGTAAAGTTTGTTTTATCCATTAAGCTCTTCAAAGTTCACAATTCACACATCTGGAGATTATTTTCCTATTCCAGAAATATACATAGCTACACCTAACATTTGAACACTTAGAACCATTCTGAATGAGGTGAATATATAGCTTTTTGTTATTCTAATACCTCTCTGTTACATATTCATAATATGCTGTTTTCCACATCTCTACTTATATGCACATATCAATATAAACGTATCAAACGTTTTGAGGATTATCTAAGCCATATGAAAACCTGGGCCAGATTTGTACTTATGTGCCAAATTTTATAATCAAGCAGTTTAAAATTTTATTTCATAATAAATGCAGTGAGAATATAAACTCATTATCAGATGATTTCAAATTTTGAATAAAATTAAACAAGAAAATTCCATATTACTTGCTCTCTATTATCTGTCTCATTGCATTCCCATACTGCCTACCTGAGTCCCCTAAAACAAAGCACAATTTGAATTACAATCCAAGTGTCAAGAAAATAATGTTTTAAAGGTAAACTGCATGGAAATATAACATCCAAACCATTTTACTAAGCAGAAATGATAGTTACATCCCAAGCTCTTTTGGCACCATTCCAGCAAGCCTAGTAGTCAAGATAGCAAGTGCAGATCACATTGATATCAGATAACTCCTTTTCATTTATTTGTCAGAGTCACTGAGGTATAATCTCAATTTCCTAATTTATTTTGACTAGTCAGGAGCCCAGAGTTTTGTAAGAGAGGATGCATAACTGAAAATTGCCTTGTGCTCCTTGTCCCAACGACATCAAAGACAAACTTGAGAAAAAAAAAACTAGTATCCAGACACTTTTAACCATGCTTCATAAACCAAATTACTAAAATAAAGCATAACCCAAAAAATTCACAAACCTTTGCCATCTTTTGGAGACTGTGCTTTAGACACTTTTAGGCATTTACCTCAAAATACATTATAGCTAGAGTTATAAAATTCATACCTTCATATCTAATTAATCTTTTTTTGTCATCCCCACCATTAAATTGTTGTCCAGAATACAGTGAAACCAGTTTACAGTACACTCCATATGCAACAACTGAAGAAAACAATAGTGTATTAATAAACATGAGGAAGACTCTGACATTGTTTTTTTCTTAGGTGAAAGGGGTTCTGCCAAGCTATGCCTTTGAAAGCAGACAAATACCATTTGACAAAAATAACACCATGCAAATACAAGGAAAAAAGCATCATAAATATAAAACTCAGAGAGAAAATTAGTTTCTGTTCTTTAAGAGGTACAGAATAGACTGTAAAGATACTTTTATTTTCTCCAATCTACATCTAAATTGAAACAGTCTGAAGAATATAACATACAGTACAGCTCTTTGTAAATAGTGAATTGGTCTGTAGCAGTCAAATATCTCTAGATTGCATCAAGAATTTTTGTTGAGGTATGCAGGAAGGATAATTAAAATCCTCAATTTCTTGAGCTCAATTAAGTGGACCTAAAACTAAATTCTGTTTAATATATAAATAACAGCAAATAAACAAATAAGAAAAAAAAAAACACACCAACTAAAAAGTGAGAATTGAATCCACCAAGTTTAACACAGTAAGTTTATCACAATTATTATAGAGTACTTGGAGATGACAGAGACATCTTTTAAAAAGTTTACCTGTGAATATGATGCCACATCTTCCAAGACCTTATACAAACGCAGTTCAGCCCTTAACTGGCCTTATTCACCACAATCCTCAATTGATTGGTCACTACAGTCTGTAACAAACAAACAAAGGTTAAATTGTCATTGTCAACAACTGTTTCTCATGAGAATGGGAAGAATAACACACATGCATAAATCTAGCATAAAAAAATATTAACACAGCACTTTTTCTCTGCCTCTGGACTAAATATGGCAAGGTGAGGAGCAGGATATATCCCTTGAAACTGATGGACAGTGAGCAAACATTCAGAATTAAACTGCTCACATTCCTTGTTGCTGTCTAAAACTTGGGGAATTTTACTGCCAGCAGGCATTACTGCAGAACATCATATTACAGGTCTGATTTGTATGCATTGCCTTGGCTGGGCTTCCTTTGTGTCAGCTATCATTCATCACAGCATGAAAATAAACATACAAAGAATTTTTTGAAAAGGATGGAGTAGCAATAATATGAGCTAGGGACATCTCATATAATGGTTTGTTCTTTTCACAATGAGTTTACAGCCAATTTTGGCACTACTATAATGGGATAAATCAGTATCATATATGGCAGGATTGTAATTCTTCTCATAAATGCAATTCTGTAACTCACAGAAGCAACTTCTATAACTAGCCCATCCTGATCTGGTTCCTGTTACATCTCTGAGACACATTGTTATTTGAACCTCAATCTGATGTTTAGATGAGGGGGGTGGGGGGAAGCAAAATAAAAAAAAATACTGGAAAGTCTTTTCTATTACTTCAATGGGATGAAAACTTTTATCCATCAAAGGTTCTTTGCTGCTTTTATTTATTGCCTAGTTGTTTGCATAAAGGAATTTTTTAATGCAGATGGACAGAAAGCTAAATTAATTGGGGGGAAAAGAAAAAAAGAATATATGGGAAAATATACGGGATTCCAAACCTAAGACTGGAGGAATATTAAGAGAGATGACATCCAGATACAAAACTATAAATCAAGAGAATACTCAAGGGGAAACAAACAGCTAAGCTGGTGACTCTCTGTTTTGTCTTCTTTTATACCCCAGGCAGTGTCCTTACCCAAGATAAGAGGCTACTAAAGAGAGACATAACATCCACTCTGAGCCAAACCTTTATATTATATTAAATTGAGGCTTTCAGAAATGTACAAACTTGGGAGTTGCAGGTGAATTATGCCTGCAGAGGAGAATAAGGCATTCATAAGACATTAACAATCCGAGTCTCTATACTTCAAGAAAGCATTAAAAGAAAACCTAATAGTACATTACAATATAAACTACATATCTATAAATATATAACTTGTTTACAGTACTTCCACTCTCATCCACTGAATTAACACAGAACCACTTTTGGTACCTTCAGATCTTTTAATGCCTTTTGGGGATGGGGGGGGAAGGGGAGGGAATCATAGAATTTTCTTTAAGTTCAGTGGAAGGAGTATTTATTCAATAATTAGTTGAAGTAAATTTTGAAATTATTAGTATCATTCAGCCACAATTTTTTTATGCCCAAGACATTCTATTCACTGACAATGAATTTAATGCAGGAATGACTCCAATGCTATGGCTGGTAGTATTCAAATACTCAGTCCACCTGGATGTGGTGATCTATTGTACCCTTTAAATTCACCATATTTGTGAGGAAGGCAGCACCAGAAGAAAACGTACCCACTTTACAGGAGAATTCTATTTGAGTTTTTTGCTAAGGCAAGCAGGATTTGAATCACATGATTTATTTCAAGCTTACCAAACCAGCCACATTCCCTTTTCTTTTGAAGAATTTACTTTTGGTCCTTACACTAAAAATCTAATATATCTACCGAAAACCAAACTTACAAACAAAAAGAAGCAGTCCAAAAGGTGAAGAATCCCAACACTGTATAAGCTTCCTTTGTTGCAGAAACCTCTAACAGAAAACAAAAGTCATAAAAAAAACAACTTGCTCTTTCTCATTGTTAGTTCTTCACATTATTGGATTTGATAGCAAAAATATTAACTTAATGGATCAATAACTCTTGATATTAATTCAAAAGAGCAGCTGAAACATACATCCAGAACTACACACATTCCAGGCCTCTAGAGTCTGCTGATATAGAAATAAATAAAGAACCTCATCAAAGACAAGAAAAAAAAAAGAGACAAATCCAGCTTTTTGGTGTTAGCACTGCAAGTTCCTGTTTCCTTAAAAATGCTCTGCAAAAGTAGCATACAGCCCAAGCTGTTTATTGCCTGGCACCTCTTTCTGAAAGCATCAGCAATGAAAAAGAGATCCCAATGACTCTTACTGCAAGTGGTTCTGTAAACCTTATCAATTTTTTCTCAGTTGCATTGATTAAATTTGAAAATTCTTTTCTTCAAATAATCCAGTTTACATAGCTGAAAGAAAAGCACAGCATGAAAACTGTAATATGCAGTTTGCATTAACCACCTAACCTGAGGAAACTGACTGGGAACTGTGGTGCCATTGAGTACCTTCGAACATATCCACATTCAGAGAACATTTTGAACACATTTACAAAACAAAGTTAAGCCTGTCAGAATTATTATCATCTGTAAAACTGCAGAAAGCATCAAGTGGAAAACAATGTGTATATTTATTGAAATATCATTCACTTTCATTTACAGATATTTTTCACAGTATAATATTTAACTGGAAGTCACCTAAATTGTGCTGCATGAAATCATGGTTCCTTACGGTGTTTTGGATTTGCAGGTGGACTGACTTTTACAGTGCTTTTCTGTCTGTGCTCCCTTGCCCCACGGGGGAGGGGTGGATCACAATTGCTAATGAAAATGATGATTCATCTTTTGTGAAGCTGGCATCTGGGCCTATGTTTTAGGGGTTTTTTCACATTCTCTTTATATCAACATTTATTCTACAGAAACAAATGCCTTTGGGCAAAAAACTCCCCACATACAAATTCAGAAAGAACTTAATCATAGACTGAAAGCCCCCACTTCTCCCTGTACTTTTCAATATTCTTAGTTTTTCATTTTACTGCACTAGTGTGTTTACAGAAATTTGGCAGTCAAACACTCTTCAAAACCATAATAGTAAATTTTGTAAAGAACAACACTTCCTTCTGGGCTTATTTGATAAATACACTTCCAGCACAATTATGTAACAATGTGCAGTTAATAATGCTTTCATGTTTACTTATTGACAAGTCAATACTAAAACAAGCAGCATTAACTCTTTTGCTCAATTCTGAAATTCCTGTGACAGAATTCAGTAGTAAAGCTTTCATGAACTGCAGCACTTCAGGGTTAGTCTTTGCATCCACCCTTGCATTTTCCCTGTTTCTTTTGCCTGCAGTAGACAGAGGTTGTTTCCTGACATTGTGGGCAGGCTAAGCGAGACCCACCCATTACACTAAAACAACCAACAGCATTTGCTATAAAATTACCATTTTTCTTCACTCTTTTAGCACTTTGTATTTTACAAAGACATATCTGAAAGGATTCCAAAAGACCCTACACAAGTCCAGTGGGTTTCTAAATCAGCCTTCCTTTCATCAATAGAGGAATGCAGCTGAATCAGCATCTTTTAATATAATTTTTACAACAAGATGAGCATTGATTGAGTTTTAAATGGTCTAATGTTATTTTTATTCTCTCCTGTGTTTTTAACTGTGGAACTAAATGCTGCGCAAAAATCTCTACTAGTCAAGTCTACTAGTTGGACTAGCTCCAGAAAAAATGAGACAGGGATTAATTACACTTTAAATTCTGGGGACTTGGGAGGAGTTCCAGGTTAGGCAGGGTGGCTGTATTTGAAAGAAGAGGAACCTAATATCTTACAGTGACAATAAACAGTAGACAGTCAAGCTATAAATTTAAAGACATTTAAAAGAAAAGGTGACAAAGAAATAGGCAAGAATAGACAAGTAATTAAATTAATCATAAATCCTGTAACAGACATGGGAATACAAGCAAACCGAAGCAATAGAACTCCTGGTTTGCTGAGGATTCAGAAAACAGACTGAAGAAACTGACAAACCAAAAGAAAGTCAGAAGTGCGCCTGAGTGAGCAGCATTGCCACAGTCTCCACAGTTAAAAAGAATGAAAACGAATGGATAGTAAAGGAAATGGTAACTATAACTTTTACTCAGAAGATTAAAGGGAGGACAAATACAATTGTTTCGGTTAGAAAAAACCTTTTAGATCATCAAGTCCAGCCATTAACCCAGCATTTCCAAATTTGTAATGCTCCAACATTTTAATATGACTCTGTGGTTTTTGAGATTGCCAGCAACTTAAATGATTTCTTAAGGAATTAAATTTTGCTGGTTTCAGGTGACATTAATTATTAACATCAGGTCATACAATTAAGGAGGAAGAACACAACTCAACACAGACAAGCAGTTACAAATCTTGAGCAACTCAATTCAGGTATGAGTCACCCATTGACTCAAAATAGGTCAAGCACATCTCCAAGGTCAAACATTCACATAAACTACCTGAATGACAGGTTTTTTTTATGTGAATTACAAGTGACAAAACCAAAATAAAATGAAACACACATCCTTTCCTAGTAAAAATGGTGAAAACAATGCATGAGAATGAGAAATATCTTTATAAAAGTGTAGAGAGTTGCATCACACACAAAATTTTCTTTTATTGAGGTCAATGAGAAATGTCATGTGGACAAAACAGGTGGCTTTAATTCCTCAACAAGAGCCTGATAGAAGGTATTGATGTTTTCGATGTGCCAATGGACTGTGCTATTTGTGCTTCTCCTATCCCTCACTGCCCAAAATACCTCCTAAGGTAAGCATGTAAAGAATTTTCTCATCCTTTTCTTCCCTAAGCCCCTGACAATGGGAGTAGCTATTTTTGCAAGGTGAGTACCAGTTCCCTAGAAACTGGAATGAAACCAATCACCCATTTCACACAGCAATTGCACTGCTATCAGAGAGTAATGATTTTCAGTCACTACTGGCTTAGCTTGAGTCTGAACTACCGGCTCAAAGGTCAAAAGCTTTATAACCAATTATCAATCTCCTGGTCCATCCAGACCCCTCTATTATCTTGATTTCCTTTTGAAGATTAATGCTGTTGCCATAGTTTAATCAAATAAGCCTTTGGCTCTGACATTTACTTCCATCCTACAGCTCCTTCTTCACAGAAATGAGTCAAGAAAACCATAATAAAATTGCTACTAGAAATATTGCTAAAAAATTAAATATTGGCTGTTCAAGATTTATCTAGGAATTAAGACAAAGAACTCTGTCACTACTCTAAATTTATTTCATGGTCTCTTAAACATCTATATTTTGTCTGAATTTTTAGACAGGAATTGATGTTGTTTCAAATACCAAGAGTGCAATATGGCATCTAAAAGTATTTGGTCTTATTAAGCAGTCAAAATTTTCACAGAATTCTTGAAATACATAGAAAGAATCTATACCTGGCCCTCTGAAAACCACCTTCTGGACTCTTATCTGTTTTATCTGCCTTAGTCTCCTTCCCCCATAAAGACATAATTTAGTAGAAGGATAAGCATGACAGGATGAAGTAAGATCATGCTAGATTATTTGTGACACTAGCCAGTTTATTGATATATCCAGATCAAAAGTATAGTGATTTTCTAGGTAGTTTTTGGTCTTTCTCATGTCCTTTTATATCATGCCTCATGAAAAATGTGACATTCTTTATAAAGTTCTACTAAAATAAAACACAAATATTTAAGATTACATCTAAATATATATGGTTTACTTCTTAGAATAAATCATCATGGACTCTCAAAATATTTTTACATCTTTTTCTTTCGGAATGGCTCACACAACACTTGTGTTGTATGCATGTTTCAGGAACAACAGGGAATTGATGAATAATTTGCTATACATAAATTCTGCTGTGAAATCACACCATATGTCTACTTGGTTAACGGCTGTAGAAAGATAATTTGTCTAAGTGGAAAAACAAATGGGTATTCCCTTAGTTTCTCTCCAATCCCTCTGTAAGGACCTACTTACGTAGACTCATAAATGCACAAATACAATTTCTTGCTATTACATAACAGATTTTTATTACATGTTTTCTTTTAAATTTAGCATGTTTTTCATTGTTATTTTTTCTTATTTCCTGTAACTCTGATTGATTTATTTGATAAAAATACTGAAAGTCTAAATTAAGGGAAAAAAGGAACATTGCCTCTACTCTCAATCTAACAGTACAGTGCCCATTAACCACATGGGCAATGTAAAAAATTGAATAACATCAAAAGAAATGTAATGTAGTGAAGCCATATGTTCTTATTGGATATGGAACATTACAGTGCTTTTTTACAGCCTTAATAGTTTAACACAACAGATCCAAGTTGAATTCATAAGGTGGACATTATCTAGCACATTTAAATACTACCCATGCCAAAATTTATTTTTTAATTAATAGTAGTAAATACCATTTTGAAAATGGGATGACAATGCAATTTTGTACCCTCCTCAGATCTCTTCCAAAGAAGTTTGAAAGCAAAGAGACCGCCTCAGTTTCAACATGCCAACTGGAACCATGGTGCAATGTCTACTCATGTACAAAAACAAGCTCTCTGAAGAAAAGTTAAGACCACCTGTGCAAGGGCTTTGTCTTGTGTTTTGCAAAGCTCTCAGGATTTGAGATAATTTTTACTTTCACTCTATAGCTTAAGAAAACCAAAATTGCTTGCTTGCTTCTGAAAACCACTGCCGAACATAATAGTTTTTTTGCAGTGTGCTGCTTTTTATTTTTATTTCTCAGAAGCTGCTGTCTTTCTTTGTTATTATCAGAAGCCAAGGTTTTCACCAGCAGTGCACTTGAACTTTTCTAACTTTACAAAAATGTATGTTGTCTGTCCATTTACAGGTCTTGGGTTAGACTCCAGTGCTGAAAATTAAGTTATCTGCACAACGGTTTTGGATTACGCCTTTTGATTATGCTTTTCAATTTTAAAATTGAAAAAAAATATAATGAAATCACTGCTCAAAGTATTTGGTTATCAGTTATGACTTATAGCCAGGTTATTTCTTTTTCTTTTATCTCTGTGGTAAGAACTGATCTAAGCACTTCTATTAAACGTAATCACAGTGTTAATAGTGTTTTATTCCCCCATTACATGCACAGCTTCACTGGCCATGACTGTTCCTGGGGGTTCTAGGCTTTATTTCTTTTTTATAAGGCTTTCTACAACAGACATTCCAGCTTAAAATTTTATGTGGTTTCCTTCAGCAAGTAGAATTTCAAACAGAGTAAAATATTTTGATAAGTTTATTTCTGAAGTTATTTCTAGAGAAAAGGCCAAACAGTTGCAGACCTAAATATATAACAACTGCAATGTTCAAGTTTTAAAGAGAAAATATTCTGCTAAAAATAGGAAACTAAATAAAAGAAAGGGCAAAATCTCAAAATATTTTACATTTTTAAAACTAAATTGGCTCCCCTATAGTCTTGAAATTTCATTGTTTACAAGAAAAAATAGATCACTAACTATTACAGCTTAAAATCCCACATTCCCAGGCAAAACCTACTTCATTGAAAATCAGTGATTCATAACACATTCTATGAGATTCAGCTTTTATGTGATTTAGGCATTAGCTGCTAAGTATTGTAGAAATTTAAAGCAAAACGAAAAATTCTGTGGTGTACAGATAAAGGCTGAGCCCAAAATACATATTCAAGACACATTTTTTACATACATACCATGTGCAGGTATGACAAGGTCAGATTTGGAAGAGGTTGTGTAACAAAATTCTGTCATTAAGCCTAGGTTCATCCAAAGGCTGGTGGCTTTAGTCACCAACTACAGGTAGGAAAATATTTGACTAAAAAACCATGTTTCCATACTTAATTCTAGGCAGATTACAGATGAATATGTCCACTTCAAAGAAAAAAATAGAGAAAACCGATTCTTCCCTTCTCCCATCAGAAAATAGTGTATCACCAGGAAGTGTGTGTGTGTTAGTCACCAGGATGCCTATACTATAAAGATTTTTTATTATTAATTTCCTTAAGATTTTTTAAAAATTATAGGAATTGTAGAAATGTGAAATGATGACAATAAACATGTAATTTGAATAGCTTAAAATCAAGTTCACTGAAGTATTAATTGTCAATATAAAGAAAGACCTTAACAATCCCTCCAAAAACATCCAATGCCTAAACAGACTAATAAAAATCAACTAACAAAGAACACTTCAAAATCCATTTAGTTCTTTCAAATTATTTTCTCTGTTCTGGAGTTGATAAAACATAATGTTGATGAAAAAACACCTGTGAAGATAAAGTCCTGTGAAATTATTCCAGCAAGATAATGGCATTTGGAAGCCATTGAGCAGCCCAAATGTCCTCTGGAGGATCTGGAAAAGTGGCAGCAGAAGTCCATTTAACTGATGCCAACAGCCACAACTACACAGATGTAGCAGAGAGAGAACAAGGCAGTCCTAATATAACCCGAGACTCCTTTTCTCTGTGTTCCTTCTCCAACTACAGAAAGAATGCAGTGCAATAAAGGGCTTTCTGCTGATGATCTGTGTAAGAAGAATTTCACCCTTATCGACTATTTTGAGAAACATTAAGCAAATATAATAGAATTCCAAATTGGAGGGACCAGGAGGAGGAGGAGGCAGTCAGGGTGCGAAACTAAGAAACCCCTGGATGTACGTGAATTTTCCATAAGGAAGAAAAGTTATATTTGTCATTCATTCCTTTCTTGCAAAGAGAGTGGAATCCAAGTCTTCTTATTACAGATTATCATGATTTGCACTGAGACAAATGATTAAGCAACTCAGAAACTGTGCTCAATAATAAAAAATCTTTCTTTTTAATTTTATTGAATATTTTATTAATCTTAACTATAAAATATCTTATTATTTTATTGGAATTTAACATTTTAATCCATAAAATCAATAAATCTATATATATCTTTTTTTCACCTATGCTTTACATATTTTCACATTAAATTCCTAACATGTAAAAAATATAAATCTTGCAAAAAAGTTAGAAAGGAACCTATATTAACTCTTTCTTATGAAACTATTTTCCCAGACAGTGACATTATACATTTATACAGTAAAGTTATAACAGTAGCATATCACCTTGTTATTGTCAATTCAAGGGCACACCTGGAGATTCAAATGCTTGGGAAAAAGTCCACAGCTGTGATAAGTGCTATGTCCAATTACAATTTCATGACAAGCATAGTAGTAATTTCACATATGAATATACCCACTGCAGAGCATGAAAAGTTTATGATTCACTTAACTACCAAACATTGGAGGAACATATTATGCAAAAGGGAAAAAAACCTGGAAAAAAAAACAAAAACAAAAACAAACAAATGAGATTCTGAAGCAGAGACAATGTTCTTGTTTCTCAACAGAGTAAGAACCACAACCCTTTATGTCTGCAGCAAGTCAATGAGATGAGAATAATTTAGCTTAATTCAGCTGGAACAGTAGAACAAACAACCAACCTAAACTGCACTCTTCTCTGTTTCCCTAGTTCAGTGGAGCAAGCATCAGCGTCAGTAATAGCATTGTCTGAGCCTAGGAAGTCAAACTGAAGTGCTTAATGAAACACTAGGCATGTCTTTGCAGTTCTATTAAAAGAAGAACTGACCCAAGATTTTTCTCAGCTCTGAGGGATGCACCCATTAGCAATGCTCACAGCATCCACGATGATGGTCTTCTAGTGTTTTTATCTTCAAGAGTATGGATCTGAGACAAGACAAAGGACTGGAAAATAATCCTATTTTTGATTCTTTTCTCTGTGACACAATATACTCTGCTCTGTCAAATCAAGCCTCTCAGACAGATTGAAAGCAAAAACAATGCACCTTTGACACCAAGACTAGACTAGCAATTCCATAATTCACTAATGATGGAAAGCACATGAGCCAAGAATGGATGCATCTTAGCCAACAGTGAGTAAACAATTACTGATTATCTGAGAACACCATTTAAATTTCTGACTCTTACTTCCAGTTAGGAGCTAGGTATAGCCCTAATTTTCACATCAAAGGGATGTGTAATTGAACATGTGCAAACTTTACACAACTTGCACTACAAAATACATGACCTATAGGGATCCATCCTTGGTGACTGAGAATCCTCCTGCACTTGACCTGACAGGTGCTTTTCCGTGCATTCAGGTTATTGCAAAGCTATTAGCTTGGACTTCTTCACTAGTAACTTGTATTGCAGGGCAAACATGTTCTATTTTCTTCATTTAAGCTACCAGTATTTTACTCTTGCTTTTAGCATATGATTATGAAATCTTTGTAGTAATCTAACCACGGAACATACACATCCCCTTCTCCTTCACCTGTTAATAGCAAAAGCAACATGTGATCATTTTATTTATGTGCATTTCACTATAAATCTTCTCAGGATTCAGGGTTTATCCTGCCAGGATGACCAGGGTTTCTTACCAAGCAGCCAAATTTACATACATCATCCACTGCAAAGTCAAAAAGAGCAAAATTAGTGGGCTGGATTTCAACCTAACCATGGCCATTTTGCCTAAGTGTATTATTAGTATATCTTAATTTCCTGTTATGAGTGATGGGAAGGGATGGAAAGTCACTGTATCACTATGATACATGCCATATGAAATCAGCTTTGATCAAACAAACCTATCATTATTTTGTCATCACTTGACAGAACAAAAACCCCCTGTAAAATCCACAAAACCTCTAGAAGTTTCCTGGAATATTTTATATATATATATAGTTTTGATCTTTTTTTTTGAATGAATTTTTAGAAACAGCATTCACAGAATATGCAATGAGTTTTTCTTGGCATATTTACTAAGATCACATTCCATAAGAAAATGATACCAGTGCTTCATCTGTAAAATCTATTTCACATTAGCATGTTTTCTTTGGCTACAATAAATGTATTCCATCTAACTCTGTTTATTTTAATCAATTTCTTCTCCTATTTTTAGTTCAGAATGATGACACTAGGAAAAACCTGATACTTGTTGAAGCTTTTGTCATAGTGTTGAGTGAAATTGATGTAACAGAGTGGCCAGGGAGAGTCATGACTGGTGGAAGAGGATGATGCTTCCACCATATTCCTCTCATCAGCATTTAGGCACCACAGGAGGGTTCTCGGTTATTAGACAGTTCCTGGGGAAATTCCTAGTGTTGGTCAGCAGAAAAAGGAGAGGGCAAAGATCTGCACTCAAAAATTTTGGAGTAATATTGACCTGAGTTAGTTTTTCTGTAAAGTCACAAAGACACCCTATTCAGCATACTGACATGACAATTATTGGCCAAATGCACTAATTTTATTCATTACTTCTTCGAAAAACTAGCTGAGAAAATTAAGCTAAAATCAAAAGTACTTATTAAAAAATGTATTCTATTTGGTAAGAATTTCCTCCGATACATATGGAGCTTGTAAATCAGATTGTCCTATGGGCTACTAAATATTTCAACTTCAAAAATATCTGTATATGTACAACATACAGTTAAAGTACACATTAGATTAAGGTCAAATGATACTATCTGTTAAAGTTGGTTGGCATTTCTTAATATTTACATTTTACTATTCACATTGTATTTGACCTATATCAGTAAGATGACATAAAAAGACCCTTAAAATCTCCCGGTTCCCTAGGACTACATTGATTATTTTTGATAGTGACTATGCAGGAAATGCAGTGAGTTCTAGAAACACACACACAAACAGAAGGGCTAAGAATAAAGATTTTAAACTTTTCTAATCCTAGAATCAAAAAACCAAAACCCCCAAACAAAACAATTGTTTGGGGCTGCAAATAAGATTTTTTAGAAAATTGCCAAAGCTTTGTGTAGCTGTAGTGACAAGTGGAACATTCTGTTACATGATGGCAAAATAGTCACTTTAATGTTTAATACTATTGTTTTTCATATGATGTAATTTAGCAGTAATTGATTCTCATGTTAGGAGAATTGTTTATCTGAAACATTTGTTAGGGACTGGTAAAAACACTTTCCTGGAGCCTGTGAAAAAACCCAGGCAACTACGCATTTCCAGAAGGACTGATCAGGATGGATAACAATTCACATCACAGGTTTTTCCTTCACACTCTCTTGGCAAACACCAACCAATTTTGGAAGTCACTGAAAGACATGCATGAAAAAAATGACTCTGAAATATATTTAAATAATAACCTATCAATTTCACATGCATTTTTTACAAAATTATTAATTTAATAAGGTTAGTTTACTGAAATTTTCTCTAGTTGGGGTTTTAATCTTTGAGTCTAGAAAACACTTCAAGTAAAAACTCATCATTTTAAGGGTATCTTTCAATTATACTTCATAATAGTAAGAACTCTTTCCATATTCACAAATCTGTCCATACACATGATACATTAAATAATTCAATAAATCAATTATTATCCTAGAATTAAACCAAACCATTGATTTGTGTTACTTTACTTCTCAGATTCTATTTCTTTTTCTATTTCAAATATACAGTATTTCAAACAAACAATGCAACAAACTCCAAACAGAAAAAAAGCAAAAACAAAACCAAAAAAACAAACAAACAAAAAAAACTCCCACCATGATACATATCTGGATATAGAGGTACTTTATTTTTGGCATTACTTGGGTAGAGGAGTTATGAGCTAATTCCATCATCCTAGCAGCCATAACAGGCATCATGGAAGAAACTGAAATTATTAGATGCTATCATGTGGTTTCACTTTTGCAAAGCTGAGGTTTATAACTGCTAATGCAAGGATCACCTGACTGTATTTTCTTATTTTAACGAATACTTTTTTAGCAGTTAAAGGCAAATACAAATTATGCAGAAAACCCATTGTAGCCAACTGTGTCCCTGTTGACATTGTTGTCACAGTACTCTATTTAACAGCAAAATTAACAAGAAATCAAAGATGAAGATTAGAATCTTTCAATGTGATTCTTAGATCACCTGGAGGTAACTAGTTACTACACAAGCTATTTTGCTTACTACAAGAGGTATATTTCTTACAAAAACAAACAAATTCTCTCCTCCTCAAAAGAAGGGCCAAACAACAAAGCCAAAAAACACACCATTGTAATAATTTGTAAAACTCATCATATTTAGGCACTAACTATTAAAGGAGGAGCTGTCATCTAGTAATGTAAGTTAAAATACAGATATGGTTTCAGGTATGCTCTCCAAGGAACCCATCATGTGTTATTCAGATTCCAGTAAAGAAAAGAAAGGAAAAACCACACTGTCACCACAGTGGCTTCTTGAATTGGTATTCTGAAAGGAAGCACTGGTGACACAATGTTACATGAAGTATCATAGTTGCAGGCCAAGGGAGTAAATTAAAAACAGTATGATAGCTGTCTTCACATTTTTACAAGCCAAGCAACACGATACTTGAGATTGGGTTTTGTTTTAGCAACACGTTTTTACAAGCCTGCTGCTGTGAGTAAACTGAGTAATCCTTGTGCCTTTGCTGCTCAGGAGGGCAGCACAACCTCCATGTACAGCCTCGTCTCTGAAGTTTTCCAACTATAGCATGAGGCCATGGAGTTTACCTTCATGATAAAGTCTTTTCACAGAAGGACTTAAAGGATACTCTTCAGGTAACTTCTTAGATTTATTTTCTCTCATCATGTCAGTACTTCTTGAGAACTAGATTGGCTCTCTTTCCTCATGTAAAATGATGAAATACAGCTACCATATCTAAATGTCTCTGCACATGAAGAGTAGGATCTAATGATGTATTCTGAGACAAAGAAGCTTCTGAAGTAGACCTGGACAACATTAATGCAATATAAATATGGTTCACTTATATTGTAGAGACGTGATGGTCTAAAAGCTGTCCTTCACAACACTTTATAAATTGCATAATAGCAAAAGAATAATTGGGTTTTTTTTCTTATTTTGGTAATCTGAGAAAAAAAAATTATGCAAACAACTGATAAATATTAATTCAGTAGATAGCCAATATGCCTTGACTGTATTTTTGCAATAAGGCACTACAGTTTTTTCTCTGTTCCTCATAATTAATGTGTTCCATCTGTGATTAGTTACTTGGCAAATAAAATTATAACCCAAATTTCTTCCTATGTACTTTCTTGTATGGTTTCATATAAAAATAACTACTTTAGTTTTGTCAGAGAAACCGGTCAGGAAGACAATGAGAAAAAATATGTACTCAATATGTAGACATTTTGCTACAAAAGATGAAATTATGGTAAAAATGGAAGTGAAAACCTCATCATTCCCCAAGTCTCAAATCAGCCTCAGATGTCACTTACACATGGATGAAGCTTTTAGACCTTCTGCTGTGATTAAGAACATCAGCTTGTTATGCATTCCAAAATAATAACTTCCTGCTATAGTACAAAATACAAACTGCTACCTGAAAATCATAGTAACAAGCTGCATAGCTAAAAGCTAAATAAATGCATTTAAATTAGAATCTTTGAAATCAATCAAACATAAAAGAACTCCGATAAGAAAAGATGTGAACAAATTCCTTGTGTACTTGTGCCACCTACTGGGTATTGTTGAACAATGACAAAAATTAGGCAATAGCACTTTTCTGGCAGAATTCTGGCAGAAATCTGTCTCTACATATTCCATCATAAATTAAACTGATACCTAATTAAACATTTAGTGTACAAGTTCTCAGGTATTTCTACATTCACAAGTGTTGCTTCTCTTCTGCTTCAAAACTTCAAAGAAAATAAAGAAAATACATCAAGCTGCCTTGAACAACTTCTCCATTCCACCTGGGTCATATTCTTCCAAAGATTTTTGCTGAAATTGGAAAACTGAAGAATCCAACTTTTATTTGGTGTATATAAAGAATCCCCCATGCCTTCAGAGTACATACTAAAATTTAAGATGCTGAGTGTCTTTTTTTTTCTGAACAAAATGCATGAATTAAAGTTTATTTTTCCTCTCTGGAGAAATGTCCTCTAGTTATAGGCATGCTTGCATGTTTCCTCAGAACTATTACAAAATATTTAACATACTCAAAAGGTAGGAGCCAAAAACTTTAATTTGAAAAAAACCAAAACCGTATATTTTAAAGTTTGGTTTTACAGATGGTAAATTAAAGTTGAAGCTTATCAGAGTGATTTAGTAGACTGTAATCAAAGAGTAAAACATAGGTGCTCTGGGTCACACGACTGTGCATGTTTCCATTGACTTCATTCAGCCTTGAAAATTACTTCTGCTAAAGAACTTATAACTGCTTACATGGAAGAGGAGTTCTCCTTCTTCATAGAATTGTTTTTCTGCAAGATTATGGCAACAATTGACAAGGAGTCACAAGGAATACTCTGAACAGAGAAAAGTACTCCAAATTAGATCTGCCTGCACATTCAAAGGAGCATAGCAAAATCATATCCAAGCTAATAATTTTATCCCTTTTTGGAAATGTTGAATTAACTATATCTTCAGCAAGTTTAGCAGAAGACACCTTGTCAGCTCTAGAGGTGAACTGACCAGGCCCTCCCCAAACGAAGCCCCTGTACACTTTGTCACCATAGTCCACATATGGCACTGACTGGGTTGTGAATCAAATGGGTTGCTCCTCCCTCTGGCAAACACATTCATGAGACTGCAGAGGACCTTGGTGCACTTGGTGGGGAAATCGAGCGTGCATCTCAAAGAGATTTCATTTTAGGGAAGAATAACCCTTGATCTGAGTTTTATGTTAGAGGAACTACTGCAGCAGGAATGACCTGGACAGTGGAGGATGAGCCCCACAGGAAGAACTGGGCACATGCAGCTGTGATCCAGCCTGAGTCACCTCTGGTGCCTAACAACTCAACACAGTGTCTCCCTTCTCCTGTCTTGAACGCCACAGTCAAGCAAGACTGGAAACAGAGAGGTGGAATTTTATCTACAGAAAACCATGGAAGTTAAAAAAAAAAAATTCCCATGAAAGAATGCTGAGCATTCTATAATTTTGTTGTGTGCAACAATAACATAGCTCATCATTTCAAATGAACTCCAAACTCTGACTTTCATGTCAAACCAGTCGGCAGAAGTGTCACACTGCACATACACGTAGAACATTATGCTCATCTGTCATAGTTCAATCTTAGGGCTCTCTCCTAATGTCACAGAAACAGAAGTAGCTGAAAGATTTTTACAATTAAGTATATCAATATAAATTTATACTACCATTCTGGGAACTTTTGGCCATGTCTTGACCAAAGGCAGACTGACTCCATATTATTGAATCCATACCCCTCTCTCTAATTTAAAAACCAAAAACCAACCAAAAGAACAAACAAAACAAAACAAAAAACCCACCCCAAATAAACAAAACCAAAAATATCCCACTATAAAGCAACCAAACCCTCAGACGTTTTTTAAAGCCTGAAAACAGCAAGGTACTGTACAGCTTTCAGAAAACAAATGAAATGTTTTTGAGTATTTTTATACACTTAAGTGACATTCTTACAAAATTAACTCCTTGTTATAAACTGAAGCACATTTTGAAAACTTGTCTGTTGCCAAAATATGACGCTATATGACAACTGTACAGTGCTTAAGTAAAGCCATTATCCTACTATATTTTAGCATTCATTTAAACTAAACATTTTATTATCTATATGGAGTAAATTAAAAGCTATGATTATGCAGAAAGAATGGTTTAAAATTTAAAAATTAGTAACTTTCTGTCTTTGAATCCTGTCTGCAATTCCTCAAGCACAGGCAGCTGTAACAAGTATATACCACATGCCAACACTCAGAGGATCACAGAGTGTGGTTTGTATTTCATGCTTCTGTACACTTTTCTGTTAGAGCAGTGTAAAATATTAGGGTTTAGAAGTCTCAGAATATCTTTACTTTCCTGAAATGGATTTTACACTGTAAATAGAGATTGGAAAATTGGACAGAGTAGAAGACATTAACTCATCTCAGAATTTAGGAACACAAAGGTTTTAATTTTCTGTTCTGCAACATCTTGCTGCTCACAATGTAACAATGCTGACATGAATCCAATTGCTGAAACTCCTTTAGAGCCATATTGCTGCACTGGTTCAGTTCCCCTTCTGATAATATTTATGAGCAATTCTTTATGTAACTTGATTAGGATCATCCTGTAGGGTGGAATTTCCACAGCAGTAAGACACAGTTAATTTTCTAGTTACTGATCATACGTGCATGGATAAAAAATAATTACTTGCAAGATAAGTACTTTACCTAGGGAGGGAATATAGTTTCAAGTCTTTGAAACTTAGGAAAACCCACATTCTGACATGATCTAAGGTCTTAATTAGCTCTATATAGAGCAACATTCAGGCCCTCACTTATGTGTGCACCTACGTAGACAATTTATTACAGTCAGCTAGCCATCCAGAAAGTAGAAACACAAAAAAATTATGCTTAATAAAATTTGGCACAAATTAAATCTTCAATTACACACTAATTTTTCTCATGCAATCATATGCCTGAATAGATTTCCAAGTTCTTATCTTCCCTGCGTGCATTTTTGCAAATATCTCTAAATCTTATGGACTTATGGATATATGCAGCAGCAGAACTTTAAAGCTTATTTAATACAATCACATTTTACAAGTGTTTTTGGTGAGTCTTCAGGATCTGCATCTGAGCTAAGCATAAAGAAACTGCATTTGAAGGTTTCTGTATTTAACCTCCCGAAAGAAACCCCACCTATATCAATGAAAACTAATTACATCCCAGTTTGGGCACTTTACTTACTTAAGGTAAGTTGTATTAATATCTAAAAGCAAAGTATAACTACTCCCTATCTTGGATGTCTGACCTTACAAGACATGTTAATTTTAAGAAGAACTTGGGATGTGAGCAATGGGTTAGGATACCTCTTAGCAAGAAAGCTTGGCTTCAGTGCCAATCACCAGAGTCACCAGTTTGAGTGTGGTATCCTGTGTCTTTGTCAAAGACGGGTGGGTCAGTCTGTTTTGACATCTCATTTTTGCTTTGTTTGTATTGCAAAGGCAGTAGCAAAGTCAGAGTGCCATGTGGCTAGTAGCACTTATGGTACATGGCCACTGGTAAGGAAGCTTTTCACTGTGACCAATTCAGGAGACACTCTGGCAGTCACTTTGCCACCACCAGAGACTTTCACTGCTGGGGTCAAAGCCCTTCACAGCTGGTGGGCCCAGTGAGCAATGGGTGCCCATTGCCCATTTGACTCCCTACACACCCCACTCTCACACAGTCAGACCAGGTTTCCTGACCAGTTTGACCTTAGGTTTCCCTCAGTGTAATCTGAGCTACCTCTTTCCATAAAGCCACTTATTTGTGGTGCAGTAACACAGAAACAGCCCAAGCTGGTGCCTCTGAGGAGGAATACCTGACAAAGGAACCCCTGGGCTTTTATACCCTCACAGTCTAAGTGTGCCATAGTCTGAGGTCTTCCAGATGAGTCCTTGGCTTCTGTTGTATCTCTGAGTGTCTGCTCTCCTGGCTGGTGGGACTGGTCTACATAGCCTTTGTTAACCAAAGGGCTGGGACTTCACAGCACCTTGTCTCAGTCTCCCACCCAGAGCTCATCTCCTCAATCTGCATCTCCTCAACCACCACACTAACAAGCTTTGCTTAGAGCAGTGTCCCTAGACAACAAGGAGGTTGATCCCATATGGCCCAGATGTACTGATGTTCAATAACATCAGTAAATAAGTGTTGCAACTGGCAAAGAAAGCATTAGGACAGCTGGAGATGCCCTGCACAACTCTATGTTCACTGCCTCTCCAACACTTCCTCCCACACAAGCTACTTAGCAAATGGAATGGCAGGAGTTGTCTTGTGGACCACAGGTGTTCGTGGTCAAATATATACACATTATCTACATGGACCTCGGGCTGAGATCCTAGCAACTGGTAAATATGCTTTCCCCCTTTCAAAAGGCACATGAAATACATGAAAAATCAGAAACAAATATGAAGCTTCAATGCAGAAAGACTAGAAAATCTGCCCAGTTACCATATTCTCTTTTGAAGGAAAGGATTAAACTCTCATCATGTCCTAAAATCACAATGTTATTTTCATAGGACATACCATTTTTAAAAATGAAATTACTTATTAAAAGATTATATTGCTCTTCCTTGAGTATTTGTACTCCATGTAGCAGCTTCAGAGAGTTATGACACACGTACTCTGCAGTGAGATGATAACGACAGGCCATAAAACATCACAAGTTTGTACATGTATTTTCAGACAACTGTCAGACACTTGCCAATGCCTGCCAGCAGGCATAACCTGTTTCCAAGTTCTCTTAACATGTTATATATAAATGGAGGATGTACTTACATCAGTAAAGCTAGTTTTGCTGAACAAGGTATGTACAGTGCCCTATGAAGCCAAAGCTTTTACCAGTTTCTTTTCAGAAGAAAAAAACAAAATCAAAGGTGGAATGTCTTATAAACATTAATAAAAATGCTAACCTAAAATATTTTTCCTGCAAAAGTATTGTCTGATTTTGGGTTTTTTTTGTCTCATCCAAAAGGATATTAACACATCATGTAAATCCAGACTTCCTACACAGATTAGCTAGAGAGGGAAAGCCATGCCAAATCACATTAGAGTTTAACAATGTTATCTTTAACTTCTGGGAGTGATGATGAACAAATCTTTGGACTTGATTTTCCATTTTACATGTTCTGAATGATGTCTTTTTGGGTTTCTTTTGCTTGTTCATCTTCTAATGCACACTCAATTTTTTTTTTAAGGATTCAGGAGCACAAAAATTGTTGTGCTTGTGTGCTGTGCTAAGAGGACATGCTGGATGGGTGGAAAGATGGCCTTGAGAACAGACGAGGATGCTTAATTGGAGAAACCTTCCTGTAGTGCAAGATATGATGGGCAGACGCAGCAACAGAGTACAGAAGGAACTTGCAGACAGGGTGCATGCCGAGAAGCTCCTGAGAAGATATAAGGAGCACATGCCAAGTCTTGAGAGGAGACAGAGAAAGCCAGAATAACTTTGGATCTGGTGTATGTGTGAAAAACTGGGAATCACTTGGAGAGCATGGCCATGGAAAAAACACCCAAACTGCTTTAGATGAGCAGAATAAGCAGGGAGACACTGATTCCAGTTCCTGTCATTTACAGATGTTAAAAGCTGAATTTTGATCTCTTTCCAAAAACTACACCTTGTTCTGGTTGATTTTCATGAAACATCAGCTGGAAGCTTTTCAGGATTTTCAGTGCATGTATTTTAAAGAAAAGGTGCCAGCAGATACACTTCAAGATTCTCTCGGATTCATACCTTGTCAAAAATACATAGAGCAGCAATTAACATTTTATAAAAGTCATGCCCATAGAAATGTGATCTTTGAATTGTATATTATGACATCACAGCCCAATCTAACTCCAGGGATAATGATACCAATGCAAGAATTGCAAGGTAAACTCACCTGATCTTCCTCAGTATGAAAGCAGACATTTGAAGTTGACATAGAATTACTCATAAAAATAAATATCTTTAACAGCAGAAGCTAATGCTAAAAAAATAGAAAATACTTAGGGATATTTTAAACGGCATGTTTGTTTCCAATATTTTAATATAGTTGCAGTCCTAAAATTTAAAAAAAAACAAACAAAAAACCCCATATATATAATGTAGAAAGTTAATAATTTCCAAGTATGAACCTGTTTCATCCACTAATTCTATAAAAAGGACAGCAGTAGTTTAAGTTTCCAGAGATAACACAATATGGAAATTCCATACTAGGAATGCAATACAACCTGATTACTAAGAGACCATGTTTTTAAGCAAGGGAAAGACTTTCTCCTGAGATTGTCTTTATAATTCTGCAACTTAGAACTTATTTTCAAACTTTTCTCTTCAACTACAAACATCAGAAGAATGCTCTTTTTTAAAGGGAACCCAAGATTCATTTGTTCCTTTATATCAGAAGTCTGGGTTTCAGAAAAACAGCTACAACTACAGCAAACCTTACAATTAAAATCATCAGGTGTGATGACCTTTGCACTACCCATGACCCAAAGAAGCTTCTTTTAAGAACAAAAGTATGAAACAGCTCTCCATGTCCTACTTTCCAATTTTCAGAAGACTACCACCCATAGGTATAAAGAGAAGAATTTTACTCTGAACAATAAACATAGGCAGGGTGGGTAGCTGTGGGAGGGGGATGCAGAGAAAGCTGTATCTTTCTCTGAATCTCCTTTTCAAATTTTTTATAACTCCGGAGTGTAGTCTCACTAAAACTGCATAAGAGACTCAGAAAAAGCTGGTTCAAGGGAAAAAGTCCATAATAGAAATTCCATAATTATGAAAGCTCTCTTTAAACTCCTAATTAAGATGCTATGAAATGATTTAAGAATTTCTTTCCCTCTTCTAATAAAATATATGAAGTCAGTAAGTCATAAATAAGAGCTAACCTTTACTCTAAATAAGAAAGCTTGGTTTTGTAAGGCAAACTCCAAATAATTAGCTTCAAACAGCATACTCTCTGTCAGCAGGTAGGACAGAAACAAATGCTTAATAAAAGCATGAGCCTTTAAGACTGAGAAATATACACACGACTTGTGAGTGCCACTGGCATTTTCATTTCACAGTACCTCCAAACGTCTTTCAGTTCTCCTCCATTTTTATGGATGCTTAAACCCAGAAGTTTTTGAAAAGGATCATTCAGAAACCTTTCAGGAGATTCAAATATGATTCCTCCATCATAAAATAACTCTGCACAGACCCTCAAACTAAGGAACACGTGGCTGTCCTCATCAGCATCAAAGGTTTCCCAGTTGCTGACAATGTCCTTCAGTGCCTCAGCACCAATCTGCTACAGGAAGCCCAAAGAGATATGGGAACACTGGGCACAACATTGACAAACAAGAGTAGGTGCGAGCAAGTTCCTGTGCAATCATTTTATAAGGCAGTATTAGTAAGGCTGTCCTGCATTAGTTTGGACTACGATTACTGTTATTGCAAATAGACTCACAGTTACTGGGTTTCACATGTAGATTTTATTTTGCCTGCAATTGAGCCAGTACAGATCTGTGGTGCATTCTGTTTTGCACACAGTATTTCGAATGCAAGGGTGAAGCACCCACACAACACTTTCACTATTCCGCACAAAAGGGAAAAGGCTGTGAGCATTTAAACATCAATTCCACTATTGCACTTTCAAGGATCAGAATAGAAGAATTGTGAAAGGATCTTTCAGCTCTTAGATTTTGATGTTTACTCTTTTTGCATTTATAGCTACTCAGGCCCCTAATAACCAGCTTTCTACAAGTTTTGTTAATGTAGCTCTTAAAATCAGGCATTGAGAATTAATAAATAAGAATAATCTTCACATTGGCAGAATTTACCATTTCATTTTCCTTTTCACTATTATGTATTATCAAGATCACTAAAATGTCCTTATTTTTTTTTTTTTTTAAGTGATAAACACCATGAATATGGAAGACTGAAACTGTCTTTCCTCTTAGAGGGGATCCTGGGTAGTCTGTCACTGCTGAGGACAGCTAATACTGACCTAGAGAAATTACTATCTTCAGGTCTAATGAGAATCCCACTGTTAAATGCTGCATTACTATTTCTGAGTTCATAGCTCAATATTTAACCTTATAGTAAGTTTTGCATTGTTAAAGGAGAAGTCTGAACAATCTCACACATCATGTATTACTGGTTGCCTTGTGAACTCAGTAACTTATTGATTTTCTACCAGCTACAGTGTGGTAAACATGGTACTAAATTAGTAGTATATGGTTCTACCATTCATATTCCTCAACTGCAACATAATTTCTTTACATTTCATTTAGCGGTAAATCACATCACAGATTGATTAAAATATAAAACTCAGAAAAAATAGTAAAACTTAAAAGAGTACCAGGAACACTGGGGAAAGATCATATTTACTTAAAAACATCAAATCAAATCGAGCCAAAACAAGTGGCAGGAGACAATCATGACTTGAATGGATTTACTGTAGGATATGTAGAAGAATGAGATACTCTTATTTAATACTTCAATATTTTCTTCCTGTAAAATGCAAATCATCAAATTCCAGAAAGGCAAGGTACTTGTGAAGAATGGCTTGGGTTATGGCATATAAAGAGCCATTATACTTGGATTACATTGGTGGCATTATTTTGTGACAAAGTTAAAGAGCTCGAGTCTTTCTTAATAGTGTCACATTATCTGCCAGTTACTGACGGATGTAAAATCTGCAGAGGCCACTCTCAAGTGTTTCTTCAGAAATTCTCAATTCCATCTGATGTTGAATAAAGAAAGAGTATGAATGATTTTTTTCTCTGTTTACTGAAAATGTAATATAAGCTTTGTGAAGGCTTAACCTATTTTATAATAACTTCATTTGAATTTATCAAAATCAAGTAGGCAAGTGAAATCAGGCTTTTATTTTTCCCACACAAAGCTAAAATTACAGAAATAACTGGAACATTTATCAGCATTACTGGTCACCTCTAACATCAATCAGTTTCCAGTTATTTCTGAGAACTTCATGAGTATTGACAACAAGGATGATGACCTGCAGAGGAAATTTAAATTTGTGCCTGCTTGCAAACAGGGGAAGTAATCAGCCTCTTACATATTCTGAAAAACTGCCAATCAGATATTTTCCTGCTTCCTTATTTCTAAAAAGTAGATTGTCTACCCCACCTTGCAGCAAATCAGACTTCCTGTTCACATGTATTTATATGCAGAAATTAAGTAGAAGGGTGAGATATTGATTTTGTGCAAAGATGCTTAATATTATAATCACTCAGTATGAAAAAAGATTGAAAAAACCCCCCAATACTGCCTCTTTCAATGTTAGACTGTCTCTGAGTCTGAGCACAAGCTACTTCAGCAAGGTGGACTGAAAAATAGGTTAAATTCAAGATCAGTAACTAAAGAAAACAAATGTAATATTGAGGCATGCTTGAAGGTAACTGGGCCCTGAACTAAGGTTAAGTTTACTGAGGAGGGTGAGAGAAACTCCTGAAGATCATGTAAGAATCTGCTCGACACAACACAGGCCTCAGCAAGAAATTAGTAAGAATTACACCTGATGCTGTGAGGAAAGGCTGGGTCCCCCTGAATGGTTCAAGGGGGTGGGTATGGCAGAAACAGATGCATTGCATGAATTACTGAATGTGGAGCACTGAAACATGTTCGGGAATCTTGTAAAACCAAGGGAACTTTGGCAAACATCCTAAGGCTACAATGAGTCTGAGATTACCTTTGTCAACACCAGAAATATCAAGATGGAGAATATTATAACATTTTTTTAAAAAAATTCTTGTTTCTTTTTTCTCTTGATTCTGGTGTGCGTTTTCTGCATTTCTGTTCACTCTTGGATTTCCTAGTCTCCTCTGAGCTGGGCTCCTTGTGGATACTCCTTCATGGGGAGTCCTGCTTATTTCAGTTCTCTGGGTCAGCACAAAAACTCCAAAGCCTGTTAGGATCTTGTTTCTCGTGTTTAGTAGGATGTTAACACAAAACTTGGCAGGTCTCTCCAGACCTTCTGTACTAGTTCAATTCACTGCAACTTGGCTCATTTTGGCCCTGATGGTTCAAAATGGCCTTGAACTAGCAGTTCTTTTATCTTTATACTTATTCTTATCCAGTTAACAATAGACACGTATATTATTTTTCTTAATGACCCAACGACCCATAACCTGTGTGCTGCACTGCGGCATTTTCTATCCAATCACCTACTCAATTACTCAAAAACTTCTAGAAGAAGAACATGAAGAAGAAAGAAGGAAAAGAAACAACATTCTAAATCCTCCATCTTGTCTTCTGCTGTCTAAACTAGTTTAAACTCTAAACTAACTTTTTCACCCAGTGACTTAAGAAAACCCTCTAATCTACACACTCATGCTTTTAGCTTTTCTATCTAACTTTAACAGTTGTTTTCATGTATCACCATGAAAACATGCTCATAAATTTCATATTATATGAAATTCAGTGTTGTTCTGGATTTCAGAGTATCAGAGACAAGTGCACACACTGTGTTTCAGACTCCAACAAATGTCTGTAGTAACAGTGTCCCTAAAGGTTAAAAGTAAATTGGGGCAAGCTGTTTATCTGTGAGGAGACAGGATGAAAACCAGAGGGATTAAGGTGACTCAGAAGTAGCACACATAGCAAGGAGGACACAAGCAGGAATGAAAGCAGCTGGTTGAATGCAGGCAGGAGCAAGTCTGGTACCTGAACATGGCAGTCCCTCCTATTTTTTTTTTTCAACTCTACTCCCAACTCACTTCCTTTAGGAGCATACTGTCAATTCCATGTGTGTTCAAGCAAGGAAGATGCTTGTAAATTTCAAACTGAACTAGAAGGCAAGGAAAAGAAGACAAGAGAGACCGTAAATCTGCAACTGGATGTGAGTGTGAATGTAGGTCAAAGGGGAGCTACCAGAGGGAATCTTGTATGCAAGTTTGAACATGTTCAGGACGTAAGAACAAGATATACATGTCCAGTTCTGGCTTTTGTGAGGGCAGTTTGTGGCTTGGGGACACCTGAACAGGTGGAGGTGATGTTCTTACGGCCAGCCACGTTCACAGTGTGTGTGTGTGTGTGTGAGAGGATATGTATACCAGTGTGTGAAGAATAACAGGAAAAGAAAAAGTGGCTGCCTGGCATTTAGCAGGGATGGCAAGCCTTCTTCTCTGGTTTTGAGAACTGCCATCAATTCCAAAGTCCACTGGTCTTCTCTTTATGTGCATAAAGAGTGAAACACAATTCTGAGCTGTAATGGGTATTTATGCTTTCCAGCCAATTTATATTCATGTTGCAATCTACACTGTTTAGCTTAATTTAAATAATTTTTGCATGTAGGTGCTTTATAGATGCATAACTTGCTCTGTTCAATATTTATTGTTTCTCAAACAGACAATAAAAATTCCACAGAGAGCAGTTATTGAGGCTCTTCATAAAGCAAGTACTTGGGTTTTTTTCTTTCAACTGATTATCCAGTTCTTGCAGTGATTGCAGTAAGTTTTCCTTTTATAGATTATTGACTTGGTTTTGTTCCATTTCATTGATAACCCATTATCATGTATCACAGTAACACAGCTTCTGATAAGGCAGACTTCAAGCAGAAGCCTGCCACTTGTGGCCTGCAGGCAAAGAAATGGCTGCAGGGAGCCTTGTGAATGCTTTTCACCTGTGAGCAACAGCTGCTCAGGAGTGTGGTAAATTGAAAGACAGAGTCACTGGTCTGTCCAACAGCAGCACTTCTGGGAACACCTTTGCAAGATCTCCAGCTTGGTACCAGCAAGAAATGAGTTTTATCCTGTCACAGCTCCAATTGGTGATACACATGGCAAAGGGAGCTCACATTACTTTTCATGGGCTTGATGCAGGCATTTCAGCCATTAAACTAATGGCTCACACTAGAATCTGCTATAATTTTGGCAGCTTTAAAACAAAAAGTATCTATTTATTTCAAATAGTACTTCCTGATTGTGGGTTATTTCCACAATGTCTATTAGAATAAAACTAATGTTTCAACAGTCTGGTAATGAATTGCTTTGTTCAGAGTGACACTGAGCTTTCAGAGCTCTTTTGTTTTCTGAGAAATTGAATTTCAAGTTCATTTAGAATTGTTTCCCCATAAGATTTTTGATCATCACAAGCATGCCTTCAAAATCTATACAGAGGCTTTTATATTTCTGCTCATTTTCTTAAGTAATATGGTAACAAAAACATCAATAGGGAAATTAAGTTCTTCCTCCTCCACCAAGAACAGAAAATGATGCAACATGAAATTTTTAATTTAAAATGTGGACTGCTTTTTAACAACTGCTAGTTTTACACTGAACCAATAACAACTAAAAAATTGGTCCTGCATTTCAAGTGCAGAGAATACATTTATTAGAGAATAATGGCAATAGGCATTAAAGAATTGCACTATTCAACAATATTGATACATGAACAATTTCTGTCTGTACATATGTACATATGGTTTTGTAGTGGTAACACAGGAAATTCACTGGTTATATATTGGGTAAACAAAAATCAGATTTAAATCTACCTCACTGAACACAAGATGTAAATGAAAAGATCTGTGGGAAAAGAACAGAAGAATTAGCAAAGTGATATCTAGTGTTTTTCCATGTTTGCAAAGCATATAAATTTACAGCACTATTCATTAATATGCTTCACCTCACATATCCAAATTTATCCAAGTTGTATCAGAAAAGAACAAAAAAAACCACAGTCACATCTGTGAATGTTTTAATCAACCTCATCTTTATACTACAAGTCTCACAACCACATAAATAATAACAATTAGAGTAATATTCTGTAACCTCAACCTTCCCCTTCCTCTTTTGCAAAGAGCACTATACTACATAGAAAAAAAGTGACAGGTTACTCTATTACACATATTAAGCAACAAATTGAAAGGTCTTTACACAGTGTAACTAAGAGTATTTCTCCAATTTCTACTTAGAATTTCCACTAATGATTTTACTATTATTTTTGCAGCTCTGCATGAAGGAACCCTATTAATCTTACTCGTCTCATGTATGTGAAACCCCAAATAAGTCAATATATCAAATGAAAATCAAATGCACAGGTATTACAACTTTTACATATACATCCAGTCCAAATAATGGAACCCAAAGAATTCAACATTTCAATCCTGAATTTCATTAAAACACATACATTCATTCAGCACTGCTGACACTAAACTGTACACTAAACTGATGAAAGCTGAAAAACTAACTCTCACAAACCTCCCACAAAAATACCAAAACAAAACACTCCAATACAACAGTATAATAAAGAACCCAGCACCACCAAAAAACCACAGAGCACTGCAGCTTTTGTTTACCAACGTGCTTCTTTTTCCCAGAAACAGGACATCATAAAATAGCCTAAGTCTGGTTGTTTGATCTTGCCTGGATGCTCAGCCACCACCAAAGGTGTTCTATCACTCACCTCTGCAACTGGATAGAGGAAAGCAATTATAAGACAAATGAGGACAGGGAGAGATCACTCATCGATTACTATCAGGCAAAGTAGACTTGACTTGAGGATAGTAGTTGAATTTATAACCAATCAAAATTAGAGCAGGATAATGAGAATTAAAATGAGTCTTAAAACCACCTTCATCCCATTCCTCCTTCCTTCAGGGGCTCTACCTTCTTGTCCCAGTGGTGAAGGAGACAGGGAGTGGGAGATATAGTCAGCTCATCACAGGGTTTTCTGCCACTGCTCAAGGAGAGGAGTCCTTCCCCTGCTTCAACTTGGGTTGCCTCCCATGGGAGACATTCCTGCATGAACTCCTCCAGCTTGAGTTCTTCCCACAGCCAACAGTTCACCACAAACTACTACTGTGTGGGTCTCTCACCACAGGATGCAGTCCTCCAGGCACACCCTGCTCCAGTGTGGTTCTGCCCAAAGCACTGTAAGCCCTACCAGGAAAACTGTTTCAGCATGGGCTGTAGGACCTGCCAGGACCCTGTTCCTGCACAGGCCTCCCATAGGTTCACAGCATTCACCTGCTCCAGTGTGGGGTCCTCCAGGGGCTGCAGGTAGATCTCTGCATCCCTATGAACCTCCATGGGCTGCAGGGGCACAGCTGCCTCACCATGGGCTGCACCACAGGCTGCAGGGGAATGTCTGCTCTGGCACCTGGAGCACCTCCTGTCCCTCCTTCTGCACTGACCTTGGTGTCTGCAGAGTTGTTCCTTTCACATATTTTCACTCCTGTCTGAGCACAATTGCACCTGTGCTATAACTTTTTTTACTTGTTAAATGTGTTATCATCTGCTCTGACAGGACCAGCCTTGGCAAGGGGCACATCCATTTTGGAGCCAGCTGGCATTGGCTCCATTGGACATGGAGGAAACTTCTAGCAGCTTCTCTGAGAGGATGTCTCCGTCCCCTCACCCTCAGCTATCAAAACCTGGCCACACAAACCCAATACACCTAATTGTAAAAGTCTTATGTATAACAGTAACAAAATGTTTTGTCTGTCTTTCAGAAGTCATTAGTAGTGTGGATTTCAGGTAGATAGGTTTTGTAAATCTGTTTTACTTTTTCTGCTTGAGCTTCTTGTAATTAGGAGAGTCTCAAACAGTGAGCCAGGTTAAACTCTAGTCAGAGAACAATTTAAGCAATTAAAAACTTTGTAAATGTAGTAGGAAAAGATGAAGCCATATGAATTCACTGGATTCTGTTTTCAAAGAAGTTTGTGAGTTACACACTGGATTTAGTTCATGAAGGTATTTAAGTGAACACGATTTATGTGCGTAAATGCAGCATGAACTGACCCCAGAATTTTATATCCCTCCACACTAGATGTCTTCAGCAGGATGTCACCTTTCTCCTGATGATAGTAGACATGGAGGGTCAAGCTGGCAAAGAGAGCAATGGGAAGAGAATACCTGGCTGATGAGCTATGTTAATATTCCCACCTCGTTTTCACAAAATGTCACCAAGTAGTGTGACAGCAATAAACTTCAGAACTCAAACTTAATTAAAGCACATTTAACACAGATGTTGCTACTGGCAACAAAGTAGGACTGCCACTGTAACCTCTTCTGTCAAGGTGACTGCTGCCAGTCTTTCAAAATATTGTAACTAATGTATAAGTAACTGAATATACTAGTAATATTCCGATTTTGTATGTACCATGCAATCAGATAACAGAAAGCAACTTTTCTGCAAACAGATTTACTTTTCTTTGCAATCCTTTTCTCTGGACATTAATTTTATTGAGAGAAAACAGGTTCCAAAAAGTCTTTAAGGAGTTCTATTAAGCAGCATTTAATAATGCTGGGTTTTAGTGGGATTCAGATTAATATGTTGCTATACTGCTTTTCATTCACCCAAGTAGTCCAAGTGCTTTAAGATATATATGTGGACGTTTTTTTCAGACTGCCTCCAGCACCTGTTCACATCTTACAAATACTTCCTAGGTCTGCTGAAAGGACAGACAGAGACATATTTTTTTACCCTGTAGAATATTCAAATGAATAGCCGAAAATGTTGGAAGCAGGGCAGATCTAAATTCCTTACCTATTACCTATTTATCTCCTAGAGCTACAACAGGTAAGGCGACACTTACGTGTGCAATACTGTCAGCAGTTACCCATCTTCTACAAATTTCTTTCCCATAAGCAACCAATTTTTACATATGTATTCCCAGAAAAACTTATTTTTTGGTCTCAGTTTGCAATAGATAGGGCAGATACTTGATGCATGCAAGTCAAGATTTGGCGTACAATCTCTGTACACAATTAGTGATAGAACTTCCTGATCTCTCCCTATGGAGCAATAGATCCAAAATAAATGTGTCTTTAAGTCTTCTTAAAAATTTGTGGACATTTCAGTAAGTAAGGGTCCTCTGTCCATGTGGCTGTAGCTACAAGCATGTGCCTCACTTCCTCTTACCCTTTTTACCACAGCGCTCTTATTTTCCTCCTTTTCCTTTGTGCCATCGAAAACCTTTCATTTTCCTTCCTCCCACTCCTTGCCTCCATTTTTGTCTAGACACTAAAACTGAAGTCCTATCCATGTCAAAGCCCCAGCAGGTACCCTGTTTCTGCCCTGGCACATCACCAGGGGCCAGGCCACCTGGCTGCCCTTCCTCCTGTGCTGCACTCTGCCAGCCTTCCCTCAGCAGGGACAGAGTCACAGACTCCTATCCTACCACACAATTTCACAGCACCTACCAGAACGCCTTCACTGCCTGCAGGCTTCTACTGCCTGACAAATTTAAGATGAACTGGCCAATAGATTAAAAACCTATCACAGGTAACTGACAGACACAGACACTGTGACTCTATTAGAAAGCCAGTAAATCATTAAAATTATTCTGAATTTCCTGATATATATACAAACACAACAGAATTCTCTTAAACTGGACTTCCATTAGTTAATGAAATGAAGATATTGATTATTTATTTGGCTTTTTTTTATCATCTTGTACTTTTAAATATCCACAGCCCATAAAGATCATTCACTTCTGACAGGATTTTTCTTCCAGAGTGCATGCATCACTGATTATAGTCTGGCTCACGTACAATCAGAGTTCCATTACTTCACACTGTAATTAAGGATATGTGAATCAATTACGAAATTAATTCCAGGGTTATAAAGCTATCATTAAAGTCAGAGAATGATTCAGGGAATTAACAGGTACCGGGTAGCTAACACTTCAGACAAAACTGCCTAGAATATTTTTCTCCCAACATTAAGAGTGTCTCTTAAAGTTTCTTAGAACTTGTTTAACAAATTTAGTGGTGTCAGAAACAATGGTCCTACTCTGGCAACTAATGGCTTCAGGGTTTGGCCAAGCAACCACAAAAATATATTCATTGTTTTTATACTGCTTTAGTCCATGTACTGTATTCCAGCTGCTGCTTCCTTTTGTTCGAACACAAACGAATTATAGGTAATTTCCTTGGCTGACAATGCATCTTCAGAATAGCTACATCAGCATATTTAAATGTGTACCAAAAAGATAGAAGCATTGGTTCATTACACAGTTTGTTTTGAAATTTCCCATTCTCTTTTTTAAACAGTAACTTTTTACAGGGTGAACATATCTACCAGTAGAAAAGAACTTCAAGATGCAACCAACAAAAGCAGTATACAAACCATTTTAAAATAAATCAAGTTAGCGTTATTTTTAATTTGAAAAAATAATTTAATGGCAATATTGGAATGCAGACAAAGGAAAAAGGAATATAAATCTTTGAAATAATAGAATAAACTAATTACGCATGGAATATTCTCCACTTGATGACAAACTGTGTTAACATTTTTAGGTTTTCCTGCTTACAAGTCTGTCAAGTACTTCTCTAATTTCTTTTTGCAGTACTGTGATTGACATAGGGATGACTCACCCACATTAAGACAACTTCAGATTTTAACAATGAACTCCCCACTCGCATCTATTTTTTTTTATAAGGATAAAAAACTATGTTGTAAGAGCTGCTTACCACACAATCAGAAAAACATCTCCAAATTACATCTTCCAAAATACAAATTTAAGCCTCTTCTTCAAACACCAACATTTTCCCTACACATCTTATTCTACCTTTAAATCCAATTACAGTAATCTAATGATTTTTTTTTGTTGTTGTTGTTGTTTTTTTTATCTTGGAGATATTATCACTGAACCACATATTACAGAAAGCATTTTCAAAAGGATACCACCCAATATTTCTTGGCTCAAAGAAGTTACATGTATTGAATGGGATTAAACAACATACAACATTTTCATTTTGGGGGTGGGGATTTTATGAGTGGGGTCTCTATATGTATCTCAGCTTTGTAGTTAGTATTGCACAGCCAATTTGTCGTTACTTGGACTACTACTGATTTCTTAGAGTGAAAGGTTGAATTTGTAGGAGATTTCAGCACCAATGCATAACATCTTCAGAAATTTAACACCATTTAGTAATTTTAATTAGCTGTTTCTTTTTTAGAGCCTAAATTAATTTCAAAAAATCTTACCACTCATTATAAATTGGCTTATAGCAAAGAAGAGTCAATAACTGTAGGAGTTAGCAAAATTAAAATAATGGATAGTCACCACTTTGGCTTGGGCGAGACAGACAGCACAAGATACAAGAAACAGAAGTCAGAAAATATCGTGGCACCTAATCATTAATTCTTTGCTAGTTTTTTTGTCTAACATCACAAGACAGAGACAAATAATATCCTCTGAAGAAATGTCTAGTACTAACAAAAGCTGTTCATGTACTACATGAGAGGCAGCATCACTTGAGAACATTTTTCCTTTTCAGCCTTCTACCCTTAGACTCTGGTCTTGCTATCTGCTCCAAAACAACAGATCAAAGCACTTAAGAGGAGCTGATGAAACGTGCAACAACCCAAATATCCCGAAGCAGAAACTTCTAGGTTTAGGTCTGACAGCAGCTGGTAAAGCTGACAAAATTATGTAAATACCATTTCAAAAGAAGTAGTAAAAAGTTAAGAAACTAAAACTTTGGAAGAATTACTGACGCTTCTATGTCCTTGAAGTGCCTGGTAGCAGAAATTTCTCCTGCTTTACTGGCATAAGGAACTAGAAGGAAAGGCAGTGAGAAGCTAGCTGATCGCTCCCTGTGGTTTAGCAAGAGTATCATGATGGTTTAATTCACAATCAGAGGCTCACTCGGTTTGCATCGGGGACAGGAAATACAGCCAGCTGACACAGCTGCATCTGGGCCTTCGCTACATGACAAGTTAAGGTCAGTAGGGCTGACTTGAACTGGCTTGTAACAGCTCAGCTTTCCTTCTCACCTGACCCCAGAGGTCTTTAGTCTGGAGAAAGAGAAGCATAACCAAAAGGAAAAGTCTTCCTACTGAAAGGCTGGTGGGATAGTCCTTACTGCAACACAGGCAACTTAAGAGGAGGTTCAGATACATAACTTACATTAGACATGACCATTTAGGCCACCAACATCAGGTGAGAGGGGAATCACACATAAATGGCAAATGCAAGACAAGACATCTTCTGATAGGAAGCCTAGTGCTTTGTTATCCACATCTTCCCATGGAACAGCATGTTGGTTAAAAAAGGAGCAAGGTGAAGAGAAAAAAAGCCCAATTCAAACCATGATCATTTTTACAGACATAGTAATGTCTGTAAAAACACCATTATATGCAGGAACTTCAGCACAGCCTGATAACTCAGCTGCAGAAATCAGTACAATTTCCTAAACTTCAGAAAGCCAGTGCCACACTCTGTTAACTCACAGATTTTATCCCCTAGAAGACCACAGATACATAAATTAGTAAACAAATGAAGAGACTGCCCAAATTATGGGGTTTTTTCTGTAAACACATCATAATCTCAACTACATAAAACAGATTTGAATGATTTTCTCTTTTTAATTATGACTAGTATCAGGTAATGACGAAGAAATACATAGAGAAGTCAGTTCCCCTATTTGAAACACTGCCAATAAAAAAGTTTTATACATTGCCCACAAAAATCCCTTTTTCATTACCCAGGCAAAAAAGACACATGGCAAAATGGTCATCATGGTATGACAGAGACACACAGAGGAAAAGCTGACATACACATATATATATATATATATATATGTATAGGTGTATATATGTGAGTGTGTATATGTGTATATATATGTATACAAATGTATACACACACATATATACACATATATATATATGCACACACGTATGAGTATGGACAGCACCTTGTTTGAAAGGTCACTTGCCTCATGACTTTAATAGAACAAAAGACCATGACCTGGCATAGCCAAATAACAGTTTTATTCTGTGTCTATGTGTGGACACATACAACAGGCAGCCATTGCATTGTGCTGTTACATGTGGAGATCAGCATTACTATGCTGCTCAGCTATATGGGCTCATCCTCAAAACATTAGGTTTATCTGGCACCAAAAACATTGACAGAGCCTGCTGAACCAATGTACACAACCTATACTATACTCTGGCAGATGGAATCCAGTCATACTAAAGTACTTGAGAAAAAGATTAGGGTGCTTATAAGCAAAGCTAGATTTAGCAGTTCTTTATTAGGTTCTCTACGTATTTTCCTGCAGAGAATATTTTCCCTTTTGCTCTGAACTTCCTTAGGCTTAAACAAATCATCTATCACAACTGGCAAAACATTTAATCCTATGGGTACCAGCACAGATGTACTGTCTATAGTTTTGAAATTGCCTGTTTCCTCAGCTTGTAAATTCAGGGAAAAAAATAGCTATCTTGTAAAAGTCAGGTGTCTGCAATGCCAGCTAGCACAGTGATACACATCTAGTATTTTAAATGCAAGAATGGTTTAATAAATATATAATACATATATATTCTCACATTTAAAAATGTACATGTCAATAAATGTGTGTGCACACTTAAAAATCCAGTTAGAAAAGATGATGTGCAGCAACTCTTTTCTGCATTCATTATTCAGGCTCCAATTATTCAGCAATATTCCAAAACCATAAAAATGCCAATAACACTACAGCAAACAACAAAGGTGCTTGAGTACTGTGACAACCAGAATTCTGTCTTGCTTTAAGTGCAAACAAGTCTTCCATGTCCTTTTACCAAGTATGACAAGAACTGAACTGGTTACAGTTGACCAAACTCTGTGACATCTTGTTCAAATATATATATATTTGAATATAGGTATAGCTCTACAGTACAGCCACAATAAAGTAAAATATTATGAACTGCTAGGTATATATTATGCACATATTTAAAAACATTTATATGCTAAATGCATCAAGACAGACCAGGATTTTTTTTTTTTTCATTTATCAAGGAACGGATGGGCTGGGTTCTAAAAACAACTCAGATTTTTGATGAGAGGTTATCTTTTGGATCATTTCTATTGAAGCTAGCATGGAAAATATGGAAAAGTACTTACTAGGGAAAAAAGGTGCAATAAATGAATGTTGAAAACTATCATCCATAGTAACATGCTCACAAATGTGACAGACAGTGACTTTAATATATTCTAGCTATATATATAATACATATACATATATATACACACACATATACATATGCACACACAAATACACACACAGACACAGACACACAGACACACACACACACACACATATATATATATATATATATATAATACACACCATAGGTATATTATGTATCTTGCCTAACGTATGCCAAGACAGGTTTTGGATAGGCTTTAATATACTGGATCTGTTAGTAGAAGTGATGTGATTTACAGAGTTCTTTTTGCATTATTAATCTGACTGTGAATAATAGACCAGGGTACAAATACCAGCATCAAGGAGCTTTTTTAGCCACTTAGGATATGCATAAAGTTACTCTATCACAGTATCTTCCAACATTCTGTAATCACCCATTAGGTCCTTCTTGAGAACTATTAAAAAAAAATTAAAAAATAAAATAAAAAAATCTTATATTCTGGTTTTCATACAGCAGAAAATGGCTTACTAAAGCTGCCTCCTACAATGAGGAAATAAAGGAAACTAAGGTGATGCTTTTAAATTGGTGTTCACTGGCTGTTTTGAATAAAAATCCACCTATATTCCTTGGAAGCCATCCACAAGAAAAGGTTGGTATATTCAGCAAAACAAAACAAAAATGTAGTCTGCTCTGCACAACATTAAAAAAAAAAAAGTGTATTGGATGAACACTGATCCCAAGATTAGAAGACTGGCTGTTACTTCTTGCCTGATTTCTGTCAAGCCTGCAAGTACATTTATACAACTTATTCAGCAGGATTTTCCCCGCTAAAACATCTGAAAAAATCCACTCACTCTAAAGCAATCTTTTTAAATGGTAAGACATGGCAGAATTTGTTTTCTTCATATTTATAACCATGCAATAAAATGTTGGTTTTGAGCTGTATATTTCACAACAACTTTGCAAAGTTGTCATGAAGCATGTAGGCACAAACTGGAAATGTCACAGAATGTGATTTTTCCTTTCAAAATGAAACATATGGCATTTTGTTTTACCTAGTGCACATCTTGAAACAAGCATATCAATTCTTTGGTATGTGTGCACATTATAATACAAGTGTAAAGACATTGTTTTTAGTAAGGTTCTTGTGCATATTATCAGCCCCTGTAGCTGGATAAACCAGGCATGGTAATGATCATGCAAATTAGCAGAATTTCTTTTCTACATATATATTAATCTTGATTCCTATTATTATGCAGAGACAGGAATGTTTTCATTCTGTCTACAAAAGGCATAATTATTTTCTATTTGTTTGTGTTCACACTAGCAGTTATTAGTTTGTCCCATGTTTACTGCTACTCAATTACTTCATAAACAGGAAATTCAGTACATTTTTATCTATTATTATTTTGATGATGAAATATTACCTATTCTCCCTGTTACATTTAATGAGGCAATGTTTTTGGTTCTGTATAATTACTAGCAGTTTGACAATAATTACATAACTTAAACCAATTTCCTCATTGTTCACTGAACTTCTTTATTTCCCATGACTTTTTTTTGCTGATGATAGAATTCCACATCTTGATCTATGACCTTCATGGTTCAGTATGTAATATTGCCTACATAAACAAGTTTATAAGCTGAAAAACTCCTCTTTAATTATATCCATCATATAAAGTTTCCCACATCAGCCTTCAACTGTATTAATTAGTATATAAAGAGAACAAATGACTTACAAAGCCAAAACCATGCTAGTATCTTGCTAGCCAAATAATTTTTGTTTTAATTCACATGATTTTCAAAAATTACCCTTACTTCAAAAGCTAAATCAAGAGAAAATACTGTAGTATCCTGAAGTCCAAAACATATGAAATAATCTAATTCTAACAGTTTCTTAAGTCATACAATCCAGATATTTTTGGGTTTCACTTCAAGCTCATGAAACTTTCTTTAAAACTCTGCTATGTATTCATAGCAATGGGTTATTTTGGTAATTTAATACTAGAGAAACAGAAATATCTTGCCAACTCCCTAGTTATCACTCCTGTGAGTAAGCAGCACTCCAGCAAAGACAGAGGCAGTGCTGGTCAGAGCGTTGTAGCATGGCTCAGACTCCCACAGGGACAGTGGTCAACACTGCATGTTGACATCTCCATCATTTCAGTCAGCTGCCAGGGACAACGGAGCAGAATTGGGCCTGAGAAATAGCAACCAGCACTAGGCTGAATACAAAACAGACTTTGACAAGGAAACATGCTAGAAAAACATGCAGCATAATTAATTATCAGTAGGAAACATATATAGCTACAGACAAAGGAGGAGGCGAGTCAAACAAAAATTTAATTAGTCAAGAGACAGAAATGAGTATGAGTGACCAGCAGAAGATGGAAGTGTTTTTTTCTAATTTCAATGCCATCATTAGACATCATTCCTGGCCTTGGGAAATTTTTCAAGTTAGAATTTGCCTTTATTGGATATACTGTGAGCAGTGTTTTAGAGTCACAAAAAACCACTTTATGTGCTTGACAAATAGACTCCCTGAAGCAGTCATCAGGTGTTGATATTTTTTTCCTTTTAATTTGAGACCATAAGGACTATGAATGGCACCCAGCTTAAGTTAAAAACTCATGTCGAGTTGCAAAGAGACATGAACCAGCAATAACTGCCAGTAGAAAGAGTCTCTCATGAACAAAAATGTAAGCTTACCAACAGAAAAAAAAATATTTCCAATCCTTTTTGGAAGAAAAAAACCCCAACAGAACAGAAACCAACCAACAACCCTCAACTCTAAAAAAACCTCTCAAAATACAAACCCTTGAAGAGTTGCTAAAGTCTTAAAGCCTCAACAGTAGTTGAACTTCATTCCAAAAATAATGTTCCTAAACCAGCTCCATAATTTCGACTTTAGTTTCCCCATCCATCCACTTGATCTTGAAGATTTATGCTCTGCATACTTAGGTGTTTTCTTGCATTCCATATGACAGTTGCTAATTACTAGTTGCATCTGTATAAAAGTCACAGAGTATTTCAGGATTTTTTTTATGTGAGCAGCAACCAAAGGTGCAGGGAAGACAATCCTGTACAATGAACAGTTCCTTTATAAAAGGCCATGATTACACAGAGAAATTTGAGCATTTATTTTATGTTTTATCACAAGTTCCTCTTGTAGTTTCTCTTATATCTTATATTTTTCTTATATCTCTTAACAGAGGAAGGTAGACAGGCTGGAAAAAACCAAGCCTGAAGTGTAAAAGCCTTGACAGAGTGAGAGAGAAAAATGCAAGGAGATCACAGGGCTAAAATTATACAAATAAAAGGCTGTACACAGACAGTAAAATACGGATAAAAAACAATACTGCCTTTTTTTTCTCCTTCTTTCCCTTGAAACCAAGTTTCAGGTCATCTACACTGAAAGTTTCAGATGATCTAGAGTAAAATTAGAGAGGATTTCAAAGTTAAGCCTCCATGAAAGACAAAGTATTAAAATAGATAATGTAGGGTTAAATGCCATTTTTACTTCTCTCTCTAATTCTAACAAAATCATCTCATTTAGATGAAATACATTAAAGGAAGAAGTAGAAGTTAAAGATGCAAGGTAAATTACCAACATCTGTTGTGAATGAGTTTTGACTCATTCAGAAGTCCAAGGTAGATAAGATTTATCCCTTAAGGATAGTTATGTGCAAACTAGTTAGCTTCCTGATATGGGATTACAATTCTGCAAGTAGTTTTTCCACCACTTAATGATTTATAATTACTAGTGAGGAAAAGACAAGAATCATAAGAAGATCAAATTGAAATATAATCACTGAAAATGAGATAAGCTAACATAAGTGTGACTGTCAGAAGAAGTCAATATCAATGTAGGAATTTATGAAGAGAAATTAAATGCAAAATTAAAAAGTTCCACAAGTAGATTTAGTATCTTTTCTTTCAGTTATCACTGAAATTCATGAACAGAATATTTGGCTCAGTATCTACTAGCAAACTGCAATTCAGATTAAACTGTTGATATGCTTACAACATTTTATCCTTGTTAGAATAATAAATTGCCCTTTTAGTTACAAAGATAACCTCTTATAAATTCCTCATAATAATTGCACTTCTTGTTTTGGGCTCAAGATATTTCAGAGATAAATTCAATTCACATGATATATATGTTAGCTGAGCTGATAAAAGCCACAAAACAATATATTAAAATTCTTCCTGTTATTTCTGCATTTGGTGGAGTTTCTTTTATGATAACAGACAAAATGCATTACTAGAACTAATCTGAAAGGGGACAAGCAGCCTGAAAAGTAGCATAAAGAGCTTTCCTGTTGATTTTATCTCTTATGTAAAAGGTCTTTAAACACAACTTTGTTTTTAGTGTATTCTACAGAAAGTTACTGAAGAGGATAGTTTTATAGGCTATAGCAGAGCAATTTAAAAAATTGTCAGGAATAAAATACTTTTCTGTCAGATTCCTAGAGCAAAGAACTTGAATTTGATTAAATCTTAGAGGACCTTTCCATCAGCTTGAAGCAATTTGAAATAAATGTTTTCTAAATATGAATATAACTTCAAACACAGGTGCATCATACGCCTTAAATTCAACACAAATAGTTAGATACTTGCCTGAGTGACCTTTTTATGTTTTCTTTAAAGAAAACAAAACCAAAAAAACTTCAGGATATATTTTGACTGTATTTAATACCTGTGGAAGAAAGAAGTATGGTAATGATGAAAAAAAGTTCAAGATTCAGTTTATGCAAGCCAGTATGATTTTGTCCTTGGTAAAAGTGCTGTGAAAGTCAATGCTAAAACTCATATAGCCAAAATGAGCTTTTTTATTTTTAGAACAATGTACAGACTAGTCAGAACACCCAGGCATCAGGCAGCAAATTGATCAGAGAATTTATTGTGCTCCAATTTAGAATTTCATGACTCTTCTTACTTTCATCGGAAGTACTGCACGCAGGTGAATTACAAAGAAACAATTTCAACTTTGCATGGCAAACTTTATATTCTCAAGAGACAAGCAGGAAAGTATGTTTATATATCAGCCTGAATTAGCAGTGTGTCCTGGCTGCAAGGAATGCCAGCAGCATCCTGGTCTGTGCTAACAGGAGCACAGCTGAAGGGAGGATTAGTCTCTCCTCCTCAGTGTTAGTGAGACAATATTTAGAATCCTGTGTCCAGTTTTGGACCCTTGGTACAAAGCAGGTGTTGAATAACTGAGTCGAGTCCAGAGAGGGAGGGCTAAGCCAAGCTCTTGCCCTTTGGGAAGGAGCTCTTTGCACTGAGCTGGAAGATGAGACACAATGAACATGGACTAAAAAACACAGATTGCAATTTGATATAAGGGGGAAAGGACTTGTGGCAGGGAGCAGAGAAATCACTGTGGGGATAATTAGGGAGTGGAACAAGTTCTCCAAAGAGGTTGTGCCGTTTCCATCATTGTAGATTTTTAAGACCTGGTCTCAACTCTGTGTTGATCCTGCTTTGAGCAAGAAGTCAGACTAGAGGACCTCCCAAGGCCCCTTTGAACCCAATTATATATAATGGTAATGCAGAATTATACACATGCATTTTTGGCAGAAATAGAACCTTTCATTTTGGTGGTTGTCTTGACTAATCTGAAGACTTGTAGCAGGCAACAGTTTCGTGTTACAAACAGTCTCTGTTCAAGAACTGCCCAAAATAAAAGAAAAACTTCAGGAAAAACAGAACATGTGACTGAATCTCAGCTGACTTCCAGTGCAGTGCTGCTAAAACACAAAGGGATTTTGTTGATTTTACCTTTAGTTTAACCCTTTCCTTTAAACCTACGTGCATACAGACACATATCTACTTGTGTTTGAATTGCGTCTCCGTGAGCAGTTATACCCCATGTATAACTAGACAGGACTTACTTTGCAAGGGATCCAAACACCACTACATACTATGTTTTTACTATGGGCTTGATTCTCTTTCATGGTTTTTCCCAGTTGTGTGTATTCAAGTCTATTCCCACTAATAACAGGATAAAATAACATAGCAGTATAGACACACTGTTTCTCCATTACAGAAGGGGATGAATTTGCTGACCCACCAGTCACTTTATCAGGCTGTTTACAGTACTGTCATTAAAGCAAGTTGTTTAATTAAGTTCATATGAATAGAGGTGATACTCAAGCGTGAAGTTCAGGCCTAGAATACCGAGTCAATTAGCTATAATCAGGATACCAAGTCAATTAATTTTAAAAATGAAAACAAGTCCAATTTTCAATAACAATTCAATCTTTATTTTTGATGTCTATTCCATTTTCAGATTTCATAGTGTGCTGTGATGCTAAGACACATACATACACACTTCAAATTAAATCTAATTTGAGCATTCTAATAAAGCATCAATACTAATTTGGTGTTCATTTTCAGTTTAAGTCATGAGAAGTTACAGGCAATTTTTCTGTTAGACAAAAGTAGACATTTATTTAGACTGGAGTTCAACAGAACAGATATTAGTAGAACTACAATACCAGATTAACTTATTGAGCTCCCTTTAGACTCCTGGAAAAAGAAGAAAAGAAATACTTGTCTGCATGGAATTAGCCTGTGTGCAGATATAAAAATGGAATCCACTATGTTGAGTAATAATTTCAAACAAATATCCTTATCAATAAAAAGGAAGTGACCTCCTCAGCAGGGAAACAAGGCTTGGAACCCTGGTGGAGAAGCACTAAGTTAGGTGCTACAAGAGCTCTCAGATGAAAGAAACCAATCTCAAAAGGTAACTGGGGGAAAAAGTCATTATTACAGGGAAGGTCTATGAGAAGGACACATATTAAGCAAAGTTGTCTAACCCTGTTCACTGATAAAAGATATCACTACTATTGGACAAAAGACATTAGCATCATATTGTTTCATTTCACAGCATTTCAAGATTTATCTGTAGTACAAAGGATCAGTGCCATACTTATCTATGTCTACCAGTATAGGAAACACCAAATTTGATTTCCTCCATGTTCTATTACAGAGCTGAAATTGAGAGAAAAAACATTCCTTATTCATATTTTTAGTAAAAAAATAAAAATAAAATTAGGAGCAAGTTGTATGTCAAGAAGGCAGCTGACAGTAAGTCTCCCTAAAGCTATAGCTACCAACTCATCCTGATACTAAGTAGACAGAGACGTCACAGCAGTAAAACACCAAAATAAATTTGTGAGAAGCAGTGCTGATTTGTCAGGAAGTCAAACTCATCTATCCAGTCTCAGCAGTGACTACAGAACACACACACAGAAAAAGAAAAGAAAAACAAAACCAAAAATAACCCCATATTTCGAAGGAAAAAAATGTGAAAAAAAAAAAAAAAAGGAGGTCTTAGGTCCTTAGATCATCAGGCAGTATGAAAGTGCAAGGGAATGTCTACTTTCTTTAAAAGATATATTCTCTTTATTAACCTAAGGCTCATCTTTGTACCATCTTGAGTTTAGTTTTATGCTTTCTTTGTGCATGCATCCACTATTTTTGTGCTCAGAATTCTCACAGATTTCCATGAAACACACTCTTCTTCTCACCTCACATAGTTTATCATGTATGCTTGGAATAGTTTCTTCATTATGGAAATTATTAGTTTCTTCATCTTGGAAACTCAGGGTCATTTTCTTAATGCACTGTTACAGTATGTTTATGGGAAACAGAAAATAAGTTTGGACCCCTAAGAGTTTACAACTTTTTGTCTTTCAGATAGGGCTGTTTCAGTTCCCGTCATGCACTGGTTTAATTTGTTCGCCATTCATTATGTTTACAGACCACAAACTGTTGAAGGGGAACAAAGAAATCAAGAAAAAACAAACAAACAAACAAACAAAAAAAAAACAAAAAACAAAAAACAAAACAAAAAACAAAAAAAAAAACCCCAAAAACCCACATTTTTCTAAGAAAACTTTTCCTTTCAGGTTTGGTATACAGCTTTAAGAAAGAAGATATATCACCAGCAAAACAGAAAATGATTTTTACATTATCTTCTTCTAGTAAAAACATTGTAAGAATGTATGCATTATAAGGGATCTTGTATGCCTTGAAACACACTACTTGAAAAATCATGGTTTGTTGAGACATGACATATCAAGTGGTTTCTCACTGTGTCAGTAATGGTTCCCAGGAGTTTGGTATCAATTTTCTGGAACATTCAGTTTTTTTAATACAAGTATTGCCAGGGAGAGAGAGACCAGATCATTATGATGTGCTAACACATTAATGATGCAATTTGAAACCTGCATTATGAACAGATTCATTAAATGAATGTGAACATTAATTTATGCTAGGGCTTCACTTTAAAAATAATTCTAGCTGCCCATTATTAGAATTTTTGACTCTTCATGGTAACTCTTGGATGCTGTTGGACAAATAGTACCTTAGGAACTGGACAGTCAACACTATCAAAGCATATCCCAAAATCTAGGTTTTACTGAGAATTTTATTAAGTGTTAAAGAAAAACTACATAAGAAAGAGGTAGATGCTTAAGTCTCCAGTAAGGCTTAGATCATTAAAATTAAAATCATTGTGTTTTTGTTGAGGAGCTCTTAGGAAAGCCATTGCTTCCTGAATGGCATTAGAAACATTTATCAATTTTTGCCCAGAATCTCAACAAAAAATACATTTCTCTAGCTGGCATCATCCACAACCTTGAAATGGGATAATGTTTCTGAATTAAGTATACACAAGAAATACTAATTTGAACAACTTTTGTGTTGTTTTAATATGCTTGCATGGCTTCTAAAAACAAATCAAGGCTGGAAGAACTTGCATATATGTGTACTTTGGGCCAATCTTCTCAGCAGATAAGTTCCTTTAACACCAGTCCTCTCAGCAGATAAGTTTCTGTTCCTTGCCAATTGATCTTGTAACCTGATTAGGTTAACTATTTTTTCAAATAATAATTAAAAAATTAAAATTGACATTAACATAATTGAATTCAGAAAGATGTTATGCTGCTGAGAAAGTCATCAAAAGAAACAGGCAAAAAGACTTGTTTTTCACAACGTACATGTGCCCAAATAATAAAGATACTTTTTGTGATCCACTAATTTAGTCTCCTGATAACTTACATGAAGCATAGTTACAGTCTTTTTTGTACATTCAATACAATAATTTGAAAAGTCTTCAGTAACTATTTCTTCAAACATAATCTATCAGTAAATTTGATAAAGGTCAGAGAGGTGGAACACCTCTCCTATGAGAAGAGGCTGAAAGAGTTGGGGCAGCTCAGCCTGGAGAAGACTCCAGGGATTCATCACTGTGGCCCTTCAATGAAATAAAGCTTGCATAACAGACTGGAAGAGAATCTATACCAAGTCTTGTAGGAACAGGACAAGGGGGAACAGCTTTAAACTGAAATATGGTTGATTTTGGGTAGATTTAGATGGGATATAACAAAGAAAATTTGTTTGTAGGGAATTTGGGGGTATTTTATTAGTTTTTGTTTACTTGTTTAGTTTTACACAATGAGGGTGGTGAGACATTAGGACAGACTGACTGGAGAATTTGTGGATTCCCCACCCCTATATGTGTTTGAGGATGGGTTGGGCAGAACTTTGAGCAACCTACTCTAGTGGCAGGTGTCCCTGCCCATGTCAGGAGTTGAACTAGATAATCATTAAAGGTTGGAACTAGATGATCATTAAGGTTCTTTCCAATCAAAACCCCTCCATAATTCTATTTTAAACTCCTTTTTGTTTATTCAGCCCTCAACAATATTTCTGTTGAATGTAGTGTACTCTATTTCCTGACCTTCAGTTACCAGTTATGGCATTTTTATTCTACAGATAGAGAATGAGATGGGTACATCCATAACCGCATAATATATCCATTATATATAAGGCAAAAAAGGCTTGTGAGATCAGATTCTGGTTTCCCATAGACAAAACAAAAAAAAAAAAAAAAAAGAATAAGGCCCTAGATGGGCTAAGCCATTATGACACATGACAGATAATGGTTAAGAGGAAAAAAAACAACCTTGTCATAAATCTGAATATCATTTGCCACTCATCAACATCTGATAGCATGACCAGCTGTATTTTATCACATCATGGAATTGCCCCTTTGGCAAAAATGATGACATAAAACTAAACCAGACAAGTATAATTAGGTATGTTATGCCAAAAAAACCCCCCAGAAATCCAAAACAAGCAAACAAAAAACCCAAAACAAACAAACAAACAAAAAAATCCAAAATAAACAAACAAAAAACCCAACCAAATAAAAAAACCCACCATACCAAACCCAAATAACTATTATTTATTCTTTTCTCAGGTAAGAGAAATATTAAATAATTGCATAGAAAAAAAGAAAACCTAATTCATGTTTTGGAATAAATATTTTTTTGAAAAAAATACATCAATAGTAATGGTAGGAGAAATTATATATACAAAATTACATCTATGAAGAGCTAGAAATCATAATAGATGATCCTGTCCAATCCTATACATTCCTTAGCACTAAAGATTTGTGTATTTTGCATAGTTCAATTTTGCTAACCTTAATGCAAGAGTTATTTCCATGGACTGATAATGTGAATCTTATTAAATGAGGAGGTCTGCCTTGTATGACTGCTTCATATTCAAACACAACATTACTTTGCCAGTCATTTTGTTTACCTCAGGGAACACAAGAATATTTCTGTTTTCCTAGGATTCATTGCAAGTAGCAAACAGTGTCACAACTGCAGCTGTCCCTCACAGTCAGAGCAGAGCTTATTTCTGAAAGTGCTGGAATCCAGCTAGTGCTGGAAACATAAGCCATGCTGAGTTACAAACCACTTGGTTTATAAAATGCAGAGAGAAAGTAGGTAACAGGCAGAACTGTTTCAACATTTAAGACTCAGAGTGCTAAACCCCCATTTTTACAGGATAAAAGCTCATACCCAAGGGAAGGGAAACAGTGGAAAATTAGGAAGCTGCATAATAAGTATGAGATGTGCTTTCTCAGCAGCAAGAGAAATATCTCTGGAGACCATTTTATTTGTTATAACCTCCATAAAAAAATCAAAGCAGAATGCAACATAAAGCACATACATATTTTTGTAAACTATCATAACAGTTTGTAATTACATTTGTACTACACGCTTTCCCATGCTGCTGTCTTTGAAGTTTATTAACACTAATTATTGGACTTTGCATCCTACAGTGCATACTTAATCCAAGATTTCAAGAGAAAAAACATATGTGTGTTGCAAGTGGCTGTTTGAATATCCAAACACAACTCATCTCCTGATTTAATTAAGCAGGGATAATGACAATATGACCTTTTGAGAGCTCTTCAAGACACCTCCATCTACAGTGCACTTCTTTTCATTATAGGTAGGATATCATCAAGTGAGTCTATGAAAACTTTTTCAAGTATTTAATGAGATATGAGAAGGAAAAAAGTAAGGTATTTTAAAGGGCTACGATACTAAGTTGTGGAAAGTATGTTTTGATTTAAACATTTTTTTCTAAAAAACCACATAAATATCATTATCATTTGTTATTTATTATAATTTTATATCTGTAAAATTAAGTGCTATAAAATTTTTGCAACTTCCATTTTTTCTAAAACTACTAGTGTCTGGAATATATTCAGAAGGCACCATTCCAGCCCTTCCAACTGATGTTTTCAAAGACTGAATTTATTCTTACCCATTTAATATTTGTTAGATGGCAGAACTGCCATTTTATAAGCAGAGATTCTAAAAACACTGTATCTGCACATGAAGCTGCTAATAGCTGTTGCATCTGTAGCCATTGGTGCATCTATTACACTGAATGCACAGCAAAACTGTCAGACCACTTTTTAGATCAGTAACTCACTCAAATCTAGAAATGTTTACTATTGGGTGGATAGATTCTGTAGTCACATAGAAATAGCATTTTAACCCAACACTGAAATATACTTTGGTGAAGCTAAACTCAGATAACTAAACATAAAGTCAAAAGACAATTTGACAAGAAGACAGCAGCAACATAAGCATTAAGTTGAAGAAAAATAACTGCCTGTATACCATATGGGTAGTCACATATTGCCCATTTATAAGATAAAAATGCTAAAAAGTCAGCCTATAAAGATGCTGGAACAATGGCTAATTTTCAGTCAGTTAAGTCTGAATGAGGTACACTTACATAAAAATCCTTTGATCTGAACACCGAGCTCTTTGTTCACATTCTCATTCTGCAGCACCCATCACTACCTCTCATCCCTGTTGGCTGATGATGTGTTGTAAGATAGAAAGAAGCCCATTAATAAAAGCTACCAGAATATGTGAATGTTAAAATTACACCGACTCAAACTTTTTGTTGACATGAGACCTTATAAACCACTGAAAAGTACTGATAAGTACTAAATTTTTATCATCTGTGCAGATTTAAATAGGCTTAGAAGTAACTATTTTAACTCTTCTACCTCCTAAAAACTCCAGAATACTTTGTAGAAGAGGAGATCTGGAAAGTACAATTATTGAAGGGATTTACTTCAGTTACAGGCTGATTTTTGTCAAGATTTTCACCATGGCTTCTCACACCAATGGTAAGACATAGATTGAGTTTCAGAAAAGGCAGTTCCACACATACTCAAGCCTACTTAAACACATATTCCAGAGACTGGCATCCACCAGTGAAAGCTTCACATCTCTACTTCCCCACAATCAACTAAATTAGTCAAGCTCAACTCATAAAGGTCTTCCCATAAGCATTTTTGAGTACTTTTTTTGTCTTAAACTACCTGCTTATAAAATTATGTGCTTCCTTGAAGGTAGCTAAAAGGGAACCAAACACTCACCAGCCTGCAGATAAATTCTTACGCCTATCTCAAACAGACAGAAGAAAATGAGAACTCAGTTCAATGACTACAATTAAAATCCTGTGATAGCACACCAGCTGACTGTTTAAGCTTCTGAGTCTGGAAGTTTTGGGGGATTTTTGTTGTTTGGGTTTTTTTAATAATTCATTAGCCAAAAAGACTTTTTATGATCTTTTCCATTGACTATCACCCTGTTACTGATTTTAGAAATCCAACCAAACACAGAAAGAAGAGTTACATCTGCAGAGCATACATCCTCATGCTGTGCATCCCCAGTTGGTTGACAGCTTTCAGAAGGGTCTCAATTCCCTGTTAAAGAGCACTTATCCCTCTCTCTCATGGCCCATTCAGCTTCATCTTGCTCCAACAGTGACAGGCAGTTCTGTGCACTGGTAGACTGATTTTTGCAAGCTCTGAATCACAGGACTGTCTAAATTTGTTTTCCTGCTGACTTTAAGCAGCATCCTAGGCAAAACTTCTACATAAAACAATACTGTCATGCCAGAATAACTCAACAATTAGTAGAATACAGCATGACCTTGCAAATAACCAAAATGACAGATAGCTGGGAAGAGTAAAGAGAACGAAGTAAATTTAATTCCCCATTTACAAATTCATTTGTGAAAGATGATCTACAGTTTGAGTATCCTGAAGAAAAATCATTAAAAAACAGAAGTCAAAAGGGTCAGTTACAAAGAGTATTTTAAGGACAAAGCAAAGGCAAACAACATAATATTCTCAGCAAAACAATCTAATTTACAATTATTTCAATTAGGGACATCTTCCTCTCTAGAGACTTGCATACATTGCAACTTGTATAACAGTAATTCTCCATTATAACTACCTAGCAAACACAGCCTGTTATTCATAATGCATTAAGCTGCATTCATTACTGCTAGGTTGTCTGAAAAAGCTAATCCCCAGAACCACAAAGGAGCTCAGAGACACAATGGCAGGAATGGGAGGACTCAGTTGCACTCAGACCCATCCCAGGACACATCTGCCCATCACAGCCCCATCTCCACAAACTCAGAGGAGCGCAAGAATGCACAATACAGGTGGCAACCCAACCCAAGGACTACCAAGCAACAAACATCCTATCTGGACCACTCTCAGGATTGTCCCAGCACAGCCTCAGCCTCATTGTCCAGGTGTGGAACCCATTACAAGGAGTCAATCAGGAACAAGCTGGAAATCATTTTCCAGATTAAAAGGGTTGCTCTCCAAGAGACACACTGTAGGACCCACAGGAATAGCAATGCCAAGTCACAGGACTTATTACAGGATGTTTAAAGGAGGAAACAAAAGTGGAAAAATCTAGAAGCTTAGCTAATTTGGGACATAACAAGAGTAGGAAAATAGAAGGATAAGGAGAAGTAAAGACCAGGTCACACATAAATAAGTGGATGGTCAGTGCACTCATCTGGGTCACGCCCTGTACCTGACCAGCAGAGCCTGTCCTATCTAATTATTAAACTACTTTTTACCTGTTTTGTGGGTGAGAAGGCTCTATGATGTGTGCCATGGATATGTAACATGAACACTGTGTATGCATGTGTGCCTGTAGGAATACATCTTCAGCCTTGCTCCCAGCTGAGCCTGGGGACATGGAGCTGCAGCACCTTCACCTCACCTCAGGCTGATGCATCCTGCGTGAAATATTTTGCTCTGACAGTTCTCAGCTGCTCTCTCCAGGATTACTGCACACATGATCTGGATAACAGAAATTAGGGTGTTTTGCCAAAGTCTGTGAAATCTAAAAATCAGAAGGAAAATATTTTGAGGATTTCATTGTACAGCACTTGTGTTGCAGGACTGTTAAATGACTTGATCTCACCACCAGGAGGAGCACCCTGGAGGCACTGAAGTTCCTTGAAGAACTTTTCTGAAAAACACCAGTTGCTGTACTTCGTACTGAAGGTGTAAATTCAGCTGTTAACATGTTGAATTGATTTTAATTTATTCTCTTTTTCAACTATTGTAGACCACAGACAATTTCTTTAACAACAAAGTAACCTACTCACTCTAATATTTGCAATAGTATAGACACCTGCTTTCAGGAATTTAGAGTAAAATTATGTTACAATTATTTAATATAAAAGCAAATATTTTTTATTGGGTTAAAAAAAAATCTGAAAGCACAAACATCTTGAATAAATGTTTATATTAACCAGAATTCTATATTACAGAATTATTTCCAAGAGGAAATCCACCCTTATGTGACTAACAAGTAAAGGAAACCATACTATGCCAAAGTCAATGATCTATCCTAATATTTTGTCCAGAGTTAAAGCAAATCTGCTCCAAAGTACCAATTTACTTTAACATATCTATATGGTACTCTTCATAATAGTATTGAACAACCTTACGATGATAACATGCAATGTTAACTTTATTCCCTAGATTTTGTATGTTCTCATTTGAGAAAGCACAGCAGTGTGTAACTCAATAGTAAGGCCTTAGAAAAAAGACCCTCTAACCTTAATCTGTATTTTACTCATGAATAAAAACCAAAAGTTTTACATAGAAGAAGCACCTTTTTACTCTGCACAATTACTGCAGTAACTGAGATGGAGATGCCAGTTGTGACTTGATTTTACTGTAATTCTAACACCATCAATATTTCTACTTCCAACTCAAGTTCAAAAATTATTTCAAGATATGTTTAGATCTTTACAAGGATTATTTTGTATATTTCAATTGAAATAATATTTAGCAAAAAAAGTATAAACCTTTCAACCTGTGAGTCAAGGAATAAGCTACTCTAAAAGTCTGAAGTTCTTTGTCATGCAAACAAACAGAATTGTGAACAGATCTTGTATTAGCTATTGAACAATATACTATAGGTAAAAGAAATTTTGTGCCAATTGATACAGATGTAGAAAGATGCTCTGCTTAAGTGGGAGTAAGGCAGCTCAAACTTTACCTTGTTTGCATAAATTATCATTGATGGATGGAGATGGGGGTCACACTGGTTTTGAAGAACTCTGAGATCAGCCTGACTCATTGATCCCAAAGATAAACATTCTGAGGATGTGAAAAATAACATTTTCTGACAGAATCTGACACTAGTGAGGATGTGGCAGGCAAAGTCTCTGATAAAGAAACCAACAAGTGATAGTACTGATAACTTATCTAAAGCTGCTGAGTTGACACAGCAGCCTAGAAACTGACTGTCACTCCCTTTATACTGTATAAGCCAACATTTGAACACCAGGACTTCTAACACATTCTTTCTAGGAGTGTGTATGGAGATCCCACTCTTGAGAGGAGATGCCCTACAAGGTGCATCTCCTGGAGGCTGAGTGAAAAATTTGCCCACAGTTTTTGGTATGACTGAGTTACATCAATCCCTAACTAATAATTATTTTGCCAGCTTTAACACCATTGCTTCAATATTGATTCAAAAAAAAGTGCACTCTATACTAGCAGTCATAGCTACACTGTGTAGCAAATAATGCTGATTAAAGTATATTAATCTAAACATTATCAATTTAAGTAAATAATTTATTTTATTCTTACAAATATCTTTTTTTGCCATTCTTAATCCTGTGGGTCAAAGTTATATAAAGGCAAATTACACCTGTATAATCCTTAAGACACAGACCACTGACCATGAGAGTCTGTGACTCTCGAACCAGAGATGGAATATAATACCAACATTGACTAAAACATTATTCTCAATAAGTCCAGCAATAAAGCAAAAAAAAAAAATAGACAATAAAGTTGGGTTTTTTTAATTAACATTTATAGATGCACAAGATAATGCTTGTACACATGACATGAAAGGTCTTCCAATACATGTATCTACATATTAAAAAGCACTATGTTTTCTTGACTTATTGGCCTATTTCAGAATGAAATATTGCCCTTCAAAGAAGCAAAGAAATAGCACAAGATGTTACAGCAGCAGGTGAGTCTGCCTATACATGAGCCTCTTGGATATTCTGCTGTGTTCAAGGGACAAATTCCTGATGCTGCTGCTTCCAGTATCAGCAGGTATGCTGGTTTGGGCTAGGGTAGAGTAAGATTTTCTCCACAGTAGCTGGTATGGGGCTATGTTTTTGTGGTGGAAAGTGTTGATAACAGGGATGTTTTCATTACTGCTGAGCAGAGCTTACACAGCATCAAGGTCTTTTCTGCTTCTCACACCAGCAGCAAGAAGGCTGGGGGTGCATAAGGGGTTAGGAGGGCACACAGCCAGGGCAGCTGATCCCAACTGATCAGAGAGATGTTTCACGCTTAATATATAAAGCAGGGGAGAAGAGGGGAAGAGTGGCGGTATTTGTCTTCCCAAGGAACTGCTGCATGTGATGGGGCCCTGTTCTGTGCATCATGGCTGAACAGTTGCCTGCTCATGGGAAACAGGGAATTAATTCCTTGTTTTCCTCAAGCATATGTCATGGTTTAGGAATGGCATTCTCCAGTGTTAGTGTTCCCACTGAAACAACCAACAAACCACTCACCCATTCCCCCTCCCCTCATCCTACAATGGGCTGGAGATGAGAACTGGGGGCTCAAAAGGTACGGTTCAAGGGTTGAGATAAGTACAATTTACTAGAAACAGCAACAAGATGAGAAAATGAATGATAACAGCAACAATATTTAAGAAAAGTGTACAAGAGAGGCAAGAAATCCACATAAAAATTCTCACTATGAAGCCTGATCCAATTGCCACCATGCTACCCCAATCCAGAAGGGAGAACCTTTTCCCACTCCCAGAAAATGATGTGAAAAAGAATTACTACCTTGTCCTAGCCATGGCCCTTTCTCCCTACAGCACAAATTAACCCTGGCCTGGCCAGAGCAAGGATAGCATGACTTTTAATCTCTCTATGAAACTATCTTTGCTTCACCCCACAAACTCTCAGTTCAACCTTTGCAATTCTCTCTCTCATCACCAGCAGGGTAGGGGGTGAGCGAGTGGTGTTCATCTTCTGTCTGGGCTTAAACCACAACACCAGGCATGACAATTTCTTATTTTTACAGTAGGTAATTAGAGTCCAGCCCAGCCATTCCAAAACACATTTAACTGCATCTTGGCATTTGCTGTAGTTCAGTCATAACCCCTGCTGCCAGCATGTGCCAATAGAATGGGATTCATCCAATAAAACATTTATCTAAAATGTTCAGATGTGCCCATGACTCTTTCTAAAAAGATAGGCTTTTTTTATATTCAGTCCTTCAGAGAAATCTTGAAGCATGGGGGGTTCTTTCCAATTCTTTTCCCACTAGTTCTCTCTCAATTAAATTGCTTTTTCTGCTGAATTTCTTTTTATATTTAGGTAGTGAAGCAGTTGCTCTTTGTAGATTTTTCTAATAATTTTATCTGTTTGTTGCCAGGAATGCATCTTGAGAAAAGCAGGAGAAAATATTTACCCAGGAATGGGATTTTTATTTATGCTGTAATAAATGAAGCAATTTTTTTTTTTTTTTAATGTTTAAAAACAAGTAAACTTCCATAAGAAAAGAACATTGTGGTGAAACTTTTTACTGGGAGGACATGGGGTAAAGATTTTAAACTAAAAGAGGTCAAATTCACAGTAAGAATTAGGAAGAAATTTTTTTATAATGGGTCTGGTGGAACACTGAAACAGGTTATCCAAAGAAATGATAGGTGCCCCACTGCTGGAAATGTTCATGGTCACACTGGACAGGGCTCTGAGAAACCCCATCTAGTCAAAAATGTCCCTGCCCACACCAAGGAGGTTGGACTAAATGATCTTTAAAGGTCTGTTCCAACCCAAACTATTCTGTAATTGTATGGCTTGCAATATAGTGAATTTGGACAGTTTCTCTATAATTCACCTCTGTAGTTTTTTGAAATTTGTTTGTCTTCCCCTAAAGAGTACATAATTATAAGCTAAAATGTAACTCATGTTGAGCAGGGGAGGTGATACCATAATCCTCTGAAAAAAGTGGAGTTTACATTTTTCCCTAAAACCAAAGCCTACTCTGTTAATGCTGCAAGGATCCTATAATTAATACGAAGCTAGTACAACTCTCCATTTCAAATATACTCTGGGACAAGGCTGTTTGGTTGAACTCATTTGCCATACTGGAGCACCTAACTACTTCTTTTCACGTGTGGATCCATCCCACACTTCCTAAGCATTTTGGAACACATCATAACTTAATTTCCACAGTTATAGTGTATATTCTCTCATGGGGGAATAATACCAATTAAATAATAATATGTTACATAGATTGAAAATTGAACTATAGGAAAGCTAGATTACTTATTCAGGACAGCTTGAGAAATTAGTGGCAGAGTGAGAAATCGAGTCTAGATGCTTAAGCTGGGTTCCTAGCCAAAATACATGCAACAAATACTGACAATGTATGCAAGACTACAAATGGTACAAGTTGATCTGGACAAACTATTTTTAAAAATTTGATGTTGTGTATTTTCAAGAATGAGACTGAAGATCTCAAGAGAAGGGGTCAGAAAGTTAACATGACCACATGACAAACAACAGCTGGTTACTTTGTCTTGTCTAAGGTTTTCCACAATGCACAACAGTACTAGAAGCATTAGTAGGTCTTTCACTGTGGTCACCCTATAAGATGCTGTGATGACTTCAAAAAATTGTAATTCTTGTTAAACTTTAAGGCAGACCTAATTAAAAATAAAATAAAATTTAAAAACATCTATATAAGTATTTTAACATTTAAATCCTTTTCTGTTAATTGTTTCCATAACCCTAGCATGTATTTCCAGACTTTATGTTGGAGTAAAAGTCTCATGTTTTCATCACATCTGAGAACACAGGCTTTCAGCACACAGAAGAATAAATTCCCAGAAAAGACCACCATGATTTATTGCACAGAAGTCATTATTGCAGTAAGAGACAAAAATATATTACAGGCTAAAAAAATTAATCTATACTTTTTGGAGCATGAACCTTGCTACTTCTGTGAGAACTATAAAAAGAATAAAAAAATATAAGGATTAAAATTTAACAGTGTTTTTGATTCTAAAGAGATTATAAAATTCCAGATGTTACAAACATATGCAGACTATATTCTCTACTACATGCAGTCTATATGTTTAATATACATTTTTATCTTTGTGCCAGATTTAAAACCAAAGCTCTATACAGGGATTTAAAAAACTGAGTTATAGACAGTCTGCAAGGAAAGATGGTTAAAAAAGAAAATACTTCTGTATTAACAGCATAACATTTGGGCATTCCCCAAAGCCCTGAAATGTAGCGAACCCGATCTATTGCAAGCACCTTTGAACCAGAATTATGGCCACTGCAATCTCAGTATCTCTTTATCACACAAAGTATCAGGGAAAAACGGCAACTATGGGAGAAGAACTCATTGCTCAAGAGTGAGAGGAGCCTTTGCAAGTTACAAACTAATCAGAATAATTCCCAGACAACATGCTGCGATATTTGCATTGTCAGCTGGTTATTATGATTTATTGGAAAAGTGGGACACAGACACAGCAGTACAATGGAATTGCACTGTGATAGCCGCAGTAATCTCGTTACACAGCTTTTGCTTTTTCAACCAAAACTCTGCACAGACATTGTTTTCTTTAAAGCATATG
>NC_031769.1:73142816-73257870 GCF_001522545.3 Parus major | reverse complement strand
GATCACTTCTCCAACACAGGCTGGCAGGGCGGGGGTGCTCAGGTCCGGCGATATCTCGTCCAGGCCCGTTCTTTTGTTCGTTTGATGGCCCGTGTCCTGCCCATTCTTCCTGGGCTGATGTGCCTGCTTGTGCTCGTTATCTGGGTGTTGGCTGCAATCTGTTGCCTCTCGGAGGGGAATTACGACCAGATCCGGGGAAGGACTTTTTCCCACATTACATTTTGTATTTTATATCATTGCAATCATACATATATCTTATTTATACCTTTTATGAATTTTTATTCATAGATTAATTTATTACACACTGACTCAGGGGAAGCACCTGGCACTTGTTGAACCTCATGAGGTCCAAGTGTGCCCACTTCTTGAGCGTGTTCAGGTCCCTCTGGATGGCATCCCATTCTTCTGGGGTGTCAGCGCACTACTCAGCTTGGGGTCATCTGCAAATTTTCAGATGGGGGCATATGCACGTCATAGAGAAAACATGAAAAAAATTAGAAGCTGATCGGTCAAAGAATCAAGAAGTCCATGAGCTTTTTCTCATGACTTACAGAACTAGTGTTCTCAGTAGTGTCTGACAAAAAAGTTTTGAGGCTGACTCTAATCAATATTTTAGCTGCCAACTACATTTTATATTCAAACATTGCCATCACAAAGTGAGGGATACAAGGAGATAAAGCTTTATCTTATTAAATCCATGAAACGTTAATATAAGTACTGATCAATGTCTGTGAACACTGATATAAGAAACAGACAAAAAATTTTAGAGGGACCTGCCATCTGTTTAGCCAGGATATAATAGCAGAAGTGAATCAAAAACACATTCTTACAGTTAACTAAAAAAAAAGGAATGAATTTTGTGACTTTGCCATCACTTTACATTTTTAAGTTAAGGGTTGATAAATTTATCAGCTTGCATGACCACAAATGACAGAATCTGATAAAACAATTTCCAATTTTATAATTTTCTTGGTTTGGAAGAGAAGTGTCTGTTAGGGAGGGCAGGAGCCTCCTTTGGAATGAAAATGTAGACCTCCCCCCCTCCCTCCGAATTATTATAATTTTGAAATCAAGGGGCTCTCAGGCAGAGATCTGGGGATAGGAATAACAGTTCTTTACCAGTATTTATAACCAGGCAAACAAACAGCAATAACTACAGCATTAGCAAGAAAACAGAACCAGGGACCCCGTGACAGCTTTCTCGGCTGAGACGGGAAGGGATGGAGGAGAGGCTTTGTTTCACAAACCCCCTCGGGCGGGCAGTCCCGGTGCTCCTGAGGGCTCTGAGGAACACCCAGATGGAACAGCAGGGATGAGCTGAGATCCTGGGCCGGTGGCTGAGGTGTATCAGCAGCTCCGCGGCGGTGCCTGGCACTGCCACACGTCCCGGCAGGACAGGGGGTGTAAGGCCGCCAACCAAGAGGGGAGGAGGACAAAAATGTTGCTCTATTGGGAATGGCGAGAAGCACGACATGGGCTCTTTTGTGAGTTGAACAGGAGAGCAAAGTTTATTACCTCAGATCTTCTTTTATAGACCAATACACAAAAGTACAGAAAGGTAAAACTCTTATTGGTTAGTAAACTAACATATCACCATCATTGGTCAGTAGGGTACACCAGCCCTCGACCTTCTCTTGCAAGAAAACAAGAAACTGACAACACCTGCAAGGCTGCCTTCTATCTCTGAGGATTGTTTTGATTCGTCCTTATGATTTCCCAGGCTGCTTTCTCAGGCGAGACCGAGAAAGTTTTGTGGCCTTCTTTTCCACAGGCACTGTGCTCCCTGCTTGTTGCTCACATTTAGCATCCATAGAAAAAAAAGCAGCAGCTCCGTCTGGGTGATGGCAAATTCCCTTCTCCCAGCTGCATCAGCTCCGAGAGTGTGTCTCACTCTCCAGCCCAAGACACCAGCCAGCACCAGCTGCCCCCGCCCTCCCCATCCCCTGCACACCTTCTCCCGGGCCTGGCCAAGCTCCCTGTGTTTTTCAAGCACCCAACAAGTACGAGCAATCAGGCTTCCCCGTAACTGATGGGCAAAAAATTCTATATGTGAGACGGAACAAAAGGAAGGACACCCAGCCACCAACAATAATTTAGACTAGATTGGCTTTTGTTTGTTCTAACCCTAGCATTCATACAAGATGGCAATAAAGCATGGTAAATTTGATAAAACTTACTAAAATATTCTGTTGCATAAAAGTTCTCATTTAATTCACTAACTTTTAAGTTACTTTCATGTATATTGAATATTTTCTTTTTTTTTTTTTTTTTTGTCTATATGTACTGTAAGAAGTTAAGAGGAACTATTTGAATGACAGCTAAGAGATTTATTGGAATAAATTCTTCCTAAGCAGTGAGCTCTTAGTTGTTACCTATTTCACTTGACATTTCATGGTAATTTTTTTTCTACTGTATGCTTTGTATTGCAACTTTTTAATTGACTCTTAATTCTCATTTATTTATTCTTACAGTTTGGAGCTATTTCTGTTGTCTTAATGGGTAACATTTTCTGCTAAATAAATTAATTTTGTGAGAAATTTGGCTCCAATTTGGTGGGGAAATTAATGGATTTTACTTGGTCTACATTTTACCTTCTAAGTACCTCAGATTCTGCTTAGAGACCTAACATTTGTTTCCACTATTCAATGTTTCAAGCTTCTCATATAGACAGTCACTACTGCCTACACTTAGCATTTTTTTCAGCAAAGTGGCATTTTGTGTTATATAAAATTTTGAAGTAGTGCCCTTGTAAAGAATCCCATCATATGCAGGAGCTCCACCTATGTAGTCACAATGTAATTTTATTCTTGGAAGAATCTCTGCTACCTCTGTTTGCCATCCATGAAGAATTACTCTCAGTCTGTTCTAAGCCTGGATCATTTTATCTGTTTGTTTGAGCCTGACATATTTTGCTGAAGAGGTGGACAGTACCAGCATCATTTACTCTAGATATTTCTTCATGCAACTCCCTTCTGAATTTATAGGTTATTTTGAAAACATAAACTTAATTTAATAAATATTCTTCAATTTAATGCTAATTGTTTGAAGCTGATATGATGGTTCAAAACTTCCTTCCACAAGATATGTCTGTCAGGATCTACCTGAATTGATTTTGAGCCCAGATCGCTGACAATTAGAACATATGTTCTTGCTTTTTTTCCTCAATATAAATATATTGTGATTCAATTGAAAATCCTAATCAGAATGCAAGTATTCTAGCCTAATAAGAACTAATTGGAGAAAAAACATTTTTCACTGGTCTATCCAATATAAGCACTTGCATGTATAAAATCTTCATCAGAAGATTTAATATCCATGAAAACAGTAAGTTAAAAGGTAAATATAATAAAATTGTATGCCTAAGAAACAGTACTCCAGAACTGGCTGCACAAGAAGTTGCAGCACTATCAGGCAGAGAGCTTGAGGCTCAGAGTTGAGAACATTGTATTTAATGTTCATTATGCAAGTGTACTGCCTGGAGCCATTTTCCTGGTGAGGAAATACTGAACTTGATCTCAGCTTCTTGTGCATTGATAACTGCAATTCTTCTTTTGGGTCTAGGTCAGGGAATGCCAGTAGGACATGGAATGGGAAATTTTTCATTGAATCTCTTTGTTGTGTTTGCTTCCTAAGCTGCCAGCTTTTAGTAGTATTTCTGCTAGTCAAGAAGATCTGCAATCCAAAAAGTCACTTTGGGCTGGTCTACCAAGAGAACACTAAAGGATGGCTCACACAGATCAGTTCATCACCAGTTCAGTCAGACAAAAGTAGTATTGGATATTCTGTGGTACTATATTACCATCTCAGCAGTTCCATGGCATACCATATGTCAGTGTACTTGTGATTATAGTGCAAAAGCATGTTAAAAGATAAATAAAATACTTTAGTGAAGCCACACATCGCCCACTGTGCTAACAATTTGTCTAGCCAAATTTACCGAATTGGAAAGAAAGGAAGAGGTGAAAGTTCTGTCTGTGAACTAGTGGGTAACAGTTCAGCAGCTGCCCAAATTATTCTCAAGTACTTCATCACATCTCTAGATAAAAATTTACATGGTTCAGAGGATTTGATGTAGACAAGAACATTTCTCAAATGATAACGAAACTTTTTCAACTTATGTTAGTCAAGTTACAAAGCTGAACTGTGGCGGCCTTTTTCACTAATCTATTAGTTAAAGAAAAAAGTCACAAGGCATGACATGCCTTCAAATCTGTCTATATCTGTAAGCAAATGTGTATATTCAGGAATGCATTATAAGCATCATTAATACTGATACAGAAAGATACTGCAGTCATCTTTCATAACCATAGATTTCACACATGCAGTCTGCCTGAACATCCTTCCTCAGTTCAGAGTGTTCATACATCTTGTAGAAATGGCTTAGCATTTTCATTCATCATTTGAATGAGATGAGGTAAAACCTCTACTTCTTTTTTTTTTTTTCTTTTTTTTCTTTCAGGCTTGAACTAGTGTATTTTCATGGACTGTGCTTTCTGAGCCCATTAATAGTAATGATGTTATATGGTTCACTGTAGTCCTTTCCATGGGCTGCTGCCCATATCAGAGCAAGTAATAAAGAGGCAAAGCCCTCCTGGATGGAAATGCATGGCCTCACTGTAGGGGGGTGAGTGGAGAGCAGTTAAAAGTGTCAACTAATAGAATCCACTGTTTTGCCTCAAAAAAGAAACAAGTAAGCCAGCACAAAAAGAAAAGGGACCCTTCAGAAATAGAAATTAACTCTAGTGTTTTCTTGTCCATTTTTAATGGAATTTCATGCTTAGACACATTCACAGGAGTAAGCAGTGAGTTCTTCTGTATGGCTTATACAGGATATTATTTTGAGCTGCTTGTTCATTGCACTCTTCTAGATATGTGAATAAAAGTGAAAACTCACACCCATTTCTATTCCCCAGGAATATCAGCTGTGCCAAATTACCACCACATCCTGAACTGTGCTGCATCCTTCATCTCCCCAGTCTGAACTGATTTTATGGCATCCAGAATCATGATAATCATTATTCCTTGAAGTGGCCTTCAAATGTTGTGTTTGTCTGAAAAAAAGGAGTTAATAAATTTATTTGTAATTTTTTCATCTTCCTTCCTCTTCTCCAAGAGCTGGATTGCTGGCATCCATATGTAGTTTCTCCCTCTTTTTTTTATTTTCAAAGATCAGTTGTCCAAACAAGCCGTACATTTTGGGACTGGTAAATGTCTATCTTCCAGAGGTCTTTATGACACTGTGTGGGAATGAGGCCTAAAGCCATGATATGTGTCATGGGATACATGGTGAAGAGATTTTCATGGGAAATGTGGTGATGGAGTTTCTGTGGGTAAGATGGCATTTCTGTGGACATGATGGCATGCTGAGGTGGTGACAGATTGTCAGGCAGAAGTCAGACAGCCCTTTTTGCCGCAATTGGCCAGGTGGAAGTGTGGGACATTAATGTGTCCCAGTTCAATTACATCCTTGTGCAAGACCCACAGTCTTTTCTATCTTTCTTTGTAGATCTTGATATCCTTCATTTATGCATAAGTTGCCACCCCCCTCCATTTATTATAGCAGAATATTTGACTACTCTCACCTCCACTTATCCTGAAAGTATAAACTAGCATTTGAAATCCTCAGCAATAGAGGATGAGAATATGATGATCTTGCATGCAAGTGGACAAGGCTTGCTCCTCTTTCTTCCCCAAAATGGGGACATTTCTGTGATAAGATTTACACATCCAACTGCACTGGAGAATACTAAAGAACTCTTGTTTACAGTGTCTACACTTACTTTTTTATATATTTTACACTTACATTTTGCAATAAATTTATCACCAGCAATCTGAAAGAATCTATAACCTGTTGCTAAAGTAAGCTGCACTATTGGTGAACTTGTGTTCCTTTAAGTTCCTTTTGAATTTGTCCAGACTTTTAGTGTTTAATTAGTTAAAACTCACTATTTGTGACTCTCTTATTGTGAATCAAACCAGACTTAGAATGTTTAGAATCATTATTTATGATCTGGGGTGTTACTGAACACAACTGGATTTGTATTTCCAAACTGGTCCTAATCTGAAATTAAGCCCAACTGCACCCAGCCCCTCTGATTCCTTAGGACCTGCTGGAGGAAGGGGGTTTATTTTCTCCCAGATCTCTGTATTCTTAACCCTTGGTCTAAACTGAGAATCACAGCACAGAGAGCACTACCTAAAGGAGATAAAACTTATACTCTCAATTCAGGACTGCTGTAATGAAGAATGAGTTTTGTCAACTAAAGCAATATGCTTTGCCACCCCAGCATACTCCACTGAATTAGCTTCTTGGATGCCTACACAGTCCAAAAAAAATATCAGTGTTACAGCAGAAAAGCTGTCTTTCTCTGCAATGAACTTAACTATAGTATAACAGGATAAGTGAGCGCAGTAAAGACCCCAAAAAAAGCCATGTAAAAGTAACATCACACTTCTTTGCCAATCCATGTAAGATGTAAAAGCAGTAAATTCAAATGTCAAGCAAAGCATGCTAAAAAAACAAAAGAAAACAAATCCAAAACCAAAACCAACATCAATGAAAAAACTCAAAAAAAACCCCAAAAAAACTCCCCAACAAAACAAACCAACCAAACAACCAAACACCTTTCCCTCCCCACCAAAAAAAACTTGCCCCAAAAATTAAAAACAACCACCAAACCCTGTAAGCATTCTCTACAAAGTTCCACAAAGCAATGAAAATACAAAAAACCCTCAATATTAATTTCCTGCTGCACACAACGAAGGAAACAATGGAAATATTTTGAGTATGCACTCCAGATGATGATACTGGATCTCCTTCAAAAAAAGCTAAACAAGGATGCAGAGATGCCCTCAAAACCCTAAGGAAAACTCATAGATAATCTAACATAATGATCATTCAGCATTGTACAAAAGAACAGCAGCTGATAGTCAGGACTGTAAAGGACCCGTTTTCACATTATCAACAGAAGTATGAAGAGGACAAAAAAATTACTATTACCTTTTTAAAATTGTTTTTTATTATTCTCACTTTCATCTATTCACTTTCACAGGATAGGTATATCTTCCCTTTGCTCATGGAACAGATCATGATTTCAGATAGATCAGACACAAAAGACCATAGATCAGCATTGAGGCTTACAGATACCTAGATGACATTAATTAGGAACTTTGTTTGGCATAAGAAAGCCATGGCTGTTGTCTTGGAGACCAAATGAATTAATTCAGGCTGTTTTTATCAGAGGGATGGCATTATGAATAACCTCCACATACATCTCTTTTAAATGCAAAATTATCCTTAAGCTTGAATATAAAAATTGTCTGAAGCTGAAAGAAAAAGTGCCATAATTTCTGTTTTAAGAATGTAATCTTAATTTCATATCTGCACAATTTTAAGAATAAAATTGTTCAATATTCAGAAATTGGTGGGGCTTTCAGAGCAGACACCACAGACACTACACAACTTGAAAATACGTACTTTGTGAAAGAAGCTGAACTATGAAAGCATATTTTGCTTGAAAAGCATGTTAATTTAACAGATGGTTTAAAATACTAAAGTGTTTGTGCCCAGAGGATGATGAAGAAAGCATCAATGAAAACATTAAACAACAAGTAAAACTGTAATATTGCCTCATAGCAGGATATGTTTAACTTCCTTTTGCTAGGCTGAGGAGACACTGAGAAGAATTTTATGGTGAAGAAACTGTAGAATGACTTCCAGGCTCTGATCCAATCACAGTGGAAACCTTCTCTGGCAGGTCTATTTACTCTGAAGCCCAAGCTCCGTTGTCTCACAGAGCAGCACTATCAGAGAGTTGATCAGAAAGATGCATAATGTAGAGAGGTCAGAATTAACAAGGATTTGCTTCTGACACTTTAGAGCTATAACATCGCACTTCATGCTGCAGTTCCTTTAACTAAAAATACCTTCCTGATTGCAGGCCACCTCTTATTTTACCAGCAGTCACTGAGATTGAGAGAGCACTCACTGCAAAACGTATTATTTATTTATTAGCATTCCAAGTGGGAGACAACAGTAAAGCAATTTCTTTCCTGTGGATTTCAGCAGAATGCAAACAATGCTCTGACTAAATATATGTTTTGTTAAAATTAGGGTTGAAAAGTCCTTACTGTTTAAAGATCTTATTCCTAAAAATCCTCCTGCTTAGTAAGACCTGCTGTACTGGATCAGAACAAAGATCCATTTAGCCCAGCATTCTATCTATAAGAGTTGACAAAAGTAAACATTCAGGAAAAAGTATATTAAAAATAATAATTGTTATAAATGCAATGGCAAAATAGGGTTAATATAAAAAAAGCAATTTATTATAAAACAATTTCGATCAGAAATAACGAGAGAAAAACCACAATAAATAAATCAGCGCAGCGCCGGGTGGACAGGGATCTGTACCCAGAGGTACCGATCTCCCAAATCCACAAAGAAGGGACTGTGGTCCGGGTTTTTATAGGTATTTTGTATCCTGAGGCAAAAACCCGGGATGAGCACAGTCCAACAAAGAGTCTGGATGTGTGGTGAATGGATTTCCTGGGTTTGTCGAACTGAGTCAACAGTCGATGGGGCAGAGTTCTTTGACATGCGGATGTCTCTGAGTATCTTCTGATTGCATCTCCCGGGGTTGAGTGGCCAGGATGGGTGCGGAGTAGATGGATATCTCGACCTGGCTACTCTTATTGTCCAGTTTGATTGCCTGTGTCCTGCTCTTTATCTCGTGCTGATAAGCGTCGCAGTTGATCGTTACTGCTCGACTCAGGAAGGAATCCTTGGATTATTTTGCATTTTGTGTCTTGACAGCATTGCAAATATAGCATATAATTATTTTATTCTCCTTCACGAATTTTTATCCAATGCTATATTTATCACAATAATCAACAGGAGTACCTTCCATTTATAGCCTTCTTAGTTCTAAACATCTGACTCAGGAAATTCCTGACCTGGAACAGCTGGAACCCTGTACATGGATTCCATATCCATAGAATTATGGCTTCAATTAGCAGCAACTAGGATACTTGCTTTAACACTTCTCCCTTTCAAAAATTTTAACACTTCTTTCCTCATTTCATTCCTCATCCACAGTTCATTTTAAGTAATGGGCAATTATGGAGGGTGCTTGGAAGAATTACTAAGGTTCTTCAGTCAAGAAATCTGGAGGGTTTCTTGACTGTGAGAAAGGTCCTGGATAGTCTCCTCTAGAGATCTGCAGTCTTCAAGGATCTCATGAATTTTCCAAATCTGTCTGCATTCCCTTGGATACTATAATTCAGAGGAAATAATATGCTAGTTCTGTAGCATATATAGTGAGAGTCAAATATTTTAGGGACCTAATACTTTCAGAATTACCTAAAAAGCCAGGAAATCTGTTTTTTAGGTAGCCTTGGATGTGTCTACATTAATAATTTCTTCATTAGTTAATGTTAACAGTCATTTCATCCTTATTGTTTCTAATCAGTTCTTCCTCTAAAATCACAAATTGATTCAGCTCTGCACCCACATCAGTCAGTAGAGTCAGAAGCAGGCAGTAAGTATGAATGAAGAATGAAGCATTCATAATGAAAACTCACAAAATATTTCATTTTATTCCTTTTCTGGGTTTTGATGGTTTTTAGCAATTATTCCTTTCATTCTTAAGTATTATATAATTTTTTTTCTGTAGAAACAGTAGTCTCAATTTTCTAGGAACCATTTCAGCATTGGGAAGGAGGTATCTGAGTAAACTATTCAATATTATAAAATATTTTTACACTTATCTTTACATTAAATGCAAAGAAAACATGACTTTTTAACCCTTGCCTTATTTTTTCCAGATCCCACTTTTATAAGATTTTTAAAAGAAGCATAAACTGTAAATCTGAGATGGCCTTTTTCATAATTTAGAATCTGCATGGAGGGAGCTTCTGTGTAAAAATTCCTCACTTAATTTTTTTGATTTATTGCCTTTTGTTAAAATAAAATCTCAAATGAGAAATATTTTGTGATACTGCTAAAGATCTTCAGTATTTTTTGCATCTCATAGTTAAAAAGTATAATTGGTGTAAGCAAAGCTGACTTCCTCATGCTTTCATACATGGTGAAAGTATTTTTTGTTTATAATAATTGGAAGTATAACATTGTGAGTAGATTGCAATATGTTTTTTTTTTTTTTTTCCAATGATAGAACAGAGCTGAAAGGAATGACAGAATTTGCTGTGTTGTGTGGTTCTTGCTGCATAATATAAAATTTCTTGAACTTTGGAGAGGAATGCAAAGCTTTATGAAAGCACAAAATAGGAAAGAAAACTCAAGAAAATAGTGCCATAAGAGCAAGATGTTAAAGGTTGAGAGAGTGGGGGAAGTGGGATGCCACTGTGGTGGTCTTTTCTCCTTGACAACCACTGTTTTCAGTAATTATCACTAGATGGCTCTAGTGATAATTACCTCTAGAGATTGTCTATTCCAACACTCCCTGCTCCATTCCTGATGCTACCAGAGACTTCAAAATTAAAAATAGTAATTTCAAAAGTCTATATAATTTGTGACATGTAAAACTATTGTTAAGCCTCTGAGATTTTTTTATGCTATTGCTAGATATCTTGTGCCCTTACAGATGTTCAACTTCACCAAACCAAACGCTTTTGAAAACTTAGGTAGAATTAAGGTACAGGTCGATATAACTGTAACTTGTCCCTTGCAGAGGCAGAAACTAGACTCTCAAATTATCTTCATACAGTCTACTAGTTTTCATTAAGTTTTATATCTATAGTCATATTTTTCTTTTGATAAAAGGACAGAAAAATATGTATTTACGTAAGGGAAAGGTGAAGCTCTTACAGCAGTGTAAACAGAGAAAAAGGGCAGAGGGAGCAAGAAGAGTTCTTACGTAAATTCCTGAAAATTGGTGTTCACAATCAACTTTGACCACTCCTATTAACAGCTAAGACCTTATCATGCATTTGGTCATCAGGGGTGCAATTCAGGTGCCTGCACCATTAGCACTTAAAACCATTCAGGCAGCCTCAGAGTAGAACTCTGTCTCCACTTGCTCTTCCATACAGTTTCCTCTGAGTCCTAAGTCTCACCTGCTTGATCTAAGCAGAAGTTCTAGAACATCCTGTACTGCAAGAGATGCAAATAGCACAACATGGGAAAATATCTGACCTGAAACAGAAACTGAAAAAAACTGTGCTATCTATAAGTATAGCCTGCTATCATTCTGGAATTAATTTTAAGATTTTTAATATAATTCTCTATGTGTCTTTAGTAGAGGGTTGGGGATTGTATTCTGTTATCTTACATAGAGACAACAGACAATCTGAAGTAAATCTATGAATGGTTTATGTCTTAGCAATGATAAGACGTGCATATTGCACAGTTCATTCACAGATTTCCAATTTTGGCTGTGCACCAAAACCAAGCCTCTTCTAGAAATTCATAGTCCTGGCCTCACTTTGCAGTGCAGACAGGTACCTACCTTATCAATGTTGGGATTATTTTCTTTTTATTGTAGGACTTTTATACAAAAGGCAGAACAAACCACAAAGCTGTGTACTGAAGTCAAAGTGTATTTTCCAGTAGTAAGTCAGAAAACCAACTCTTCGGAACAGATACTTTTCTGTATCTTTCACTGAGTCACTAACTATCTGACAAAGGAAAACTATTCTTTGTTCAAGGAGCTGACACTTGAGTAAATCGTAAGTTTGTCTCTTCATAAGGTTTAAAATAACTTTGTGTACTAAAGAAAAAGGAAGTGAAGTAGAAATTATCCTTTTAGAGTGATGGAGAAAACATGGGCTTTGAGGTATTCATTAAGCACCAGATAAAAACATGTCCTCAAGAAAATCCTAGATGTGGCTAGGAGGTTTGGAAACTAAAATGTTTGTTCACTGGAGAAGTTCTGATGGACTGATTTGCACAGACATGATTTGAAACAAGTCAGGTTTGTTGGCCTATTTGTCTGTCATCACATTCATAAATATTCAATCTTTCCTTTTCTGCTAGAAGAAGTTCTATGATGAATGAAGGTGTTACTCTGTTTTAGGTTCTATAAGTTTTTCTCCCCTCTCTCATAAGCCTTCATTTTTTCTCTCCTTGACGTTTTGCAGATTTTTGTGGCTTTGTATGTGTGTGTGTGTGTTCCCCCCCACTTTACAATATGTGCTGGTTTCTGGCAAATAAACAAAATTAAAGGCAAAAACAGTTTTTGTAAAACAAGAAAAGAGCAAAGGACATTGTGTTTAAGGATTAAGAAAGTGATTATAAAACATAATTATCAAAAAATTTGAGAAAAACATTTTTAAGCTAAAAATAAATCCATATTTACCATTCACATGCTCTTGTGGTGATAAATATTTTAAACAACATATTTTTTAAAAAGTTTGATCTCACATTAAGTCTATTAAAAAAAAATAAGCAGATGGCAGCACAGTATGTGCCTTTTGGATATTATTATAAGATCTCCATTGCTGAAATGTGAAAATTACCTTGTGGCTACTTCATCAGTATAGTAAACTATGCTGTTTGAAATGCAGAAACAAACATTTAGAGTTATGAGTTCACTCAGCGTACAGGAAAGTTTCAAAGCAAATTACAGTTTAAGTTCTTAACAGACTTTTTTTGTTATAGTGTAGTTAAAAGATCGTCTTAAAGTAGCTAGTAGTTAGGCTTCCTGCCTTCTTTTAATATGCCAGTAATAAATTTCACAGCTACAATAAACTACACAATACCTGAAAATTGGTGTTGTGAGATCTGCCACTCAGAAGTTAATTAAGAAATGTTATACTATTAAATGCAGTATGACATAGTATGTTCCACAGCACTTAAATATTTAAAATTATATTTCTGGAAAGCACAGAAGCTTAATTATATTTCAGAGTTTGTTTGACTTTTAATATTTAATATTAATTCTTCAAGTGATATATACCAAGGGTACATTTTTTTCACCTGAATCCAAATGACTAAACAAAAACAGTTACAACATTGAACAAGAAGGGCAATGACAGATAAGTGTTCTTGAAGAAACAGCTGGGGTTATTTATCAACACTGTATTTATCAAAGCATACTCCCTGCTTGGCTCGAGACATTTTAAGAGCCACTTCCTTAGAGGGATAAGCCTCTAAGCGCAAGGCTTCTACTACATATTTGCAGTTTTATTTTAAAGAGGGTTTAGGGAAAGGGAGGCTGACTGCTGTGTCAAGAAACATGGGTTGCAGCTACCTGGAGTTTGCAGGCAGTCATGACTGGATTTGTCTGCACTCCAGGCTGTCTAAATGTAAGCCAGCAGCAGACCAGAAGATGCTGAGGTACAATTAACATGGCACTGAGTTTGAGCTAATAAGCCTTGCTGGGAGACAGGGGTTTCAGTCTCGTGTGACACTCCAGCTCAGCGCCGTGCTAACAAACCTACATGCCTTCCAGTTTAGACCTGGCTTGCATCCAGCTGGTTCAGAGTGGTGCAGGCAAGGACAGCTGGCATTTGCTTTGAGCATGGACAAGATTTACTTGTGACTGCTAATGCCTGCAGAAAATTCACACAGCAGAAACTGCTGGGAGCACCAACTTCCACTTCTGTTAGCTGTAAATCCAAGAGATAATGAAGGGACTCATAAGGCAAGTTGAAGATACAGGCAAAGAGTGATTTTTATCCAAGACACATTTTTAAAATGTATTTCTTCTGTCAGTCTTCTATGACTAAATCAATTATTCTGCCGTTCTTTGACACTGCAAATGTAGCTGCCCCATGATTGTAGAAGAAAACTGCACAAGTATTCTTCAGCCTGACACAGTGCACAGAAAGAAGGTCACATCTGTGACAACATTCAGACATAACCAAAAATTCCCAAATCTGCTTGTACCATCATGCTCTAAGTACACAAAACATTCAGATTATGTCTCAAAGCCTGGTCTGTGGGCTGCAGGAGGACTGGAATTTAAAACAGGGAAGTGCATGACCCCTGTCTACCAATTTAAGCATTCGATTTGAGAGAAATGAAAAAAGTCTAATGCAGAATCACTTTATAACCTTAACAGTACACACATAAGGAGGTTAACTCGGAAACAGTGTGTAGGTAATCACAGATAATCACAGAATATTCTGAGATGGAAAGGACCCACAAGGATTATCAATTATGAAAGGCCTATATCGAACCTACAGCCTTGGTGGTGTTAGCGGAATGCTCTAACAACATGAGCTGAATGGTTTATGTTCCTCTTACTCCCGCAGGTTAGGAGGCAGTTAGAATAAAGTCCTTTACTGAAAGGATGTCTGAAAACCAGAAGTAAGCCTTCCCAGGGAAGCAGTGGTGGCACAAGGCTTTTCAGTGTTCAAGAAGCATTTGGACAACACTCTTAGACACATGGTTTAACTTATAGGTTGCCATGTGTGAAGTTAGGAGTTGGACTCAGTGATCATCCTAGGTCACTTACAACTCTGGGCAGTCCATTTAGTAATCATATGAATGCAAAATAAAGTTATTAAGAGGGGGAGGTGAAAACAATTTTTAAAAGAAGCTTCTTCAAACTAAAAATACTGTTACATACAAGGATATAAAATGTAAATCAGCATTTTATGTAGATCAAATATCAAAAGCAGGCTATACTGAATGCAGTGTGCTTAAGCCAAAGTACAGAAAAGACAACCACTTGTTCAGGAAATACATCTGTTTACCAAGTGCAATCAGCTTGTAACCCTCAAAGATTAATTTCTGCAGTTTAAGATCAGTTCTAACCAAACAAGACAGTGTACAGTAGAGGGAGGCAAAAACATATGTGGGAAGGTGTGGAACAGAGCTACCTCTGAACTAGTTTCTGCTGGTGTAAGGTAGGTAAGAGTAAAGATGAATTCCTGAGAGGGTGAAAAAAGATGAGGTGAGGAGCTGGTGCTTCTCTGAACCTGACTTTTGAGAGATAATTCTTGAGAATTCTTCCCCAGTCAAGGAAATGAGCTATGCAGCAAGATCTTCATACTGGAGAACCCACACAGGTTGTTTCTTTTTTGCCACAGATCACTGAACACCAGGTACAGGTAGAATGCTGAAACTGAGGATTTTCTCCTTTTGAGTAACAGGTCTTAGTTCTTCACTAGCGGCTGAAATTGGTTGTGCATCTCCAAGCAAGGTCAACCTTGCCCCAACTGCTAATAATTACATAACATCCTCATATATTTATTCTTGGATCCCATGAGATGATGATCCCCAGGGCAAGCCAATGAAGAAAATAAGGGTCCTGTGCTTCTCAGGCTTAAAAGTTAAATCCAGTATTTTTACTGATTTAATTCTGAATAACAGTCGTATCAAAGAAAAAATGAAAAAGAAAATGAAAAAGAAAGAGAAAAAAATAAAAAAATAAATATAAGGAATAGGGCTATATAGTAGCAGTGAGGATGTATTTCTGAATGAAGTAATTTATATGGGAAATCTTAAAATACCTAATTACTTGACTCAAATCCAAGCTCAAGTTTGTAATAAATTAATATATGAATAAAAATTCGAAAGGTATAAATAAGATATATGTATTTGTAATAAAATAAAAATACAAAATGTAAAAAGTCCTTCTCCAGGTCGGGTCGGGATTTCCCTCCGAAAAGCAACAGATTACAACCAACACCCAAATAACGAACTCAAGCTGGCACATCAGCTCAGATGTATCAGCTCAGATAGACAGGACGAGGGCCATCAGGAAGACAAAAGAACTAGCTCAGAGAAGATATCTACCTTCGGACCTGAGCAACGCCCTGCAGATTTCTGTTGGGAGACAATCAGGTCAACAAAAAGACAAGCCCCAAAAAGATAATCATCCCCAGACCTGAACACCCCACCTGTCAAACCGGTGTTGAAAAAACAATCAAGAAGGACAAAGGGAAAAGCACTGCCCAAGATATCCATTGGCACTGGCCCCGGATTCCACTACTCTGCCCTGATGACACAAATTGAAATACATACAGAATCTCTTTACATATGAGGAGATTCTGTCCGGATACTTGTTAGCTCTATTTTTCTATGCCAGGAAATCCATTCACCTGACAATCAAGGACACTTGGTGAATGGAGCCTGCTTAGAATTCTAGCCTGAGGACATAAAATCTCTATAAAAACCTAGGCTTGAGAGCCCTCAAACGTGGATTTGGGAATCCTATACCTTTGGTGTAGACCCTGTCAACCCAGCGCTGCGCTGACTATTTTATTGTGGTTTTTCCTCGTTGTTGCTCTTTGTTGTTTTATAATAAATTTCTCTTTTTATTTTTATCGTGAATTTGCCTTTGCATTTATAACAAGTTCCTTTAGGAACTAAAGTTGAGATGATTTTGAAAGCTGAAGGGTCATGATTTTGGGCGCTAAGTTTTTAGAAATGCTTCTCAACCTGCCAGGGATCATGAAGCAAGATGTGAAAATTCAAGCTTGTAGAAATGTCAAAACATGAAGTCCAGAAGCCACAACTTCATCTTCTCAGGTCTAACTTTCAAGATCACTAAAAGAAGTCTTACTTTTAACTAACTTGTGTGAATTTTAAAAAGAAATCAAATTAAAACAAAAATCTCTAATGAAATGAAAATGAAACCCAAAACTGAATCAAGTCAAATTGAAAATCTTGTTTTTAAAATTTGTAAGGGTAGCATATTAGATCATGCTACTACAGTAGTTTAATATAAAGCATAACCACTAACAATCTGACTTCTTGTTTAAGAGTATCAGGAAAATTAATCCACAAATACCAGAGGTTTATGTCCAAAAAGGAGACAGAGGAGTCCTTTTACTTAATTTGAATAAAGGGAGAGGCCATGGGGCATTCCCCTGGGGTCTCTCAAATTTTTGGAGGGCGCAGCCTCTTTTTTATTCTAATTCCCGGCAGTATGTCCCTTCTCTCTTTCCCCATAGGCTGAGGTACTTGAGAGGTACAGGCTTCCCAGAATGCCTAATACCTGGGATACCCCCCCCTCCCCTGCAAATGCATAATCCCCCTCTTAATTCTTAACCCTTGTGGAATTTTATGGTGTTTCCCCAGTGTCTCTTTCATCTTTCAGTGGAATCCATCCCATTATTTCTGTTATCTCTCAGTGATAGTTTCATCTTATCAGCAGACCCACAGCTTGTTTGTAAAGACAAACCTGTCATTCTTCTCAAGAGGTTGGACAAAGCACAGACCTTGAGCAAGTTTAAACTCCATTTAAATTTTTCTCCACCTTTCTTCACCTCCACTTAGCTTTTCCTTAAAATGTAGCTAGAACAGCTTCTCCTTTGAAATATTCTTCCATCCTCCCCACTCCTCCCAAAAAAAGAAAGAAAGCTTTATGTTGTAGAGGAATACATCTGGTCCAGGTAGCTTGGCTGCAAGCTGCTGATTGAGATACAGATTGAAATGCAGGTTGAGCTCTGGGTGTAAACCCCAGACAAGGGGCTGTGAACTGCCAACTTTTGGGATAATAAAGGGCATGAAGATGGGTGACATCTGCCAGGTGAATGGACACTCAGACATAGCAGAACAAGCTGGGAATTGCAGATCATTTGGATAACAAAGGAGATGAAAACCTGTGACCAAGGATGTGGATGGACACAAGAGAGGGGGCAGGACCCAAAGACTCTGGAGGAAGGTCAAGACATACAGGGCTTGTGAGAGGATAAAAGCCCAGGACTTCCTCCTTTGGGTATGTTCTTCAGAGTCACCACCTTCAGCTCTTCCTGTGTTACTGCACCATGAATAAATGACTTTATGGAACCAGACATCTGAGACTCTGCCATGAGAAACCTGGTGGGACTGTGTGGGAGTTGGCTGTGCAGGGAGTCAAGCAGGGCACCCACTGGATCGCTGGAGCTGCCCCCTGTAAGGGGGTTTCTGTCCCAGCACTGGAAGTCTCTGGCCTTGGGAGTCTGACTGGCAGAGTCCCATGAATGGTCAGACTGAGAAGATTCCTTAACAACATCCTTAAAATTTAAGCAGCATTTGCTTTCTCTACAACATATGTGTTGTGTATTATTTAATTCTGGCTCTAATTGGCAGATTTTGGAAACGCACCCATTTAGTAATAGCCATGCAGCAAAAAAATATTATTATACTAAACAGCTTAATAAAATATAAGCATCTCATTATTGTTTGCATTAAAGAAAGGAATATATTGACCATTATTATTTCAGTATGTGTAGGTAAAATTAAATAACCTTCATCTATCCTGTGAGCACTCTAGATCTGACAGCAAAGTCTTTGAAGCTGACATTCTCTTTGACATTACTCTGACTCCAGCAGAATAAAAATACTACTTAGCACTTACCTAGCACTTTTTATCTTCAAAGCACTTTGCAAACATTATAATTAATGCTGACAACAACCTGGTGAGTCTTGTAAGAGTTATCCTCCCCAGGTGGTAACATAGGAGAAACACGGAGAAGTTGCTTATCTTAAAAGAGAGGTGAGGAATAAAAGTTTGGAGTTTTCAGTACCTTGTTCTGTACTTTGATCACATCTCTATACAGCATTTTGAATGGTGTTTATTGCTACTGTTTCCCCATTACAACACATTTTAGTCTTAACTCATGAAAGTTAAAAGAAACAAATGGAAATTTACATGCTGAATATGATAAAACTCCCTACATCAGTACTATGGGTGTATTTTGAAATGTGAAATTATTACTCATGGTACGTACACAGAAATGCAAACAAGACCAAGAGACCTGAGATCACTGTGAACTAGTCAAATTTCAGTGCATCAGAAATTACTACAATTTCCATTTCTTTTGTAGGCAAGATTTTCTACTCTTTGAAACACTGTTATCATTTCCCTATCGTGCAAATCTGACATTTTGTTTCCTGCCTACACAAGTAATCTTTGCAAAATCCAACAGCACAAAAGGCTCAGGGTAGGCAGCTGAAAATCCTTTTCACATTAGTTTAATTCCTGAGTGATAGAGGTGACATGTCTGTCACAATCGCGACTCTTGAAGGCAAACAGCTGGGAATCTTCTGCAGTCAGTAGGAAGTCATTTTAGGTATTGAACAGCAGCAGCCCTTGTTCTTGCCCTCCCTGCATATCAGGACCAAGGCCAGGGAAGGAGCTGTGATTTCCCCCTTCTTCAGAGGGTGTTGCTGTAACCATTACTGAGAACACCCACATATGCACAGGACAGAACAGATTTCAGGATGAGAGCCTACAATCCAAATATCAAATTATCTTGAAGACGTCCCATAGCTGGGAAAGCATTAGACTAATATTGTGCCTATTCTGTGGGAATCAAGATTTCTTATAATTATTTTCCTCCCTTTGATGCCCATATAACTACGTATCAAAAAAATTACATACAACTTAAGCAGTACAGTGGAAATACATGAACAGTAGTTGTTGCTGAAAATAAGTTTGCAAATGACAATACAGTCATCTTCCAGGTGCTTGTAGGAATTATATTATTATTAAAAACTTCTGTTGACTGTGGTTTAGGATCCTGCAATCAAAATCATAGAATTATAGAATGGTTTGGTTGGAAGGAACCTTTGAAGATCAGCTTCTTCAAATCTCCTGCCATGGATAGAGACATAATTCACTAAGTCAAGTTGCTCAAAGCCCTGTCCAGCCTGGCTTTGAATGCTTCCAGTGATGAGATATCCACAATTTCTGTGGACAGCCTCTCAGTCACTATATTCACTAGAAAGAATGTCTTCCTTACTTCCAATCTAAATCTGCCTTTTTTCAGTTAGAAATTTTTGCCTCTTCTGACAGAAAGGTGTTGGTAAAGAGTGTCTTTCTTATAACTTCCTCTAAGTATTGAGAGATATCCATGAAGCCTTCTCTTCTTCAGGCTGTACATGCCCAACTCTCTCAGACTGTCTTCATAGGAGAGGGGTTCCAGACATCTGATGACTTCTATGGACCTTCACTGGAATAATTTTAACAGGCCCATGTCTTTCTTCTGCTGTGTACCTCATTATTCTTAGCATCCCTTGTCAAATTCAACTCCAACCATGCCTTAGATTTCCTAATCCCATCTCCATTCAGGCACTGTCTCAGTATTTGCAGGATAAATATCCTTGGTTCTACTACCTGTACAGAAAGAACAACCATGAAGGGCAAAGGAAAAAGTAAAATTTAGTAAATTTCCATGGTTTCAGTCCATTAAGGATTTCAGTCCTTGGTTTTTAATATATTCTTTTAAAAGTTACTGGTATTAACCACATCTGTGAGTCACAGAGTCTACATGAATAAGTTAATTTCACATGTAATCTAAGTTTATATCCCCCCAGTTGATAGGATTTCAGACACAATGTAAGTAACAGCTTCTTTCCAAGTTCCTTATATAAAATGCAGAGAAGGAGGAATGCAATTTTTGAAAGCTGATGAGTAGAGAAAGAACTACCCAAGGTAACACAAAGCATCCATGACAGGGCTTTTAAACCTTCTGCCTTTCAGGAACAATTAGATCCTTTATGCTGGTTGCCATTCACTTGGGTGTCACAGACTTGAGTAATCACCCAGAGTTCAGTAACTTTTAAAAAACATTAAAGAATTATTCTTTCCTATTAAAGGACAGCCAAAGGAGGAGGAGAAGATGCTGGCACAATTTCATCTAACAGAGTATGGGTAGTCACCCTGAATTCAATTAATTTCTTTCCTTTGCCAGAGAATATTTGAAACACTATTTTACTTGCCATACAGTAATATCTTGGCCATCAATGGGAGATGGGTTATGACCTCATTGCTGCTTTTTTTATTTTTTTTTAGATAATTGAGTATCATTTGGGACAAATAGAAGAAAGGTGACAATGGCTTTTGATAGCTAGACCACTTTCCTGGGAGGGGGAGTCCTACATTTTAGACTATGATATGACAAGTTCTTAAAAGAAAATTGCCAAGTATTGGTTATATGATAGATCACTCTAAAATGGATGTGTTTATTTGCTGCAACCAGACCAGGGTACAAATGGGGTGATGAGACACTAACAGCGTCTGCTCGAGTCTAATTGGCTTAAATGAGGTACTACTTCAATGTATGTACATATTTGGTTATATTATTAAGTAACTATGTTTGATTGATGAGAGAAGATAATGAAAAGGGCAGCAAAAAATCTGATCAAGAAAAAAACTCTATAGTCCTATTTTTTTTTGCCTCTTATTGACAGATTGTGGATTAATAGGTGTTCAATATTAGAATACATGAGACTTTTCAAGTCTTAGAGGTTAATATGCCCTGCCCCCTGCCCTTTCCTTCTTTTTCCTGAATTACAAGGGCTTGCAAGCTGACTACCTGGAACTGAAAAAGAAAAACAAAAACCAAACCACAAAGAATCAAAGCCTGAAGTTTTTGACATGCCTAAGTGATGATACATTTCCTTTCCTTAAAGACCCCTGAACCTAATCAAACTCAAAATATAACTTGTTTCCCTAAATTAGATAACCTTATAGCCAGCCACAGACACTCATCTGAAAATCAAATACTAGAGTAAAAAAATGTTAAGGTGGTTGTTTGACTACCACAGCTGAGACTACTTATGTAAAGCCTAACTGATAACTAAAGAGAGGGATACCAGATATTTGTTTTTTCTGTTTTTGTTTATGTTCTATTTTTATCTTCAAGGATGTGTTTAGTCTTGTCCAGTGTTGTAAATAAAACTTTACATATAAATAAAAGAAGAGCTTTTACTTTACAGGAGGAAGTGAATCAAAAACAGTAATGGTAGCCCAAAATTCAAAGAGAAGATGGGGACTCTGAAAGCAGTTTTTGTAGCACCAGTGCCATACATGTAACATTACTTAATTCTGTAATGTATGTAATACTATAATATAGTTATTAATATAATGCACAGCAGTGTGATAAGGTGTTATCAATGTATGATATAATACTTTACAATAGAATATTCACATCAAGTATTTTTCATGTGAGGACTTGGTAGCTGCTAAAAATAATTCTTTTTGGAAGTTAGATTCCTGGCATTTTTTACTATACTAAAAAAATTTATTAAAGGTAGTGCATATTTGGTTACTTTTCTGTATGAAGCACATATCTGGTGATCTTTGCTTTATATTTTGTAAATGATGGATTTGTCAGCTAGTGTGGGGAATTTGCACCACAAAAAGCAAAGAAACTACATTTATGTCACATACTGCTTGCTTCTGCTTTTGTAATTCATTACAAGGACATAAAACCCCCTCCATGCTTAGACAGAAGCCCACAAAAAGACATGTATGCACTCGAACCATAATCATAGGCACACAGTAAAACAGAGGTAGGCAAATAAAAGAGAAGCATAATCTTAAAATAGAAAGTTATCTACCCATTGTGTAGTGGAAAACTAGTAGCTAGTTATAGTTGTAACTAGGAGATCTAGTAATAAGTAGCTGCATTTCAGTGCTGTCATTTCAACTATTTGCATGCAAAAGTAGTACAGCATTAGCATAACTACTCTGCAATATGGCATAATTGCTGGAGCAACAGAAAACTCATATATTCTGAAAACATTTGTGTACACAATTTCTGCAATAATGTCAAAGGAAAAAAGAGATCAAAACCAACAATGAAAGATTTAAAACATTTTCTGAAGGAGGAGGGTTAAAAAATTGCTATCAGCAAAGTTTTAATCTCTAGCTACCTCTCTTATTTTCATCAACATACTCTGCACAGAAGAAACTGTTAAAGAGCTTAATACTGTAAGAGCAATTTCAAAGTAGGAGTGTATATCATACTAACCATTGTTATTTATCTACCTCAGAAACTATTTCAGTAAATGCAGAGGTTTTCCTGTGATGAAAAAAAAAAATAAAAAAAATGATAGTAACTTTTTCAAAGTACCTAGCTATTTCTCCAGCATCAGGGGATACCAGCACATATAAAGCCTTTGGGTCTATATTATATTCCTTTTAAAACAGACATCTGGGAGTAAAGAAAGGAGCCATGCTGCCATAATTCTTAAAAAATCCCTAGCTCTAGGCCTTTAAGGGGAAGTCAGATATAATTTAGAAGTCTTCAGGTTATTTTCAAGAATATCGAAAGCAAGCTAGCTGTTGGCCTGTGTCAAGCAAAGTAAAAAATTCATTTTTGCTTTACTGATGTTCTTCAGTATCAGAAAGCTGGAAAGATCCAGTTACATTTTTCTATAACTGATAGAATAGAGCAAAACTGAAGACTATCATCTTTTTTCTCTATTCAGACATCTCTCATGTCTCAAGTGTTTTACTAACTCTTTTACCAGTCAGCTTCTGAAAAGTTGTTTATCTCTGAAAATAAAATATCAATGAAGGTTTTAGAGGAATAAATGTGATGGACCACTCTTGTAAAATAGTGCAGATGTGGAGTAAATGTTGCCAAGGCCTCTCTTACATTCTTGTTGGTGAGTCCATATTTCTTAATAAATCTTCCAGTCTCCTTTCACCTTTCTGGGTACGAATGCTATTTCATATTTAAAGATATCAGCGTATAAAATAGCACAATACTTACAAGGATGAAGGAGCTGTGAAGCACAGCTGGAATTGTTAATGCCCCTTTACACCAAGCCTGTATCATACAGGCACATGTGTAAGTTGACTGCACAGGTGAAGCATCAATATGAAGCAAATTTAGCTGGGTCTGTCTCTTTCTCCATCTGGATTCTATGAATGTCAAAGGAGAGGTCTGCCTTCCTTCAGCAAAGCAACAGTCATATCAGTAATAACCTAAAGGAAAAAAAAATCCCACAACAAAAAAGCTATAAAAATAAACAACTTGTTCTGTTAGAAGCAGGAAATCTAAGGCAGCTTCAAACTAATGAAAGTCAGCAGTTAGTAAAAGCTGAACTTAAGATAAAAAGCATAATAATACAGTGAATCATCAAGATAATGCTAACACAGCATTATCCAATACAGCATGAGTACACATAACCAGCAGTTCAGACTGTACATAGCTAAGGTGATGCAAATCACACTGGCATGAAAATTGAGACACTGGTATATATATGCATGTCTAAATGGTAAATTCCATTTGGAAGTGAGTGTGTGCTGCCTGTGCTTCCTGCTGACAAGCAGCAAGGGAGCTATTCTAGCACAATGCTGTGATAGAACCAACTAGCTTAGCTGAAACATTCTGCAGCCTAATTATGAGTTTTCTTCTGGCATATGGGAAGCTCTAGTGCTTCAAGGAACGACACCCACACTGACATGGTTTTACTACGAGTTGGTTTTATTTATATCACAGGTTCCAGGGACAGTCAACTCAGTATTAAACAAGAAATCATGGCATCATTTTACTGTGCAGAAGTCCTTTCTGATTTGAAAGCATAGGAGGCATTTTTGAAATGTGTTGCACTTCATCTCTCCAGCAGTACTGCAATGGCAGCACTGCCTTCTGCAGGCACAGCCTTTCTACATGGTATTCATTGCAAGGGAACAGCAATAAATTTATTTCCAGAAGCCTGAAGAAAATGCAGCAGGGCCTTAGGTGTTTCTCAGCTCTTCAGCCATTTTATATGTGCACATATCAGGCTGTATTTTAGCTGACACAAACAAGCAGAACCCCTTGCAAGCTCAGGCCACATCCCACAGTAGTGACTGTATTTGTATCTGTGTCCCACTCATACCCTTCACCTTAGACACTGCAGGTTTGCAGCCTGTGGCAGCAGCAGCAGCCCAAGGCATCTGGATTTTCATTTCAACTGGTTAGTGCACATCAACACAGCTCAGAGTAGACTGGGTCATTCTGGAGTGTTACAAGTGCTGTACAGGAGAATTTGTCTATTTTGCAATGCTCAGCTGAATCCCATATAGTGATTTAACAAGCATTGCTTAAATTATGGCATCCATTGCCTGCTTTAGAATGGCTTCAAGTCCCTATAGGGGACTTGTCCAAGAATTGGGCACACATACTAGCCCCAAAGCAGCCTGTTTTCTCTTCCATCTTGAAAGGAAGTTTGAATCTGTATTTAATGAGAGACCAGTGATGAAAGATTAGGCACATCTTTATCTTAGTGTAACTGATATTCTTTTTTTACCAATCAACTAAGCTGATGTCATCCAGCTGAACCATATTGTGGGAAATGGAAAAATAGAAAATTCCACAGATTCTGAAGGGTTCAATCTGCAGCCTTAGAAAGAGCTTGGGTTAATGTAATGATAAAGGTACACAAACATTAGGTAGAAAAATTATAAGCTATCTTTCTATAGTTATAAGTAAGCATATGCCTAGAGTAGGTAAGAAATTATATTAGGTAAAATAGTGTGAAGTTTGAGCTCTAATAATCTGATTTATAGAGTAGGTTAGAAACTGTAATAGAGGTGTGTGACCTGTCAGCTTATTGGCTAAGAGACAGATGCTGTGCAGCAAAATTAAGCAAAGGTGATAGGTTAATAAGTGAAAACAAGCTTCGTGTCAACTGTCTATTGGACCAAAATGTTATATATTGCTGTGTGAAAAAGAAACCTGTGACTACCTTGAGCTATGGCTGACTTGTTGCTCCTCTAAATCTCACGCCTTCAGGCTAACACCTTATCTGGCTACTTGAATAGTAAATCATCTCATCAGTGTGCATTGTGCACAGCAAGATAAACTCACTGTAAAGTCTATCTGCAGACAGCCATAAATACTACAGAGTTTTACACCCATAAAAGGTACGGCCTCTTCAACAATTCTCTGAGAACTTACTTATAAACCACAAAACTACATTACCTCTCTACATAAGCAGGTGGGCAGACCATGTCACTTATCCTGTCCATATGAAATTCCTCAGGGTGCCCTTTGGAACAGCCTCCAGGACCAGCTTTAAATTTGGCCTTTATGCTTCAAGGTACTCCAAGCAATAACCTTAACCACTGCTTTTAGGTAGAGCAGATTCAGGTTTCAATGAAGGACTTATCCATATAGAAGCACAGGGCTCCCATGAAAACTTTGTTAAATTATTCCTATGTGGGGAATGAATACATGTATGAGGAATAGCAAATAGTCAAGGAATATGTAGTAGGCCTTTTAAAGTAATATGCCTTTCAAAAAATATAAAAAAATACATGCTATAAAATATTTTCTGCAGTATGATTTTATGCATCTTTGTAAATGTGCAAATATAAGAGAGACAAGGAAGACAGATCAAATTCATCAATTTAATTGTAGCAATGAAAGTACTACGTAAAGACCCAAAAACCCCCCTGGATTTTTGACATTTCAGGTCTTACCATCTCAAAATGCACAAAAAGAAGATATAATGATTCTAAAATAACATTTGCCATAGTTGAAACATCTGTTCCAGTCTGCACTTATAATTCTTCTGTGTTTTCCTAATTTCCTTCTATCTTATCACATATTACTGAGAACAATATAAAAACAGGGGCTGTCTGAGTTTTCAGGGCAGTGGGAAGGAGGAAGAGACATGCATATATCTACATGCCCATGCATAGAAATTAAAACATGCTGCACACAGCAATGTTTATCACTTTAGCATTTTTTGTATCGTCTCTTCTCTCAACTCAAAACAATTTCAGTCCTTCCACTCCATCTAAAAACATTTCTTACGATACTTCTGGGAACTCACATATAAGTTAGACTGGAATCACATCAACAGGAGTAAAAAATTAATCAAAAAGTACACCTTCAGATGTTACCATTGTGTTTCAAAGTAGTTTTCTGTGACAAAAGGTATTAAATTTCTATAATAACATATTTGACTCTGGTTATGATTAAGGGAGGGAAGATATTTTTTTAAAAGGTATTTGAAAGACATTTGTAGGCTCATTTGGGGATTATTTCTTTATAGGAAATTCATAGATATCCTCCAATAGTTTTGTCTGTAGGGTAAAATGATTGGATCTTCTGTGAAGATACTGGGTCTTCCTTATGCAAGAACACTGTATAATCCAAAGCATAAAATATGTCAGTAGATAGAAAAGAAGTATCCCTACAATTAGAAAGGGTGCTATAAGCAAAACAGCTAACTCAGAAAATCCTTTGATTTCAACTCAACTGTGCTATTTTATACAACTGTTGTTAAAGTTGTGGATCTAATTATACCCTGATATACAATGGTGGATGAGGAGCTTTAGGCATCTACCCTATTCCAGGCATGACTAGAGACAGGTGCAGTAGTCACAGTGCAGGGTACATTATAATATTCTTTATATAACTGATTTGGTGATATCTTTTTTAAAGTGAATCCCCCCAGTATTGCTACATTTATTCAGGATATATCCTCTCAAAAGCACTAATTCTCTAATTTATGTAGGTTAAGCATACAGATTTGCAACCCTGTCAGTATACCAGACCCTTGCATTGCAGATAGTAGTTGCATTCCTATTTTATAATCTCAGAGCCTGATTTCAAAGTAAGAAGCAGGGTAAAATCACTGGCAGCACAACAGACTTTCCAGGTAACAAATAAATTAAAATGAAATTTTACTTAAAGCCGTACCAAAAATCTCCCAATTAGTGTCACAGTATATTTATACAAGTTTCTTTTGCATTAAGGATGAATTAAAATTTTCATGTCTATTTTTGTATGGGTGTGTGTTTGCATGTATGACACAATTTAGACAACGGGGATAGCTGAGATCATTGTCTAGATATTGCAACCTGCATTCTGGTAAACTCATCCGTGACACCAGCTACATGTGTCTTTAGTGGCTTAGTAGTTTAGAGGCTTTTATGCAAAAAGATAACTCAGTCACTCACTTAGAACAAGTGAAAAGCATTAATTATTTTACTCAGAGATTTTGCAATGGCACTGTAAAATATTTACGGCAGTATTTTTTCTGTATTCTAGAATAAAGGTAAATCCCTGTGTGACTTGTTTGGTCAATCAAGACTAGGAAACACTCAGAACCAGAAGGTAGTGTTAACTATTAATCACAAAAAAGAAATGCTTCCTTGGACAATGAACCACTCAAAAAACAAACAGAAGTCAATTTTCTTTGAAATTTTCCTAAGAGACAAAATAGAGGAATTTGTATGATAAATTATTCATCATAGCTTATTCACACAATTTTTATTATGATATTCTTTCCATAATAATATAAACATAGAGAAACTCAGGGGACTCAAAGGCTCAAGACCATTGATTGTAGGATACAGAGCTTTCACCTTTATATTGACTGTATATGTGAGGACTGAATTGAATGAGTAAAAGCTGGTACCACCTGTAATCTTTACGGTTCATGGAAAAAGAGCAGGTGATGATGAAAGGGAAATAGCAAGCCAGGGATATCTCCCAGGAACTGCTGAGTGAATTCAGAGGCAATTAAAAGTATTCAGCACTTTACAAGGTACAGCCCCAAGGGCTGTAACAGGAGCAGTGACAAATGATTGCTTCAGACAGCAGGACTGAGGAGTCGAGGAGATGCCCAGGCTTCTGCACGCTGCAGTGTGCCCTGCTGGTTAGAGAGTGAAACATGAATGCACTGACTTCTCTGCCATTGTCATGCTGTCCTTGTGAGGTGAAAAAGCTGAGTTTTCAAGAGCTGAAGGGGCTGTGCTCTTCACAGGGAGTGCATGATGATCCTTTCCTTCTGAAAAGAAGAAAAACAGCACCAGTCTCACATCATTTGCAATCCGTCTTGCAAATTTTGGCACAAGTCACTTGTCTTAACTGAGTTAAAAATCATAGTAAAAACACCGGAGGAAAAGTGAAAACTGTTGAAGCCATCATATCCACATCACTGCATCCCTTTTATACTTTCTGTAATGACAATCTCTCCCTTACTTTAAAGAGTGATCCAAAACTTAAGCATCAGAACAGCTGACAGGAAGTGTGAGAAGAGAGAAGTTAAATTCCAAAAGAGAACAGTCAAACGCCTTTTTATTCTTTTATGCATTAGGATGCAGATTAGAAAAAATGATGGTGTGAGACCATCTTCTGAGAACAACAACAACAAAAATCACTAACACCATGTATTTTCAAATTCTCACTTTTCTTGCTGAAACTTTTCTTTCACTTTTAGTTAGCTGGCTATTCTGGGAGCGACATTAATTGACCAAAATATCCCTCTTTCCCCAAAAACCCCCAAACCAACAACTACCACTAACAAAACCCACACTATTACAGAAAAAAAAACAAAAAACAAAGCAAACAAAAACAACCTAGATTTAAAAAAGCAGCAGTACTTTCTGTGTGATTTTGGTGTGTGAACATGGTTTGTTTCATTTTGTCTGACAAGAGTGTATGAGAGCGAAAAATGTATCTATAAACATGGAAAAATCCCAGGGCTGGCTATTCCAAATGTTACATATACAAATTCGTTGTCTACATTTATATATATATATATACTCTGACCCTACCTCCACCAAACAGCCACCCTCAGAGAAAAACTTACTTTTCCACTTTCCAAAAGAGGATGAGGTAATAAAAAAGCCTTATCCCTGAAATTATGAGGTAAGTTTATTTTTCTTGTTCTGTACTTCGAATGAGGCCCTCTTTCTCAGAGTACTGCCATGAAGTACTTATGTGAAACACAGATTCAAATGTAGTGAAAATTAGAATAGGATAAACAAGAAAGATGCAGAGGCATCTGAGTCCTGTAAGTTTTGGAAGATACTCCAAAATTCAAAGAAGGAAGAAGATTGATTTATCTAACCGATTACCATTTTCTTCTTAAAGGAAGTTCTCACAAATAAAAGTTTTAAGTAGGTTCTGGCAAGACAGCAGTGCTAATACAGAATCAAATAAGATATTTGATATCCTCAGAAAATACTCAAGGAAACAAATAGAATGAAGTCTCCTCTGTCCTGAAGCTCTTCTGTTGAATTCTCTTCACATATATTCAATTTGATTAAGGCCACTGGCACCATGTGCCAGGAGAGGTCACAGAGTGCCATGGCCATATGTCCTGCCCCAAGTGTTCTATAACCCAGTAATGTCTCTATGTCAGAAGAGACATGAGATGGCTGTGGTGGTACCATGGTACCTCAGCCTTAGCAGTGCTGTTTGCCTGCTGTTTGCAGCGCTGCACCTTTCCACCCGAGATGTGCTGGCAGTGCCTCCCAGAGTCTGTGTTACACAGCTGTCAGGTTGCCAAAACAGCTTTTGAAATCTCCCCAAAATTCAGGCATTCCAAGCAGATTTTGTTGTGATATAATTCCTCCTGCTCCCCCTCCAAAATCCAAGCCCTTCAAATTAGAAGTTCCAAGCCATTATCTGTTGTTGAGTTCCTCTTTGCCCACTATTAAATGCAAAGATTTTGTGAAATAGGGAAAGAGAGCTTCAAAAGGAGATGTAAATAGTGTCAGTCCCTCAGGCTGGGATAGGATCAACCAGTACAAGCCTCTTCCCCAGTTGTACATCCAGCATATTCTTTGCAGAATATTTGTTCCAGGTCTTCTGAAAGTAGTTGTTCAGATGGAAAAGTCTTTTCAAAATAAGAATCTTGTCTCACCTTTCACCATACTAAGTTGCTGCCCTCTCAGCTCAGCTCAGCTCCAGACAATTACGCTATTAGTGCCCCAGGCACAACAGCGGTAATTGGGTGGCTAAGATCTTGGACAGGCTGGACTACAGGCATGATAAAAACCTTCACCAGCTATCCTCTTTCTGATCTAGCAAAACAGTTAAATTATGATTTACATTTGGAGGTGACCTGCCTAGGTTACAGAATGCTGCCATCATACAGACAATATGTTGATCCTGCTCTTGGCTCTTCTCTTCCCTCTTCAGCAAAGGCAGAATTTGATTCCTGAAAGGCCAGCTGCAGTAGCACTATCCTGTTGATGAAGGCTCTCAAGTGAGATGGGGAAGCTCCTGAAGGTGAAATATCTACCTCCTGCTGTTGAGGAAGCAGAAGAACCATTTTTTGAGGTCTTCATTAACTGCCTACTTCTTGCAAGGGCACATTATTCCCTGAATACTGTACAATTAAGACAACTCTAGGGACAATTATTTTCATTCTCCTCTGCACCTTGGAGTAACTGTCTCCTGCTGTGTAAACTTCTGCCCAAGTGCTGGTGAAAAGGCCAGTGCATGTAGGAGCTGAAGAAAAATAACACATTTAGAAAATAGGAAAAATATCTTAAACTGTCCTTCACTGCACTGCAGGGTAACACAAAAACAAAGACTCCAATACAAGCTTACAAAGACCCAAGCTATTTTTATGCAATTCAAAAGCAGGCATAGAGGTGCTAAAAAAAGTCTATCACTGCCATGCAGAAGAGCTAAGCTCTCTAATATCCTGAATTACTACCTTCCTTTAATACTTCCTGGGAGGGACTTTGTAGTACAAAGGAAGATGAATGTGTAGCACATTAAGATCTTAAAATTGCTGCAACACTGAGTTCTTCTTATCTAATTTCTTTATTTCTCTTCTCATTTTTCCAGATCTCTGACTTTGCCACACTTAAAAGTAGTTTCGGTATAAATACAAAACTGATCAGAAGACATTTGTTATACTGTAATTGCCCTCTGATCCCTGCTGATTAAGAAATGGCTACTGAATTTAGAAGTACTTGAATAAGCACTAATACCTCAGTTACTAGGGGTGTCTACTGAGCTGCATGGAAGACAAGTATATATAAATGTATAAATTTTACAAACATAATTGATATCTTAAACTTTCCATGATTGTATTATCATCGACATAATACAATTTGTGTTTCAAATGCTGTGTCAAATGTAGTGCTCTTCTCTGGGCGATTGCTACATGACTGCATACCCACATAGAAAGAAATAATCTGTTTTCAACCTTCCTGAGGAGAAACAAGTACTTCTACAGAGTGAATTATATGAATGAAGTGATTGCACAGACATCTGCTAAACTTGTTTACAAGAACTCCAGTCCTAAGTGACAAGTCAGGCTTGAGACCAAACCCATCACTGCTTTTGAAAGCTGCTATTAAAGTCTGTGCAGTTCAGTGCAGTCACATTAAAGCCTTTAAAGTATTACTAAAGTCATTGAACTGACAGTAGATTAAGTCAAACTCATCTGCTCCCAGGTTTACCAATGAGATTCAGTAATTCCTGAAGCAAAAACATATCATTCACCAGGAAAATAAACCCAACCATTTCCTTGAATTTCTAGAGGTTTCACATTCATTGCATGTTTTGTATAAATACAAAGTTCCTTTTTCCATTTACACTCATATTGTCCACATGGATAAGGCTAAAACCCCCAATACATTAGATTTTTTTTAACAGGGATTGGTGAACAGGCTTTTTTCTTTACCTTTTCAGAAACATTTACAAGGTAATAATAGACTGTGGATTTTATATGTGCATGTAGACACATACTTCAACACTACACTGACAGTTATTTCATGGTGCAAGGCAGGGAGAGGTATGTTTTAGAGATATTGGGAAAGTTGGCCTATAGAATAGCAAAGAAATAGCATGACATGTTGGCATTATTAAGATGCAAAGTTTTTCTGCCACAGATGTTTATGGATCTGTGCATGTGAAAGTGGAAAAAAAAAAAGTTTTCATGCTTATTTATTTTTTTCCCAGAAGTAACCTTTTCTTACAGAAAGTGCAAATTCTTTATGAACAAATAATCTTTGGGGAAAGTTGTTTTTCTGTCAAAAACTGTTCTTTTTAAATTGTGAGAAGATCACATGCAAAAAGGCCCATAAAGTTTAAAAATCTCATCATTTAATGCAAAATAGTTCTTGATACATAATTGCACTAAATAAGCCAGATGCATAATGATTTTAGACAGCAGAAATATCTGAGGATCAGAGACCATTGTTGTACAGTGGTCTCAAATGACTGACTACTTGGCCAATCCTTGGTAGGTAAGCCTTACTCAACTTGACCTCGAGGTGACAATTAGATCACATTTTTTTCATGAAAATAAGTAGATCTTAACATCGTAACAAGAAAATAAATACTGTTTCTATTGTATTTTTTTCATTCAGTTGCTAACAGTCTGTCTTTCTTCTTCATTCACAAAAACACAGTATTTCAGAAGTATTATTGCTTTAGGGCCCATTATTTACAGTAGGTTTTCTTTTTTAAAAAAAAGTAATTTCTTCCAATTAAGCCTAACAGTCATATATTTGCCTCACAAATTTCTGAGAATAATTCACAACTATGTAATCAGCCTTTCAGAGTAACAGTAAATTCCATATTCCCTTAGAGGGAAAAAAAAAAAGAAAAATTTTTAGGGTATGCAAAGCAGCTAGAAAATAAATTTGCCTTTTATCACAGCAAAATTTCATAGAAAACATGGCTGAAGATATACTCCACTTGTCTGGATACACTGGTTTCCCTCATCTTCAAATTTTCAAAATATTAACATACTGGCACAACTTTTCACTCAGTCTGATGACAACGGAGTTTCAGACATAAATTTTTTTTCTGACTTCAGATGTAAATTTCAGTAATGCTGAAAATACCACCTTGTTATAAAGGCATGATCAGAGCTGGTGTTCAGCATAGGCAAGGAGTAGAGCTGTTCAGTTGATTTCTCCCTCTCATAGGCCCTCAGTCATAGATTGGTTTGGGCTGACAATGACCCTTAAAGGTCATCTAGTCCAAACCCCTGCAAAGAGCAGTGGCATCTTCAAGCAAATCAGGTTACTCAAAGCCCCATCCAACCTGACCTTGAATATTTTCAAGGACATCCACCACCTTTCTGGGCAGTGTTTCTCCACCCTTATTGTAGAAAATATCTTCTGAATGTAGTCTGAATGCACGCTCTTTTAATTTAAAACAATTACCCCTTGCCCTATGAGAAGAAACCCTGCTGAAAAGTCTCTGCCTATCTTTCTTGTATGTCCCTTTTAGGTACTGGAAGGTCTTTCTGGAGCCTTTTCTTCTCCAGGCTGAACAATCCCAACTCTCTCAGCCTGTCTTCATAGGAGGAATGTTCCATCCTCCTCTGGACTACATACATACTACTCTAGACCTTCCTCTAGTGGGGATGTCAGAGCTTGATGCAGCACTCCAGGGGAGATCTCAGCAGAGTGATGTAGAGGGGCAGAACCTTCTCCCTCACTCTGCTGACCATGCTGCTTTGGATGCAGCCCAGGATGCAGCTAGATTTCTAGACTGCAAGTGCACACTGACAGATCAGGTCCACCAGCACCCCTAAGTCCTTCTCGGCAGGGCTGCTCCCAATCTATTCATCCCCCAGCCTGTGCTGATACTGGAGGTTGCCTTGATCCAGGTGCAGCCCTTTATACTTAGCCCTGTTGAACCTCATAAGATTCACATGTGCTCACTTCTTGATCCTCTTCAGGTCCCTATGGACCCATCCTTCAGGTCTGTCAACTGCACCACTCAGCTTGAGGTCATCTGAAAACTTGCTGAAGTTACGCTCAACTATACTGTCTAGGCCACTGATGCTGGTATTAATCAGTACTGGTCCTAGTATGGACCCCTGCAGAGAATTTCTTGTCACTGATCATCAGGTCATTAAGACATTGATTGCCCTCTGGTTGCACTATTCAGCCAATTCTTAGGATGTAATATCTCAGTATCTTCTCCTCTCTTTCCTTAACTCAACATTCTCCTCATCCTGCCTTTCTAGCTCATTTGTGGTTCATCAGTGTGTGCAACCACAAACCTAGTTTCTGTATCCTAATACTGACCTGCTTCATATTGATTTTTAGATCCTGGAAAGGATAGGGAATTGTCTTCTTTTGCCTATTCTGAATCCCTGAGTGAACATGTTCCAGAGCCCAACAGCTTTGATTTCCTTGCAGTCTGTGAGAAACTAGAGAAAGAAAATCCCTTAAACATCCACCAAGAGCAACCACAAGCATCACTGATCTTTGGAAACTGCCACTGAGATTTCCAAACTATTACACTGGGAAGTTACTGAGCAGCTGTCAAAAACAGGAGTTTTGCAGAAACAGGATATGTTACCTCTCAAAATTCAGATCAGTCAACAACTGTCATCAATGTTGTAAGCCATTTCTGTGATCTATGCTTAGAAAATTTATTTGTTTTTTAGAGGGCTTATAGAGGTATGATCTTAATGATTCAAAATATTTTAACTCTCTCAAGATTTGAGGTACCATTAATTCCACATCAAAGTCACTGAAAACATGAATTACTTGAATATGATATCAAATCACAGTTTAGGTTAAATTCCTGTTAAGTCTTACTCAGGAGAAGCTTTGTGCTTTGTAATACTGGACTGCGATTTTTGAAAGGCACAAATACAAGTCAGATGTGGATCTTTTGTTGAATTTCAACATGATATTAATACTTAATTTCCATTCCCTTTTCTCAGGGTAGAGATTGAACAAAAATATTATACTTTAGCAGTAAGACCAGTAGAAACCACAGGGTAACATTCGTCTCTCCTTGGAGAAGGTTTTGCATATCTAAAGGCCCTGAGTCAGGTGCACACTTGAAAAATCCTAATATGTTTGGTTCATTACTGGTTATTTTGCTGCATCAAGGCACTAACATGAAAGTGTTTTTGCTTTTAGGGATTATAAATAGAAAATGAAAAAACTACTCATTTTGTATACAAAGAGAAAAAAGGCACTTATACATGTTCCTGACACGAATACAATTTGTTGCTGTACAGAAAGCAGCAATACAAATTCTACAGTAATGGTTTTGTCATGGGAAAAACAATTTGGAAAACAGGAACCTATCATTACCCTAAGCAGTATAGTTTCCTTTATGGCCATGTATACTCTTAGAAATACAAATATTGATGTTTAAAATGGGAGAAATATTAAGAGGAAATCTACAAATAATCATGTAGAAACAGTGATTTTCCAATATATACTCAAGCTGAAAACATAAACATAGTAATTTTAAAAGCTGTTTAGCAAGATGTGTTAGCATAATGGATCAGAAACAAGAAATATTATTTTAGTTAGATTCATAAGCTTTAATATGTGCAAAATTGTGTTTGGAGGGGTGTTTTTGTTTGTTTTCAGTTTTCAAATTGCATTATTTGACATCACATTTAAAGCACATATTGTCCCTTGAAACTTCTTGAGGCCCTTTAACATGATAGTTTCCCAAGCATGTGAGATATTTTTGTGAAAAAAGTCTTTAGGAATATGTACTGTTTAGCTGAGTGCTACAATGCTACAGATCAATTCAGACTTTTAGTAGTCTCTACAGGATCTATCCAAATTCCAGATCTATAAGCATATTTTTAATCCAACATTAAATAACAGGAGACTGAACAATTCCAAGTGCTAAGGGTGTCAGCTGTGCTTAAAAGCAACACTGTCTTTCAGATGATACTGTTCTTCCTGTGAACAAACAAAAAAACCCATCAAACACTATTTTATATGTATTTAAGCTCATGAATCTAACTAAAATCACGTGTCTTTTTTCTGATACATTTTGTTGAGGCATCTTGTTAAATTGCTTTTAACATTTCTATGTTTGTGTTTTGAGTCACAGGATGCTTTGAAAACTGTTGACTTGATAATGACTGGGACTGTGTGGGCAGTGTGACAGACAGCTATTATGATTTCAGTAATAGCTCACACATAGCTCTGAATATTAGAAATGGTTTTTCTCATGGCACAGTCCTTCTTCCACTGATCAGATACCTAGAAGGAAAAAATGATTGGAAGGAAGCTTGCATAGTTTTCTTAGCAATGGGGACAGGCCTCACACATTGTCTTCTCAGATAACAGGCAATTTACTGAATCTAGAGAGAAGATACAGACTTTCTGTAATGTAATCAGTGCTGTGGGACAGGTTTTCTTTGGCTTATTCCACAGGGGTTGGATGAGTTCTGCATGCTTTTGCCAGCAGCAAATCTCCAAGTCTCCTTTATTTTTCCCTGAAAGATACAGAGTTCCCCAGCTCCATCTCAGATACCTCTGAGATTCACCTATGTATCATTTTCTTGAAGTAAACAGAACGCTGAAACCAACAGTACAAGTATTGCTTTGTTAGAAATTATTAAAATAAGCTTCGATAGGAAACAAAAAACACCTTTCAGATCTTGGAAATAGGAACTTAATGAGATTTGTGGAGCTTTGGAAAGGTGGTTAATTATATCAAAAGAGACAGGAGGGCACTGGAAGCATTGGGTCACATCTACAGTTCCTTGAAAAGTTTTGAAAGTCATGGAGATAGAACCCAGCTGCTTTCGTTCCATATCACATCATCAAGGAAATACATCTACTTCTCACTATAGCGTACCTTGAGTTGTCTGACCAGCTGAGGCCCGATGGGATGATATGAAGCTTATTTCCAGAAGCTCCTTATCTCTAAAAATATCCCCTGCTATCTATTTCCCAAATGTGAAGGGAGATACTAACTACTATGAGCCCTGCTGCCAGAGATTTCAAGGGAGTGAGAGAGACACTTCAGGAAGGGTTTGTTCAATTTGAGCATGTCATTGAGGCCAAATGAACTGTGGAAAACATAATAGAGCAGCCACATCACAGCACTGACTTTTTAACAATAGTTGCAGGACTTGAGGTCAAATGTCATCCACTCACTTGTGCTTTCATGTAGCCTTCTGCAGTATTTTACAGTTAGTCAGATACAAAACAAGAGGTAAAAAAAAAGAGCTCTTCCCATCTTGAGGGATGGGGAATGCTAAGGCAAAAACTTTAAAATACCTAATGTCAGTTTAAAGTTGTTATCTAGGGCCTGCCAAAATTAAATATTTGTGGTGTAGACAGTGGTATTTAATAGGAAATGCTAACTTCTTTGGGCCTGTAAGAGAGATAACCTGCTGAATTTAGTCTGTCATTTTCTTTGAAGACTGAAAATATATAGGAAAATAGAAGACTAAATCAATCAAGAATTCTTCAGCAAAATGCTTTATTTAGCAAGAATGTAAGCTGAAACAGTTAACATGTCAGTTATCTGTTTTCTTGATAGTATCCCACCAGACAAGGAAGAATGGCCAAATGACTATACCAGATTTCTTAGAAGTTTCCACTGTTGCCCTGTGAAACAGTTTCAGGATCTGCCATAATGCTCTGGCATCTTATTGCACATCTTGATCTGCTTTAACCTGAAAATTCTTAGCCAATGTAAGAAAATTTAGTTATGGCCATTTTACTTTTTCATCAATTCATATATTTGTGGGAGGTTTCATGTAGAGAATTCTGAATACCACTGTCTGTTTGTGAGACATATCACAGTGCATTTAGGATCCTTGCACACTTATATGATCTTAGCTTAGGACTTTCTACATGCTTAATACTCTCATTTCTTTCAGAGTGCTAAAAATTCTGATTTAAGTCTCAAGAGCTCCTTAACAATTACTAGTATATTTAGTCACCTAAAACTACTATGATGTGATTTCTGTTTTTTTATGACTATGCTGCAGTTTCACATTTCAAACATACCTAGTTGATTAAATGGTTTATGACACTTAAGTTTTGTTTCTTGGCTTGGAGTTATTATGGTTATATCTGCTACATAATTTAATTTAATTTAATTTAGTTTAGTTTAAGCAGCTATTATGCTCTGGGCAAGTCCATTAAAAAAAAAAAAAAGAAAAAAAAAAGACTACTATGTTTAGTCCAAAGAATTTTGCCATGTTTTCCATTTTACAGAAGGCTTTGATTCTAGAAATGTTGCAATGCCATCACATATTTTTAATTAGAATATTACAATAATCCTTACCCATACTTTCATTATAATACTCATTGTTCACTGTAATTTCCTCTCAGATAGCCTGCCAAATTCAGCTTGATGAAAATGACAGCAACGAATTCCACTGCCAGAATTATTTTTTTTAAACAGAATCTATATAGTATTTATACATTGCTACATTCATACTTCTTTTTTCATACAAGTTCGATGGCTGCAAATCCTTATTAAGGATTTTACTTTAAGGTAAATATAAGATTATTTAGGTCTGATTTCATACTTTTTATCAGAAATCTATTTATTGAAAAAGTGATAATTGGGTATCCCCCCTTGTTTGTGTACACTCATAGTAGTCACAGAGCATGGATATGGAGAACCCTGGTGACTTCTTCTGCAAGATAACATTTTTAAAGTGAAACAAACATTCAAGAGTGAAACAACCTCTGACATGTACTTTCTCACATAGTTTGTTGTCCTTCAGTTATATTTATGTATCTGTATAGTAGGAGGAGAAGTCACCATTATGCAATATGGGAAGTAATCTACATTTAAGCAGTATTTTTCCTTTTTAACCCACACTTGTTCACTCCTTCAGATCATATTACAGCCCCACAAACAGTTCCACCTTGGGAATGGAGGGCACAGCACAGGGCAGAAATGATCACCTGGGAAGGAAGGTTAATTGAATATCCACCAACTCTGTATCATGGAGGAACTAGCTTGTTCATGTTCAGTAACAGATAAAAAAAATTTAAAATGCACAGCTAATCCCCCTTCTTCCTTCCAAGAGGGAGATGAAAGAAAGGGAAAACAGATCTGTTAGAAATGGCAGCTATTTCACTTAGGATACCATCTGACAAGTTCAAACACTGAGACAACAGCAGAACAAAAACCTAAAGGAAATAGTGTTGCAAGCATTCAAGCCCTGTGCTGCTCATTAAGCAACCTGTTTCCCTATGTACTCAGAACTTCAAACATGTCTTTGTTCTTAACATTTGCTTTCAAGATTTATGGGCAAACTCGCTGTGCCTGACATAAATACTTTTGCACACATTATGCTTGCAAAACCTCATAATGGGCATGCAAATTGATATTTATTCACTCAAAGACAGTAGCTACAAATAACTACTCCTGCTGCAGTATCCATTGAGAGTAGCTGTGATACACTAGTGTATCCATCAAAATCTTCTTTCAAATAAGTAATTTTCATCAGGGGAGACATATAGGCTTTTTCCCCAAGCAGTGCTCAGCAGTGAACAGGTATAGAGGCTTTTTTTGCTGCTTTTTTGAGGGTCTTGTGGTTTTGTCTGTTTGGGGTGTTTTTGTTTGCTTGGGGTTTTTTAAGCATTAGTAGGAAGAGTCACCAAAGAGCTCTAGGGGCTGTACAGAAATAATTGATGGAGCTAGCTGACCTCTACTGGGAGGGACTATGTGAAACAGAGAATGGACAGCAACAACCCTTCCAGTACCTTCAGGGGAGCTGCTTCTTTGCATTGTCATTAAAATGCAATTATGCACGGTTTTACTTTCACAGAATCGCATTCTAGAGACAATGAGATTCTTGCCCTAGCAACCATGGAAGCTGGATCAAGTGCTCTGCCTCCTTCTCTCTACACCCACAAACCTGCCACAGTAATTATCATCAGGCTTATAGAGATTAATTTAAGATTGCAAAGCTCTGATAATGAATTTTGTAGCAAACAAACACAAAATGCTTTTAACCACCAGGCCTTTAGCCAAGAACAGTAACAAAAGTCATTATTTCCTCCCACTACCATAAAAGAAAAAAAAAAATCCACCATTTTCTGATGCTGTTAGAGCTCTCCTTCTAAATCAATTTAACATTACCTTTTTCTCATAAGGATAGTATATGAATTTTTGAATTTTGTAAACAAGAACAAACACACCAATTATCTGCACTGTTAACAGTAAGATGAAGAAAACAGTTGTGATATTAATTATATTACACTCAGAGAAAAATCATAAGTAGAGTTTACATGCAGAGGTTTTCTCTGTGGAGGATGTTACCTTCTCAGTCAGCTTCACAACTTACATAAGGTTAAATCACTGCTATTATTATTCTGCTGAAGAACTGCTGGAATGAAGTTTATGATGCAATACAAAGAAAATGGATCAAATACGTTGTTAAGTTCTCAGGATGTATTACGAAATGACTACTCAGTGTGTTAGCTTTGTGAAAGGAAACTTCAGCTGCATTCTGCTTTGAACTGCTTTTACACTTCAGCAGATCAGTCAGTTTAGACTGATCAAATATTTACTTGTAATCAACATGATCAATTAATGCATTTGATTTCAATGTAGTGACTGTTCAGAGGCAAAATGAAACAGACCCTATAGTATTCCCATCTGGAATGTCACATACTCCAATGACTAGCACTTGCTGTTTCAAGGACAGTGAATTCTTTCTCCTATAAATCAGAGCAAAAGTTCTCTTACTTTCCAAAGTATGCATTCATTTCAAATTGTACTGTCAAGGCATTAATAGGATACAGCCCAAAATTTGTATTTGGGGCAGGTAATGGGAGACACTCATTCTACAGAAAAGAGCTAGCTGGATTATATTTTGAAGAGATAAGGCATATTTGCTATTCTCTTGTTTAATTAAGGAATAACCAAAATTAATTTAAATTCAAGGTAAAAGGTACTTTTATTAATTTATGACAGTTAGGAAAAGGACACCAAAAAAAGATTCAAAGAGTGGTAAAACTGAAAAGGAATGGAAAACCGAAAAGGAGGTGTTGATACAATATGTTTTATACTGTGCAATTAGTTTGTATTAAGCTAAGTCTAAGCCATAACCATCTTTACTTCTGTGATTTTTAAAGCTGAGATGGCTTTCTTACAGTATAAAATACACATTCATCCTTATTCCAAAATTATTTGGGAGTCATTGTGTCCCTGTTATTGTTCAAAAAGTATTTTTTTTATAATTTAATACTTACTTTGGACTTAATGATTAAAACAGCTGAAAAAGTGATGAGTGATGACTGGTTTTCCTTAGTTCTTATTTTGTTGATGTTTTGCTAGTGCTGTTTCTCTGAACTTCCTTATTTAGGCTTTCATTGCTATCTTGGGGAAGCTCAAGATGCATGAAAATAGACACAGTTCTCAGTTAATCTGTGCTCAATACAACTTTACTGGGAAAGAGGACACTGCTGCCATGTTAGACTAACTCCACATATAAAAAAGATCCAGGACTGAGGCTTCCAGCTTCTGAATTTGCCTCATGATATTCTGCACTATGCCTGAGGCAAGCTTTTAACTTCTAGACTTTATGCCTGTTTTCAACGTGAAAGTGCTATGGCCCTAAGAATTTTATTAGCTTTCTTTCCTTTTTTTTTTTTCCCCTTCTCCTTACATTTTTTATACATCGATCATAAACATGGATTTCATCTTGCTTTGTTTACATAGAACAGATTTAGTTCCCTTATAAATCTGCAAAATGGAAATAAACACTTGTGAATGTTGTCATGTTTGAGCCATTAGTCACAAGCCTCAGAAGACAAATTACCCTAAGCATGGTGCAGGAACAGCAGAAGACTGCTCATTTTAACTCATCTTTATTACAAAAAAAGAAAACTACAAAACGGAGTGTTTCCAGTGATGCACTATCTTTTTATCTGACCATTTAGGTAAGGTTTCAAAGGAAAGGCAAAACTAATGGTTGAAATAAGGCTTTTATAGAAACTATTTATTTTTATTTTTACTTTTTTGGTACCATGAATAGTAAGACATAAGCATTTCTGTCCTTAGTTGTCCTACTCAATACTGCATCTTCCCTCTATATCTCAAATGAATCAAGTCAATTCTGCAGTTCCATTAGGCAAAAAGAGAGGAACACTGTGAGTAGACCAAAGGTATATACACACATGGATGAGCCTCTCCAGTTATATTGGGAACTAATTTCTGTTTGTTTTTCCTCTCAGTGGAGGTCACTGATTTTCATCTCTGCTGTACTCAGATATTCTTCTCAGAAAATATGTAGGAATCTTTGAAAATAAAACTTTGAAAACTTTATCATGTTTAAACCATGGTCAAAAATTAACCAGCGTGTGCCAAAATTTACTATAGGGAAATATGACACAGAGGCAGTTAGCAAAACTGCATAGGTCTCATTACACTCAAATAGAAGAGGGCTAAAACTGCTTGGTTGTAGGCTTTGAAAAAGAGGCTTCTGGGAATGGAATTGTATTTAGAAGAAGGAATTTGCAATCTCTTGCTCTTCAAAACTGAGGAACACTGAGCAGTAGTAGAAGGATATAGACATAAAAGTTAATTTAGAGAGGATTTAAACACAGATCATGATTAATTTGCAACACCAGGGATTAACCCAAAGACCTCTGTTGCCTTTCTTGTCATGCCTTGTAACATCAGTCTATTAGATATTCAATATCTTCTGTCAATGTATCTGATGTCAGAGTAATATAAAAAAGCCAGATTATTAATCCTAGTTATCAGCAAACACATCAGTAAAATTCTATTTCTAGCAATGCTAAGTAACGAGAAGGTGAACCCCAAGCTGTCTCCGGTCATCATGGTTTCTCAGGCTTTGTGACTGCATTACTACCATTGTGATATTTGCGAGAAAAAGCACCTCAATATCTTTAGTTACTCTAACACTTTTTCAGTCATCTGACAGAGCTCACTGGAGATAATGGCTGCAGAACTGCTTATCCAAATTTCACATCAAGACATGATGATGTCATTGAAACTACTCATTACAAAATTAAGTCTACCAACAAATGCCATATCACACGCATTTGATTTTTAATTTGAATTCAGAAATTGAGAAATATTTTTAACTACTTACACAGTTTAAATAGTACAGGGAAACTTATTACTTTATCTGATCAGTAAATTTCAGAGGAAGATCATGTTTCCTTTCTCCATCTAGGCATGAAGCAGCAGTGTGGGTTGACTTCAAACATTTTCTAGTGCTGTCTTGTTAGCATGCAGAGCACAGGAGCACACAGTGTCATGAAAAGTTAGCGTCAGTATGGTTATTCTGTCCTTGAATATGTTATAATGGCTCCCAAGTTTCATCTGTCTCCATATATCAACTGTGTTTCCTGAGAGGTTATACTTCCTAATGCAAGGTAAAAGAAATCTGGTCAAACAGGAATAGAAAAAGCAGACCTGCTGTTTCCCTAGCAAAGCATAAGACTGTTGCCCATATCAAAACTACAGAAATGAATGCATTTATTGCAGATATATTTCAGCCACTCTGATGACTGTTCTCCACAGAAGAGAGAAAACATAAGAAAATGGCCTTTCAGACCTTGCATAAAAAGCTATTGATTTCACTGGCTGTAATTTATCTGGTATCTCATTCTCTTTAGAAAAAAAAAAAAATATAAAAAATTACTCATCTGGGGCACATAATTATTGCCAGCAGCATAAGACACTTTACAGTGTAAGATCACACTAACACATTAATTGTTTCTTTGACAGCTCTGTGAGAAACAGGGAAGAGTCCTGCCTATTTGCCAGGAGATTCATAAGCAGTCTCACACTATGTCTCATCCTGCAGATTCCCTCTACAAAGAATTTATCATCATAATCACTGAGCGAAGTATGTGCTACATTTAAGAACAGGTTGCCAAAGTCTAATGGAAATTCAAACATATTGTGGAACTGAGAGACAAAGTAAGATAAATTGTTATGCTTCACTGTTAAGTTTGAACAGTACACAAATGCAACACAGAATCACAGAGTGGGTCAGGCTGGAAGGGACCCCACTGGGCCATCTGGTCCAACCTCCCAGCTCAATCAGGGTCATCCTGGAGCATGTGGCACAGATAGTTCTGGAGTGAGGAGTTCCAACCCCTCTCTGGGCAATCTGTTCCAGTGCACAGACATCCATACAGTAAAGAACCTTGTCTTCATATTCAGGTTGAAGTTCTGTGCACCAGTTTCTGCCCACTGACTCTTGTCCTATTGCTTGGCATCATCAAGAAGAGTCTGACTCCATCCTCTTCACACTCTCCCTTCAGATATTTATATCCATTGATGGGGTCTCCCTTCAGTTGCCTCTTGTGAATCTGGACATGCCAAACTTCCTTAGCCTTTCTTGAGAGAGATGCTCCTGTCCCTTAATCATCTTTTTCACCTTCTGCTGGACTCACTCCAGAAGCTCCATGTTCTCTTGCACTGAGGAGCCCAGAACTGGACACAGCACTCCAGATGTGCCTCATCAGGGCTGAACAGAGGGGCAGGATCACCTCTCTACCTGCTGGCAATCCTTTTCTTAAAACACCCCAGGATCCCATTGGCCTTCTCAGCCACAAGGACACACTGTTGGCTCATGGACAGCTTATTGTTCACCAGGACTGTTTCCTGCATTCTGTATGGTTTGTGGACCCTGGAGCCATTTAAATCTGGCCTGGTGGCTCTGGTAACACCCTCGTGTAAGCATCACTGGCTCGGGCTGCAGGATCCTGTCAGGTTCCTGTACATCTCTCAGCTGTTGCTAAATACATCTTTATTCAAAAGAGTATCAGATAAGTGGTTTTGTTTCTCTCAACTCCATTCATCTGCACTCTTCTGACAGTGACAGAGTTACTCAGCAAGCTATTGTAGATTTAAGTAGAAAGCAATCTCGAGAAACTGCACAGCAATTTTGTATTCCTTGGTTGCTGTTTGAAGAGCACTGGGGATAAAATGATGCCTGAAGATTTCATATTCTTACCAGATTCGCTTTCTGTTTCATAAAGCAGGATTGCTCCATACTCTGAACCACAAACCTGTTTTTGCTCCCCTTACACTTTTCCTTAATCTCTTGTCCTTGAGTATTCCTAAACAAGTAGTTATGGTACAACCTTTCAGAAATTTCTTAGAAAAAGATGTTTACTTCAATAAAAAGATCCAAGTCCAAATGTAAGGATTCCCCACAGAAAATATTTATTTTCCTGAAAAACTGTCAAAGAAAATGTTTATTAGTAAAATCAGGAATCATTAATTATCACAGAAAAGTAAGCAAGATGAATGTGAAAGATACATTCTGCACATGCACTAGCGAAGTATTTAAGCATAAGCTTAACTACAAGAAAGTGAGTAATCCCAGTGGCCTGTATAACTGCTATAAGGAGATCATGTCACCAGGACATAGAAGCTATTTTTGCCTCTCAGGGAATTGCTGGATTTTTGGGATTCCAGGATACCTCTGAAAGGTCACTCTGAACTGATTAATTAACTCAGAAAAGAGACAGACTGAATTACAATTTATATTGAGATGTATAACATGTCATTTAAACTGAAGAAATTTTGGACTAAATGATAGAGGCATTTAAAGTCAGCTCCTCAGATCAAACAACTTTTAACTTTAGTCAGAGCACTTTTAGGAAAACATTTTCCATTACTGAAGATAATTTGATTATTTTCTACTTTATGTATAGAAGAAAGACATATGTTCTGTTAACCAGTCTTATATACAAGACAGCTTTTCAAGTTCTCATAGGACTGTTCTGCATGTTTCAAAACATCCAATGGGGCCAGCAGGCTGGTGGGGTTGTGTCCTCCCTTCCTGCCTTCCTGGTGAAGAAATGGGAATAGGGCTGGAGATAGGTACTGATACCCACTGAGGTGGGCTGAGAGATAAAGGCAGGGTGGTCCAGGATGCTGTGGTGGCTCCTGAGGATAGGGTGGACTCCTGCCAGGGCCTCTCCCAGCTCCCCCTGCTCACCAATCCCCTGCCATCCACAGCCTGGATTCCACCGTGGTGCCCAGCCGGGAGCGCACAAGCGCCATGCAGGTGCCAGCTGCAGGAACTGCTGGTGCTGGCTGCACCTCCCATGGTGGCCCTAGGTTTGTAAGCACACCTCTGAACTGCCCAGGAGGACAGGATAACTAAATAGGGTCTGCACCTTTCTCCATCCATAGTACAACCAAAAGGGCTAGGAGGGAGCATGCTGGGCACAGGTAGGAGCATCCTAGAACTGGTATAAATGCAAAACCTTGCATGCAGATTGGGACTCTTGCACCATCCCACCACATAAGTTTGGCCTCCTATGTTCTGTGGTAAATAATGCCTATTTCAGTCATCCGCTGTAAACCATTAAGATTAGTATTGCTTCACGCCTGCTTATCAAAGAACCTTGGAATAAAAGGAAATTATTTAGGAGTTTGCTTACTTGTTTGCTATTAAATTCCTTGGAAATCGTCTAAACCATAAACATTTCAGTGCAATAAAGCAAATTCAAAACTGTATTCCAGCTTTTCAATAATACTCTTAAACATCAATGCATTATCTGCTTTTATTATGCAAGAAGATATACTCCCAAGTGATGAAAAATTAACTTACTTCATGCTAGGGGAAACTCACTTTGAGCTTTGTTAAATGCACCTTTATGTTTAAAGCATATTTTCAATGTTAACACTTCAAATTGCTAAGCAAAGGATAAAACATTATAGTTAGAAATACAGACTAAGTATATAGCTTTAAAAAAGCAAATGGTATACTCTAAAAAGCAAGAGTAGATGGTAGTGCTCTCTTCCCCCCTACTGGTGTAAAGGAAAAGCAGTTCCTTTGATATTTTCAGTGTTACACCACTTAAAAGTTAATGCAAGTGAAATAAAATACCAGTTTTGAAATTGGTATAAGAGGCCAAATTTAGAAGTTGAACAGCATTTGGATTTTAATTCAGTAAAACTAGTCAAACCCATTGGATAGGTTTGCTGGTTTGAGTCTCTACACAATTCAAGAGAACAATGTAATTGGGAAAGGTGATCACAAAAATACCGATTTTGGACGACTGCAGCATAGCTGGATTTCAGCTTTAGGAACTATTACCACTTCTGGTTAAGTGTAGAAAATTAAAGGATGCCACCAGAGTTTCAGTGATTAACCAGTAAATTTGACAATATTGCACTCCCAATATACCAAAGCATCTTAAAACAGTATTGCTGGTGGGCAGGATAATTATTGCTGTCTTCTAAGAGGACTGGGGCTCCAGGATGTCATTTCAATTGTCTCTGATCTTAGTGTCAGGGATTACTACAATATGAGCAGAAGAAAAATTGTAGGTACCTTACTAAATCTCAGTATCGCCAAAATAAAGAAGATAAAAATGTTTTGGATTGAATATATGGGTGTTGTATTATTATTACTGACCTCTGGGAGGGATCAGCAATACAAACCTTAAGAAGGTCATTTGTATTATGTTAATGGCATTTTTCATTCCTGCAGTGAAAAATGTAATCTACAGAAGATAATACTTCACCATTCTTGCAGTACTCTATCTAGAAATACCATGAATAGGAATGGATTTTATAAGTTTTTCCTTCTACTAATCAGAAAATCCCTGGAGTGACAAGTATCATAAGAAAAAAGATTATTTAATGTGCCAGGATCTGCTTTCACCAGCAATAATTTGATTAGTTTGTTAAAATGTTAGTCTGCTGTTCACACTTTACATATGAATACAGCAATACTTAGTGGAGGAGAAGTGTTAATAGCCTCTCATACAGCTGCCCTAAAACATCCACTTATTTCACTGTCAGGCTAGGCTTTTGGTCTTTTTCTTTCCTCTTGTAACTCATCTACTACTTTTCAGTTCATTGTCAGGTGATGTACATAAGCTTGTGCTGCCTCACATTTTTAAAAATAAAAAGGACATTTTTATAGGACAGCATCATATTAATTTTTTTCTCATTTGCATTGCCAATTTACTGTTTTACTTTACTGAAAGTGCTTTTGCACTGTATCCAAATGCTCAAATGCTGGCAGAAACAGCATGAAGCTTTTATTTTTCCCTTGGAAACTGAAGGCAGTAAGTTCCACTCCAGTTAGGTAGGTTCCTTATTTTTTGCATTCACACTGTTGTGAACACTGTTGTATTGAATCCATTGTCTCATGGCAGATAGGACCAAATGAATTAGTTGCCTTCCCATTTTTATAATGTGATACCATTCAACTCTATTAAAAAGAATTTTTTTTCTCTTACAGAGCTGTACATTTGGGGGAATTTATTGCAACTTAATTTGCTTTATCTTCTAGGAAAATATACTGCTGAGTGTCCCATTTCTTTTGTCAATTGCTTATTTATAACTGTATATAATTGTTTCCTGTTCACAACTGTATTTGCTTTTGTTAATGCATTGCATTATTAGCTTTTCTTTCTAAAAGTAAATCTCTGGATTTCATTTTCCTAATTAAGTTTTCTTTGCGTTAATGTTGGTTTTGCAGTCTTTATCCATACTGAAGAATCTCTGCATACTAGACAACCAAGATACCTATTTTATCAGATGAATAAAAACTACACAGGCTAAGCAAGAGTAGCCATTGTTTCTCCAGCTCGTTGTCTTCTGAAATTTTATTGCATTTTATTCTATTTAATTTCTTTGTAGGCTGCATTAGGCAAAAATTATTTTCTCCAGAATGCTATATGGATGCACAAAATCCCACTCTATTTGATCACACATTATTTAAGTACATAGAGCACAACTGATGTAAATAATGTAAGAAAACTAAGAATAGCAATAAGTATTAATAGAAAAACAAAAGGATTTTATTTTCTAGATTCTTTCAAAATGCCTGCCACTAAGGAACTAAAGAAAGACTGATGCAACCCCAGCTACAGAGTGCTTGATTCAGCCTTTAGTCTTCATCCTCAGTTATTTTTAACTCTGTTTTAGTAATGGACTGCAGATTTTTTCTTTCCTGTATTCTATCAGAACTCAAGTGATGATAAACCTAAGTGCAGTTGCTTTTTAAAAGCATCCAACCATGTTTTACTGCTTGAGACTTGTGTCCAGGTGGTGCTCAGCATTGGCAGTCAAAGCCAAGAGGTTCCAGACCATTATGTGTCACCATGTTCCAGTAGTAAAGAGTCAGGGCCAGCACTTTGATGGAAACATTTCTGTGATGTCTTTCTGTCTGTCTGTCTGATTACCAAGAAGCACAGGTAGTCTGGTCAGGAGGAATGGGTGCATTTTTTACCTGTCTGTCCTTGATCTGCAGTGTGGGACCACATTTGGATTATCCTAAAACAAAGGGATAGTGGTAAGGGATAGGAAGGCTGGCTGTGGAGACCTATTTAAGAGCAGTTCATTGCTTCTTGGTTAGGCAAATATTCAGGTGGTAACACTGATGACTGTTAGACAGGGCATTCTTCTTCTCACCTTTATTTCCCCTATGCCCTGCCAAACATTTTTGAATTGCATTCATGCTGCAAAATCTCTGGTTGAGGACACTGCTGAAAATGTGGCACCATACAGAGCAGCCAGTTCCTGCACAGCCACCTGAAAATACAAAAATTGCTACCTTGAAACACAGGGACTCCCATGAAATCCTGTCTATTGATCCACCAACGCAGTTCTCTCTGCTTGGTTCAGAGCATTTAGACCTTGAGGCACCATTATGGTAATTCATTTTCACCTTCTGCATAAAATGAGAGTTTGCAGGTTTTATTTTACTACAGCAGATACTAGTGAGTTGGAAGCTAAAGATTATTATGTCTAACTGACCTTATTGTATCAAAATGAAAACCACATAAAAATTGATTTTTAGGAGCAAGAGATTATGCTGTTCTTCTAAGGGCAAACAGTTTGATTTTTCTTTTTCATTTCCCATTTATATCTATACACTTAATTTATTTATAGTGCTAAATATACATTCAAGCTAAGTCACCTCAGTAAAAGACACAGAGTTGATAAGATTTTATACCAAAACTCACCCCTCACAAATGTATTTATAGAATTCACACAGCCTGAGATTTAATATACAGATCCCCCCAGTAAGTAAGAAGGGAGGAGAGAGGTTTTAAAAACTCATAGTATATGTAGAAATAACAAAAGGTATAATTTGTTTTGTCAGATATTTATCAAGTTGATTTTTTGAGAAGACTTTCAAATAGTAACATGGCTGTGCATTCAGCTGCAATGGCAGTGGCACAGGTGTTATGTATCAAAGCACTCTCTACTGTTCTAGCCCCAAAGCCCTACCCATTAACAAGACAGAAGCCCAAACTACTGTCTCTTCATGATGGCATCCCAGTACTAGCTGAGGATGGATACGACTTGGGATCATGAGGTGGTAGAAGGGAATTCCAGGCTTACAACCAGGATTAAGATCTGTGGGTATGGACAACCTGAAAAATGGCATGTTGTCCATTGATTTAACTTTTCTTCTCCTCCTGAGTTTATGTGAGGCTTTAGGTTTTTGTAGAATTCCTGATTGCTTCACAAATAAAGGTCATGGAGGGTTTGATATATAATTGATGTAGAAGACTGTTAGGGCAAAGAGCTCTGTGCCTAGAGGAAGGCACATAGTTTCTAAGAAAAGGTTAGCACCTGAAGAGCGATAGAATAAGGCCTCAGGAAACTGCTGATGTGATGAATTTTTAAGCAGCCCCTACTTGGGAGACCTTCCTTGCCCCTGACAAAGCCAGTAGCCATCTCTAAGTACTGATACATAAACTTTCAGCTATGAAATCAAAGTTAATTTGAATATATTTTGAAAACACATAATTCATATGGAACCTATTCAAATGTACATAAACTTGTTTGCTGTATTTGTGGAATGTTTTCCCACGTTTTAAAAGTACATCCTTGCGGCAATGAAATCAAAGCAGATTCTGTTGGAAACCGAAAAATAGAAACTTCTACAGACGCTGAAGGGTTCAGTTTGTAGCCTTGGAAAGATCTTGGATTGATGCAGTGATGAAGGAACACAGACTTTGGGTAGAGAAATTACAAACTTATGTTCCTATAATTATAAGTAAGAATATGCCTAGAGTAGGTAAGAAATTATATTAGGTAAAATAGTTTGAGGTTTAAGCTGTAATAGTGGGACTTATAGAGTAGGTTAGAGATCCAGAAACTATAACAGAAGTGTGCATGAGTACGTGACCTGTCAGCTTAGTGGCTAAGAGAGAGACACAGTGCAGCAAAATTAAGCAAAGGTGATAGGTTAATAAGTGAAAACAAGCTTCATGTCAACTGCCTATTGGGCTAAAATGTTATATGTTGCTGTTCTAAGAAGAAACTCATGTCCTCCTTGAGCTATGGCTGACTTGTTGCTCCTCTAAATCTCACACCTTGAGACTGCTATCTTCTCTGGCTACTTAAGAAATAAATTGTCTCAAAGCAATGTGGTCCCATACCTTGTTTTTCATCTCAACACAAGTCAACCAGGGACAAATTTTGAGATGTTTCAAAAATGCTTCTTATAACAAGCTTGAAAAGAAGCAAGAAGGATAATGATGTAAATATTTCAAACACAAAGTAAACAAGACGGCTCCACCTCTACCCACACCCATTAAAAAAAAAAAAAAATAAAAAAAATATTGGCCCAACTGACCCAAAAAATCCCCTAGGCTACCAATAAAATTTTCAAGAAGACAACTGAAGAAGAAAATTTATTGAAACAGAAATGTCAAAATGATAAAAATGTTTAACAAAGCAAAAAACCTAACATATCAAAAATACTAGGAGATAGCTTTATAAAGTCTTTTTTTCATCAGCTAAGAAATAAGACTTTCATAAAGGTCTAGCATTCCTTGAAAAAACCATGCATGGAAGATGGATCTTTGCTTGAGCCATATTCTGTGTAACAGCAGAAACTCAAAATCAAATGCAAACTGAGTATTATCAAATTTTTTGAAGGACTGTTAAAAGTGTTTAAGTCTTTAAGTCTATTAAATTGCTTAATAATCTCACTGGAAGAGACAGAAACTACATTATTTGAATTGGTTAAATCTGGAATGTACAAAACTTCTATTCCCACTGGGAACAATCCTACACCTACAAGGTATTGGACAAAATGACCTCAGAGGTGTTTACATCTCTTATTTCTTTGACTCAATGAATAAACATGAACCTAATCAGAATAGGTGTACTATTTATCTAAGCAATAACATTCAGTTAACTGGAGCACACAAGGGAATTGTCTACTCTTATGCTGCTGATTAAACAAGATCAGAAAGCTCTAAAATAGGCTTTGGAGTTTTAATTTGCAGATCTCAGTAGACATCTGTATTTTAGTAACCTGTATATAACCTTAGACCTATGAAACAAATCTTAAATAAGAAGTTTTTTTATAGGAAAATAGTTTGTAAAAGACAAAGGCTACAGACTTCAACTCTAAGACTGCATGTAAAATAATGTGCTATAATTCTTCAGACACACAGGCTTGAAGTAATTTCACGGAGAAAGAAAATGCAAAGAATATCTTATATCAAGAGTAGCTTAGAGTGCAGGGTGTTGCTGAATATTTTTTTCAGATAACTTGAATTATCCTATGAACTTAGACCATGATATGAACTTAAAGCTAAGTCATTTGCATCACTATTAGTTTTTGAACTTTGGTTTTGAACTTTTCTTACTTGAATGTGGCTGTTGATGTCCCACATAGTCCTTTCTTCCTCATCCAAATACTCAAATGGTAAAAATAAATCAATCAATTTCTGCAAGCTTATGATATTACCATGGTCAGTTACTGTATTTACTGTTTTGAAAAGCATATCCTTTCCCATAGAAACTGTGCTGATACAAGGTAGCACATAGGATGTTTTGACAGCAAAGCAAGCAGAAGGTGATGGGAGTGTAACTACTCCATGTAAATGAAGGTTTACTGGTATTAGCTCTGTACCAAGTTGGATTTTAAAACCCTAGAAATGAGCTCCTTTTCAATTGCAGTCTTTGTTTTTTTCTCCTCCCTATACATTAAAAAAAGCCATATCACTAGAGCTAGATGTACTTGAGGAGGAAAGAAAAACTGCTGACTGCTGATGGTGGACAAATGGGAAAGAAATCAACTTGGTCTCTTGGGCTGTCAGCCAAGTGTGCATTGTAGAGAGTCTTTGCCATAAAATGCTACCATGGATTCATACCTAGCCTATTATTCAGACATCTTTCAGGTCATGATTGCATTTGATATCCCAGTATACTGGCCCTGCTTAAAATCTTAAAATATATCACAGCCCTTTTGACAGAAATTCACACTGTGCTACTTGGGACAGCATCATCCAGGTGGGAGAACACTCTTTAGAACATTATGATCTGGCCTTTAGGATTGAAAGAATTTTGACAAGTTAATTTTTATATGAAACAACAGCTCTTCTATTATAGAAGGCACTTGGTTTTGGATCAACTGATTTTCAACCATCAGTTACTTTAAGTATTTTTTTAATATAATATTTTTCCTTTGGAAAAATTAACTTTTTTAGGTGAAATCTTGATTTTTTTTTTCTTATTAGGGAACAGCAAACCCAACAATTTGTTCCTACTTTATTAATTTTTACACATTATTATTATTTTTTCATATATTCTCTTAGCTTTACCTTTCCCCTTTCACCACAGTCATACAGATCTCCATTTTTTATCATTATTTTTGTTTCACCCTTTATTTCACTTTTTTTCCAAAGAAAAATGTAACTTCTGCTATATTTAAAAGTAAATAGCAGTATATTTAGTATATAGTGTAGTATAGTATATATAATATATTTAGTAGTATATTTAAAGTAAAAATAGTATAAAATTATTCAATAAAAAAATCTTAGTATAGATGATTACAAAAACAACAAAGTTATAGTTGAATATTGAAAGGGAAAGAAAATGAATCTTCAACTGCAACACAATATCACATATTGAAAAAAAAACTTACATCAAGAGACTGGAGAATAATGGAACTACTAGAAAAATATGTCACTCCATGGAGAAAAATATAAAATGCCCCAATCATTGACATAAAGATTTAAGAAACTTAACTTTAAAATATGTGACTGAAAGGCAAATAAATTGGTGCTTAAGTTGCATCTCCCCTACGTTTTCTGGTATAAGACAACATATATAAAGAAGAAATATGTGAAAGTTTAATCAAAAAAAAAGGTGTTATGCAAAAAAAAAAAAAAAAAGTGAAAATTACTTCAGGAAAGATCTTCCAGACAGATTATCTAATGAAGACAAAAAATTCCACAACAACAATGCTTTATCAACTGTTGTTTCAAATTGACAACACACTGACAATTTGTGGTGCTAAGCAACAATATGTTCCACCTGGATATGTCCTATACTTACCTGGATTTGCCTGGAACAAAAGCCAAATATACCATACTCAACATATTGCAAATGATTTTTTTAATCAGTTATAATTATGAGTTCACATATTCTGCATGGAAAAACTAAGAAAAAAAATAGTTATACAATTATATTGTCTTTAAATATAGGTATAAATATTTTATATCTATTTTATAGATATAGACTTTAGCTGTAAGGCTAGGAGAGAAATATAAGTATATGGTAATCTCAGTAAGGTAACCAGAGGACCTTAAAATAAGGTCACAGTTCTTAAGTTTCACCATAAAGCTCTTGAAATGCTGTTACTGTAAACATCTAATTCCAAAACAAAACAGGAAGCAGTTGTGTACTTAAACTCATGTTGCTTCTGGAATGGATTTTGCTATATTCCTAGATGCTTTTGCAAATAAAATATCCTGCCACTTAAAAAAGCAGACTGATTTCATTATCTGAGGACTGCTTATAAAATGTTTTTCTCGTACAGTCTAAGGACTACAAGATAACTAAATAGTTATTCTAGCTATTGCAAAAACACACATGAATATGCAAAAAAAGCCTTGTAAATAGTGGAAAAGTAATTATTGGGACTAGATCATGGCAGAAGCAGAAACTTCTGACTTTAAAATGAATTGCTCTTAGATGTAAAATGTCTCTTTTTAGTATTAAGTAAATAAATGAATAGAGTTACTTGTATACGTGAATAAAAATTAAAAAGAAGACAAACTATAAAGCACAAAGAATCGAAGAATCACAGAATATTCTGGGATGGAAGAGACCCACAAAGATCATCCAAGTCCAACACCTGGCCTGGCACAGGACACATCAAGAGTCACAACATGGGCTCGAGAGTATTGTCCAAATCCTTCGTGAACTCTGTAGGGCTGGTGCTGTGACCATTTCCCTGGGGAGTCTGTTCCAGTGCTGAACCACTCCAGGTGAAAAATCTTTTTGTAATATAAACTTAAACCTCCCCTGACACAATTTCAGGCCATTCCCTCAGGTTCTGTCACTGTCACCACAGAGAACAGATGAGTATCTGCTCCTCCCCTTCCTCTCAGAGCTGAGAAGAATTGTAGATTGCACTAAAGTCTCCCCTCAATCTCCTCTTCTCCAGGCTGAACAGACCAAGTGACCTCAGACACTCCTCATACAGCTTCCCCTTAAGGCCCTTCACCTTTTCTGCCCTCCTTTGGATGCTCTCTAACAGATCAATGTCTTTCTTACATTGTGGCACTCAAAACTGCCCCCAGCCCTCCAGGTAGGGCTGCCCCAGCTCAGAGCAGAGCAGGACAATCCCCTCCCTTGCCTGGCTGGTCATGCTGTGCCTGATGCCCCCCAGGACATGGGCATCCTCCTGGCTGCCAGGGCACTGCTGATTCAGATTCAACTTGCCATGGACCAGGAATCACAGGACCCTTTCCATGGCACTGCTCTCCAGCCTCTCATTCCCCAGTTTGTCTGTACATCCAGGGTTGTTCCATCTCAGGTGCAGAATCCAGCACATGTCTTTGTTAAAGCTCATATGGCTGGTGATTGCCCAGTCCTCCAGCTTATCCGGGTCTCTCTGCAAGGTCTCCCTTCCCTAGAGGAGGTCAACAGATCCTCCCAATTTTGTATCATCTGCAAACTTATGTATTATCCAAAACCTATTATTTTTTTATTGTATTTTGCTGAACATTTTCATAGATCAAACAATTTTGAAATAAAACAGCAGGTTATCCATGTATATTAAATTCTTCATGGTAATAGATATGTACAGTATTCTCATACCTTCAGATTAACCACAGATTATAATTTTATGGTGGTAAAGAAAATTGCAATATATGCTTTAAGTATAGGGGTATTTATTAGGAGAAAAATAAAGAATTTAGTGAATAAGAAGTAAAAGTAAAAAAATAATTTTGGAGGTGAATGAGCCTACTACAATTACTGTGGAACATTCCATTCATTTATCATACTTCTTCCAGTGCTCAGTTAGCTATTAAGATAAATCAATTATGCATCATGCATTCAATTCAACTTCTAATTTACTTAGTGAATTAAGCAAACAATGATCAGCTACACTGTTTCTTTGAGCCTTTTCAGACCATTAGAATTAACCCATTGAACTGATAAGACAGTGCTATAACAAGTTATGATTCTTTGTAGAAATCAACTGTTGATGGGAAGGGGGGGGAGGAGGCACAATTAGGACAATTAGCATAATGTCACACTATTGATGATAAGTGTTCATATAAAACCATAGCTTCTAGCACTGACTGTGAAAGTTGACTTTTCCTAGTAGTATAAAGGAGACCATGGAATCTTTCGGTACCAAACAGACATATTTTAAAGGCATGACAGACAAATGTTGAATGAGAGGACATTAAAACCCTCTATTTTCCAGTGTTAGAGGTATTTTGTCACTGCTGAGTTTGCCTGAGCATGGCAATCTATTTTTACTGCTGTCATGTTGTCTGTCAGTTTGTGGTAGCTGTCTCTCATGCTCTCCTCTCATAACATGTGGCACTAAAATCTTTTGCTGATAGTCAGATTGGTGGCAAAACCGAATGTATGAAACCAAAGCTTTTAAAGTTGCATTGTGAGTCAACCCAAAATCTGAACAACTGTGATAAAATTATAGCAGTCACATATACTTAAATCTTCCTCTGATGGACAGCCTTAACACCAGCTGCAGAATTGAGTGATGATTCAAAGCAAAAAAAATCCTCCCATCTGACCATGATGTAGACAAGTATTCTTAAGCTAAGCTCCTTTTATAGACATCAGAGATCAATATAGCCTATTGTATCTGAGTCATAATTTCATCATAAATCAGGTGTCTAAAGCGGGACAGGAATTTTTAATGCTGTCTGGTGCCTATCAGCTAAAAAGGAAGGTCAGAACTCCTAGTTGAGGTAAATACATTGACAGTAATTTTTATCTTGAGAAACACAGACTTACTTGCCTGCTTGTTTTTGCAACAAATTTAATCCCAGCCCCTTCACTTAAAACATTATAATAAACCCACTACTTTTTCTAATTCATAGGCTCCTTTTTTTCCTTTTCTTATTTTTCCAAGGAGGACAGAGGCATAGCACCAATGGTGTTTTTTAGGGGGATTCTTGCTGTTTAATACATTCCTCCTTTTTGTTCCATACATCAGTTCTGCTTGCTCGCTTCCTCAGTATTTGCAGAGAGTTGCAAATATTGCTTTTATAATTTTTGTATTTATTCACAGAAATTTCCCCCCAAATAGGAAGGCCTAAGTTTTCACTTTTACCCTGTAATTCATGAGATATAAAAAGTAATAAAATAAGTGTATTTGTGGACAAGGGGAGAACAGTGTCTGTAGTAACAGATTACAGAAATCATAGAATATTCTGAGTTGGAAGGGATCCACAAGGATCAGCAAGTCCAGCTCCACAGTGAATGGCCCATACGGGGATTGAATTCAAAACCTTGGTATTATTAGCACCATGCTCCGAGCAACTGGGTTAGTCCCACACAAGCAGTCCCTCACAATATTCTTGAAAACTAATTAAGATGCTGTAGTCTAGAGCACTGAAAAAGCAGATGAGAAAAATCCTGTAAATTACTGATTTCAGAGGATAGGGTTATAGTGCACTCTATCAAAGCTATTAAATTAAATCTAGAAAAAAGCCCTAATTATTAAGCAGAGGTTAATGTAACTCAGCACATGTGTTCATGGGCACATCTCTTTAGCTCAGCCTTTAGGAGTATCCTTGAAGGGGCATCCCCACTTCAAGAGAGGAAACCTCATAGACACACCCCAAGAGAGAATATGTTAGAGGAACCTACCTTATGGAACTGGACAGTACTTTTACAGTCATAGGTCTGCGCATCACCCTAGCAGCTTATCTGCCAAATCTTAGCTTCCCTATCAAAATATTAATTTGGGGTTAATAAGCCAAACTGTTTTTAGCACAATTCAACACCAAAAGTAGCACATGAACCCCCTCTCAGCCCACTACCGATACCTTGTAAAATAGGGCATTTTGTGAATTGCTTGACCACATTCCAAGGCAAAACATCCTATTACAAGCTGACCCTGCTTTAAGCAACATGTTGTATTAGAGACCTCCTGAGGTCTCTTCCAGTCTGAATGACCTTATATGACCCTGTCCTATGATCTTGTCACTCAATTACCATATTCAATTTCTAAAAGTGCTTCCATTTTCCCATACGAAAGCAGTGCCAAGAAAACGTAACCTCGGAAACATCAGTCACACCACTAAAACTCAAATCAGCTTCCAGCAGTATCAGACTCTGAAGAATGATTTCTGCTGTGTTGCTGTTTCAATACCACCCTCTTGAGATGTAAATGTTTTCCTAAAATAGCTTCTCATCAATTCTCAAAACAGAGTATATCACCAGCAACCTCCTTCAGGTTTAATTTCTTTAATTTCTTTATTTAATTTCTTCAAAGGTCAGAAAGGTATTTTAGATATCACCTGGTGTTATTCTTACACAGGTATCTATTTCCTACTGCTGACTCATATTCAGATTCTTGTAAAGTACTGAGGATTTCACAGTTTTGTGCTGCACCCACTCATCCATAAAATAAAGAATCTTTGAGTTCTTTCCTTTTTTTTAATTTTATTTTGCAGTTAGCAAAAAATTTTACAAAGCTTAACTATTGTAGTCATGCATTGCTAAGCATGAAATAATTCTAGGTTTTTAATTTCAGAACTTACTCTCACAGTATTTATAACAACTAACTTCCTATGGGAATTGTACCATCTCATTCCTTGGGAAAAACAGGTATTTTGAAGGGAAATGAGACTTGAGGAAGTTGAACATTAATTTAAACAGTGGTAGGTGTATGAGACATCTGAAGAATTTGTAATGTTAAATTTCTGACAGGAATGGATTAATAGAGGAGCAAGTGGTGAAAGGAGTATGATTAATAGTTTCACATGACTAATTCATTACATTGTGTATGATGCTGTTACATATTGCCTTGCAGGTTCTTTTGGAATATAGGCACATTTTTAATTCTGAAGAAAATGCTGTGCCATGCAGTTTTCTGCTGCAATTGCTGTGCATACCAGCTGAGACAAGTCCTGTCTTGAACTTGGGAACTTTTACTTTTCCTCAGCCCGCTAGCACGATGATACTGGAGACACAATTACTTCCCAGAAATATTCTGCTGAAGCTCCTGAACAAGATTACATCCACATACTGTATGCTGACATCTTTCACTCAAGACCCAGCACATACGTGCAATAGAGGAGCAGACCCCGACAAAATAACAGGAAAACAGCTTTTATTTTATTCCAAATTCAATCCCACAAAGCTTCTCAGGATCTGTTTCGCTGCAGCCACAGTAGAGAGTAGGGGACCAGTGTCACAGCATATGCATCTGTTTTGTTTACTGGGCAAATTTATATACTTAACCATTTGCATCTTGGAGCCAGAATTTTATACATATTCTTCCTCAAATATTTAGAAGCCAAATCTTTCAACCAAAAGATTTTCTTCTCTGAAAGACTCTACAATTTTATCTACAGTTTGGAGTTTTTGCATGAACTTAAATCCAAAAGACCTAAATTGTGGAGAATCTATGAGAAGTAGCCACCATCATTACAGTTTCTATTTAAGGAGGAGAAATAATGAGAAGTAAATTACCATTTTTGTAGCTACGGCCTTTAATTTTTTTAAAAAGCTATGCATTTATATTTTGCAAATGCCGCATTCTTTATTTTCAAATTGAAAGACATTCAAACTATTTCATAAAAGCAATTTGATAAAATATTAATGAAGCTGAATGATAATTGGAACTTATTTAGCATTACTTGGCTAGATGTTCTAGAATTCAGAATCCTATGACTGAATAGTTTCCTGAATTTAAGAAAATCAGTGTTTCCATGGGGGAAAAAAAGCACTCAAAAAATCCAGTATAGCTATGTAATGGCTGAGTGCAGTGGATATGAGTGAAGTTAAAAATCAGGTAGTGGAGGGTTGAAATCAGTAAAGAAAGCAAAGGACACTATAGAAATAAATTACTAATAAATTCAATGCGGCGGGGTATAGAACATTGTGTTTCTTTAAGGAGTCAGAAATAAAAGAATTCAATATACTTAAAGTGTCTCTCTAGATGGAAATGGTTGATGTATTTCAAGCAAATGGGAGATTTATTTTCAGTGGGCTTTTGTTGCTGATTGGTTTTTTTTTTGAAAGTTTGAAAGAGAGGTGTTATATCAGAGTATGGGTATACAGCTGCAACTCAGGTGTTGGGAAATTGCTTCCAGATTCCTTGCTCTCATACAGCCTGCTTCCAGAGGGAGGTTGGAGAAGAAATAACAAGGTCCAACAGAACTTGGCACAATAACCAAGTTCCAAGTGAAAGCTGAATTTTAGCATACATATGAAAAGATAAGTGAGGGGATCAGTGTGGTAACAACCTGTCAGCCTGATATTGATCCTGGGTGAAGTATTAAGTGGCTGACACAAGACTATTAATAGAAAATTAATTCAAGTAACAAAGAATTTAAGGATTAAATCATAATCAATGACAGGAAAAATTCTTTATAATACTTTTGATAAAGATACACCTGGCAAGCTCAGCAGGATATATTTCCTGTTATTTATTTAAAACCCTGCCCACCAACTCATTGTAGCAAAATAATTCAATTAAAAAAAAAAAAAGTAGGGGAAAGAAAAAAGCAAAGTGACAAATAAAAGCTAGATTAAAAAGATGATAAATATTTCCTTAAGCTTCTGTTAGCAAGGATTAATAATCAAAGAGGGTGCATTGCCAGCAGGATCACATAGAATTTTGAAACTGTCCATAACTGCAAGATTGTGGATTCTGCTTTGATGAAAGATTTATCTTGGTGTAAACATCTGTTCTTCTCAAATACCAAGAATAACAAAATCACAGTTTCTCTTCAATGTCGCTCTGGATGATCTAGCCAATTAAATCGCTTTGAAATATGAAATATAAAAAAACAAGCAATACAAAGGACTTAAAATACAAATCCAAAATATCTTACCAATACTCATGTTAGGAATTCCATCTTTGTATTACTTTTCTACAAGTCCAAACTGGCTGTGACAATTTCTCATACCAACTGTCACAAATGCTGATTTTACACACAAACACACACACACACACACACACACACAATGTAAAGACAGCTGGAAACAAGACTGGCTGGAGCTGGAATGCATAGAAACATTGTAATCAGAATATTCCCATTCCCTGAGACCAGGACAAACAAATATTATTTTGGGAAATTTGCTTAGAATTCACCAGACAAGATTTGAAAGATAGAGGCATGTGTCTATATTGAATAAAACTTTCCAAATAACTCACAATACACTAATTCAAATGCACTTCAGGAACTACAATTTACATCGTGCAAGTCCTGGTTTACTGTATACTCTATGTATCTTTGCAGACCTATTTGTGTAAAACCAGCAGCTGTGTATCTGCCATTGCTGATCACTTTCCCCATGCAGCATACCTTGCACATTAGCCTATTTCTAACAGTCAGTATCAAACTACTTGCCAGTTTCTGCAATCCATTTCCATAGCAACGTTTGTCTAAATCCTCAGTTTTATTGATGACAGGCCATTATTTGTTATTTATATACAATCAGTTTACTTTGAAGTACAGAGTCTAAATCACAGACAAATAGGTTTCTTAAGGCCCACAGAAAAGTGATAAATTTTTGCTACTATCTCAGAAATCAGACTTCTTTTGGATATTAAAGTCAGATTAATGTAATGGCAAAATGTCATACATTTGCTGTGTATACCATCTGTACATCTGTAACTTCTTTGTCCTTCTTGGGAATATTTGTTTTTTGCATGGGCTACATGACAGACACAAGAATCCAGGATACTAACCAGCAGCAGAGATCTGCCCTGACTAAATTAAAAAGTCCAGCTCAACACACCACCCTTTCCCACCATCAGATTTCACCATGAAGAATGTGATCATAAGAAGTCTGATGAAACCTATCATTCAACCATTTCCCTCCTACCATATCCAGGACAGAATGAATATGAAGCAAAGAGAGCACACACAATTAATGGTTCCCCAGAATGTTCTAGAGATTTCAGTAGTTTGTGGCTTAGACTTCAAGAGGGGTATCTACAAGCACCTATTCTTTGTTTTCCTAGTAATTTTTTGAGCCCCTGAGGCAGTTTGAAGTTCACTCTATAAAATCATATTAACTACAGGATATTCTATTAATCTAGGTTTACTAATTTTACTTTTTGGAAGCGTTTCCAATAATTAGCTCTGTACGGACAGCAGAATCACTAGCCTGTAGCCACCTAGATCACCTTTGAAACCTTAAAAAAACTCCACTGGCGCCACTTCTGGTACTTGCTGACCTGTAATAGCACAGCAGTTTTATGTTGGAGATAGCTGAACTATTACTTGTGTTAAGAAGTTTCAACTTAAATTAGAACTCTCTGGTAAACATTATCTCATCATTACAATCTCTATTTGTTCACTTTCTTATTTGTTCCTATTCCATATTTTTTCTGCCAAACAATTTAACAGATTCCCTTAAAAATTCAACCCAGGATTTCTATGCAGGAAGTCCCCAGTCTTTTCAGTGAGAACAGCAATGTAAAAAATCAGACCAAACAAACAAAAAACCCTCCTCACATAATTTCTCTGTTGTGGTTTCAACCTTTAAGTCCTCTTTTATGCCTTCATCACCACTTAGCTTTACATACTCTTTGCTAGCTCTTTTCATTCTGAGGCTTTTGGAAAAGATTTATGACTGCATTTTATGTTTAAAAGAAATTACTCCTTAGACAATTTGGGGTTTGCCTCAATATATATTTTGCATATAACTTCCTAGAGTTTCTAATCCCTTTTATTTTCTCTTTACTTTGATTTACATGCACAAATTTAAAAACAAATTACTCATCCAGACCTAGCACTTCAAACAAGTATTTCAAGATCCTTAGTGTTTCCTACTGCATGTTGACACTTTTTAAAACTATTCCCAAAGTCTTCATTTACACTTCACTTGAAAAAAAAAAACCCAAAGCTTTCAAAAAGCTCAGAATTATATTTGCTTTCCTTCAAAGTCTTTGCTATTCAGTGAATAAAGTTAGCAGTTGTGGGCATTTTGTTATGAGAGCATACTTAAGACAAATGAATAGATCATTAACTGTGATCAAAACAGACAAGGAAGTTACAACTGCTTTGATGTGGGATGTTGTGTTTCTAAACAAGATTGCTTAGATTTTTTCATGCATTTTTCTTGGCTTAAAGGACAAGTACTCTAGCTATCACAACCTCATAACAATCTCATGATATATGCACATCACCTAACCAATGTGAATCGTTCAATTTATAAAGATTTTTTCAAAGGGTTTCCAAACTGGCTCAAATTTCAGTATAAAACTTCATCTATGTAATATTTTTATGGGGCTAAATCCAAGATGGAAATATCCCATGCATGGAACAACATTTGGTTTTTTTTTTATACCCCTTCATATGCTATGCTTTTATATCCCTTTCCAGATCTCAGTTTTCCTTCATTACACAGCATAAAGCCACAGAGGTTTATTATATTATGGTCTAGTTGCAATTACCTGAAGTACCTCTACATCACTAGACACTTCTGCGCAGGCTGCCAGGGCTCCCTGGTTTGTACTGTGCCATAACAGCATCACAGAACAGTTGTACACTCACGCACCGTGGCCCCAGTGTAAAACAAAGGTGCCAACTGGAAATACCATCAATTCGTTCTGAGGATAGAAAATACCTCTTGCCACAGGTGCCATGGCAAGAGCTGCCACGTCTGCTCTCAGAGAGGTTGTTGTGTTTGCCAGTGCTGTGAAGTTTTAGCTGTACAGTCAGCTCTGGGTAAAGAGGAAGCAATGCAGCTGCTTAATAGAAGCACTTCATGTAACACACAAGCTGTTTGTTACTTCAAGCAATGCCAGCAGGAAGGTTCTTGGCTCCTATCTACCTTCTTCCCAATTAAGCCATCCTTTTTGCTTGGCAAACACCAACATGCCAAGAGAAGCAAAACAAAGAAACTGCAATATGTGGGAAGCATCTTTAGGGTAACAGAACTTCCTGCTAGCCACACATTGGTGAGAGGGCTGAGATTTGGGAAAGATATAGAGCACTGAACATATATATTTTATTTCAGGATTGCACTCCATACATTATTCTACACAGAGAATACTTGAGATTGTAACAGTATAGATTTATCTTTCATTTGAAAACTTATCTAAAATGTGTTATGGTACAAACCTTCCTTTGTCAGAGTTAAATGAGTTAAAATAGAGGTATTATACTAACAGCTTTGTATTAAAAATTTACTCTTTTTATTTTTTTTTTAGTTTACAGACTCAAAAGGAAAAAAAAATCCAACCAAAAAACACCAAAAACCCACAAAATTTCAAGCTTTTTTCATACCTCTTTAAAAAATAATTGTGAGCAGAGTATTTTAATCCTTCTAAAAGAACCATAATAAAGTTTTTTATAGTAAAAGCAAGATGATTTTTTTAATAAAAAAATGAACTCTCAGAGACAATCCACAATAAAGCCATCAACCTTTGGATATGCAATTCTGTAAATATATTCCAGTTCTGAAAGGGGAAGGGTTATATTCTCATTTCTGCTCACCTCAAGTATTTCATGTGGGGCTTATCATCCAGCAGTTATCCATGGCTCTGGGTCACCCAATTGTTGGGGAGATGGCAGAGCAGGAACTTTAAGGCTTTTCTGCTTTGTACATTTATTTCATTATTTCATGAGCCAGCAATAGAACTCTCATCTTATTGGTTGGGCCACTCTCCATAGGTAATCCAGTGATAATCACTGGTTCAAAGAAAATGTGGAGAACTTCCCTGAAGAGAGAAGTAAATTCAATTTCTTCATTGATAATAAAAGGCCTTTATTTAATAAAATATTCCTATTTTTTTCTACCCATTTGACTATATTATACTGTAGGAAGACAAGTACTGACAGCAATTCTTTCCTTTTCGTGGTAGTTAAATTTTTACAAATACATAGACAGAAAGCTGAAACATACCGCAAAAATAAATAAATGAGCCTTTTAAGAAAGCTGTGCTCCTTTTTTTTATATGTGCATGTGTGTTTACCCTATCCCACAATAATTCTGAGTTTACACTTTTGGCAAGATGCTTATCATTATATATTGCTCCTGGAACTAGAGAATACTAAATGCACAGTAGAAAGCACTACAGAATACTGACCTACACATCCTACATTCATCTCAGAAACAGGTAAAAAGAGCAAACAAAAAATAAGAACCTCAATTCAAGCCACGAGAAAGGATCAATGATAAATCAATAGCAGAGTAACAGTGGTGAACCATCCATAATTAACTAGTGCTCCAGACAATTCTGTTCTCCTGAAAATTACTATGTAGGCTTTTGATGGGTGGGTGTGTAACTAAATATCATTGTTCCCCCTAGTTTCATCACTAACTTCAATGATGAGACAAATTTTTGGGTTTTGTAGTGGGTGTTCTGACTGCAGTCCAGGGATCCAGATGTTTAATTTCAGACATATTACTAGGACTTAATGAGAACTATTTGTAGAGTTTCAAGAAAAAGTTAGAGATCAATGCTTGGCAAGACAGCTTTATCAAATCATTAGGCCCTGTGGTCCTAACCAGGATCTCACTAATTAGCCTTAAATCAGTCTGTCACCTCAGACTGCCTTTTATCACCATTAAGATGCTCTTAGAAAAATCTGTACAGTTAAGCTGCTTGATTTTAGACTTCCCTGGTGTTCAATAGGTGAAATGTCACGCTAATTCTTTATCATTTAAGTGTTTTCAAAGTTACATTCATTACTTAGGTAAGTGTATATACCTAACAGAGATAAGTATATTTTAAATGAACAGTATATACTGAATAATACTTGTAGAACTATGAGAAGAATTGTGATATTGGTGTATGTATAGTAATTATCATTACAGATATATGTGATTACAAGATGTCATACCCGAAAAACCATTCTGGGAACAAAAGTGTAAGAGAAAATATGAGCTTACCAGAATTTACCAACAGATTATACCAATATATAAGTAGCTAAACCTTTCTTTGACAGTTTTTTCAGTTCAGTTAACAACAGTCCACAGCTGTGACACCCAAATTCACTGACACTGATACTATGGTTGCATATTTAGTACCTGAAATATTTATCATCCAAGAAACTACATTTCTACTGTACTTTGACACCTGTAAAGACTATATTCCCACAGAGCTTCTGCACTGATCACCTCACTATGTGTTACATTAACATTTAAATTAGCCTTCAGTACTTTCTGTTTCAGTACTTTAGAGGAAAGAAATTCTAATGACCACATATTAAATTCTTAGTCAGTTTTTGGGGGAAAGCACAAACACAGCTTAAGCTTATTTCCATATGCTCCTGAAAGAAATTATAAACACCTTGAGTCTTCACCAAAGCATTTATAAAGACACATTATTCTTTAGCCAGCTAAGTACAATGGCAAGCCTACTGTTCGGTTTCTAAACCAGAGCAGGATCTTCTACCTAGGTTCTGGCAGAGAAAAGCCACTAAGACTCTCAAGTCATTCAAAACATGCTGTTCTGTGCAACAGATGACCTAGTTCCCCTGGATTGTAAACTGGAGGAGAAAGTTATTTATAACCAATAAAAAGATATTTTTATAATAAGCCAAAGTGCTCATTTTCTGGAAAATATGGGATCCCACTTATTAAGTCTTCAGCAGCACATACATAGTGAGGCAGGAAACCTATATTCTACCTGTAGGAAAGAAATAGATACCAAGGAAATAAATGCTTTAATTTCTGTAGTGTCTTTTCTTGCCTTACAACTCTGTCTGGATTTAAACTTTTGCCTCAACAATTCTTGCTTATTACTTTTTCTGGTTATTTCCTTGTGTTATCAAACAGCTAGTTCTATTAACTGGATACTATTAAAATGTTGTAATGCTTCCACAACACTTACTTCATCCATCACCTAACCATCTCTGGTCACATGCACTGTAACACTCTTGAGAACGATGTTTTCCTCTCTATGCTTTTTGCTACAGTGCTCCTTATCCACTCCCAAGCAAAATATGCAGCCACAGTAGCAACTCTCCAGGAGCAGTCAGGGCATGCTGTTCTATACCCATCATTAAAATAGTGTTCATTTATTCAACAATTCTGGGGGGATCAGAAGTCTTAATCAGTAAATATTATCTGTAAAGAGCAATGCATTAATCATTTTAATACTCTTAAGGGGAGATGATTGACAATTGCTTCTACAAGTAAATATTTCACTCCTGCTTCTGTCATATTATGCTATGACTTAGATACACTGCTGTATTTAAGAAAAAAAGATATGTCTACGGAAACTAGTAAAATACGGAACAATGTACAGGTGGTAGGTGAACAAAATATTAGTGTTCAGAAGAAAAAACTTCTATAGTGAAAGTTGTTGCATAACTTCTTATTGCAGGATTGATTCCTGCCTTTGTAGTGAGTGATCATTCCTGGTATCTGGAGATAAATCTTAAAAGTTTTCTGGCATGAATTTAACTAGTTTTTTGCTGCTGCTTTGAAAAAAAGCACAAACTTTGTTTAGCGTTGTTTTCTGCTGCAACAAAGCTGCCAGAATCTCTCCAGATTCTAGCTTTTAGCAGTTTTTCACTACTAATCATCTTATTATTCCTAATGACATATAGGTACTTATATTATCTGAGAATAGATTCCCTGGCTGTAATATTTGCCAGCTATATAATATAGTTTTACTCTCATACTTGACCTCACTTTCACTACTTCTGGTGCTCAGGACATACACAATATCAGAATTACTGTATCAGTGCTTCAGTGCTCCCTTAATTCCTTTAAAAAATATTGAGGGAAAATTTTGATTTAAAAAAAGCGTGCCCGGACAGAATGATGAAAAGCACACTGTACAAGCTTGAAAGCTTGAGCCCAAAGGCTGAGGCAATAGTGGAAATAGAGCAAGACCATCTCTTGCTATTGCTAGTGAGCTTGCAGTTAAAATAGAACTCACAGCAACCATTTAGGGGTCAGAGGTTTGCTATGTCTATTACATAGTAATGGGGATCTAACTATGCTGTATCTTGCTGTTTTTGAGGGACCTGGATGTGTTCTTGGAAAAGCAGGGCAAATAATGAACAAAGAAAATTGTTGACTTGCACAGCAAAAGGTCTGTGTAGGGTAATGCAAGTAACAAGGCAAGCCACATGAAGTGATCTCTTTGGATTGCAGCAAAGCTTTCTATGCCATCTCTCACAGGTTCCTTCTGGAAACAATGTCCAGTGCACAGCTGGATAAACCTGTTGTGCTGGGAGAGCAACTGGTTCATGGTTCAGGCACGAAGGATCATAATGAATGCGGATCACCGCATTCAGATGATAACTTGTCACTAGTGGTGTTCTGCTAGTGGGGCTCCATCCTTGGCCCTGTGCTCTTTATCACCTTTATAAATTATTTGGATGCAGGACTTGGAGGGATACTGGACAGGTTCTCAGATGATACAAAATTGGGAGGAGCTGTTGACCTCCTCCAGGGCAGGGAGGCCTTGCAGAGAGACCCGGATAAGCTAGAGGACTGGGCAATCACCAGCCATATGAGCTTTAACAAAGACATGTGCTGGATTCTGCACCTGAGATGGGACAACCCTGGATGTACAGACAAACTGGGGAATGAGAGGCTGGAGAGCAGTGCCATGGAAAGGGACCTGGGATTCTGGTCCATGGCAAGTTGAATCTGAATCAGCAGTGCCCTGGCAGCCAGGAGGAACAACCCTGTCCTGGGGGGCATCAGGCACAGCATGGCCAGCCAGGCAAGGGAGGGGATTGTCCTGCTCTGCTCTGGGCTGGGGCAGCCTCACCTCAAGAGCTGGGGGCAGTTTTGGGTGCCACAATAGAAGAAAGGCGTTAAACTATAAGACATTATCCCAAGGAGGGCCACGAGGTTGGTGAAGAGCCTTAAGGGGAAGCTGTATGAGGAGTGTCTGAGGTCACTTGGTCTGTTCAGCCTGGAGAAGAGGAGACTGAGGGAACACCTCATGGCAGTCTACAATTTCCTCATGAGATGCGGAAGACGGGCAGACACTAATCTCTTCTCTGTGGTGTCCAGTGATAGAACTTGAGGGAATGGCCTGAATTTGTGTTAGGGGAGGTTTAGGTTAGATATTAACAAAAGGATTTTAACCCAGAGGGTGGTTCAGCACTGGAACAGGCTCCCCTGGAAAAGTGGTCATGGAACCAAGCCTGAGAGAGTTCAAGACATAGTGCAGTTCTTGGAACTGTCCTGTGCACAGCCCAAGAACAGGCATTCAATGATCCTTGTGGGTTTCTTCCAACTCATGATATTCTAGGATTCTAATTGTATTAGATTTTTACATTGAGTGTTGTATTTATCCACAGCAGGTCTCCCATAATTGCTCACATCCCTCACGAATAGTGTGATATTGCTATGTGTAGATGCATAAAGATGACTTTATAGGTAACTTGCAAAGCAAGTTGCTAAGGGACATCTGAAGAAGGTATATTATTAACCTATTCAGTTTATATGCTTTGGGCACCTAATCACCTAAACATTTTGAAGTCCAGAAAAATTAAAAGAGTGGGGAATCCAGTGTGGTTTATAAGTATCAGAGACTGTCATATCATGAAACTTTTCAGGTGGTAATTCACAAGTGGGGGAATGAAGACCTTCACCCTGCATACTGGAAAGTACAGCAAGAACAAAATATTAGGAAAACTTAAACAGGCCCTTTTGAATTACATCAAATTCTAGTTCAAGATCAATACCAATTCATAATCATCAAATAAGCAGTTAGATTAAGAGTCTAGTTACCCTACCTCATTAAATATAATTTTAAATGCTTTTGAAAACAAATGCACAAGAGATACTCATTGTGATTTTAAGACTGAGTAGTTATGCAGTTGATCAGACTCTGCATGAGAAGCACAGCTCCCTTGGGTTTACACACTTGACAGTCAGCATCCTTAACATGAGTATTGTGTCTGCCTGCACTTCAGATTTATTTTTTTCACCTGTGCTTCTGATGTATGATAGGAAACAGAATTTTTAAAAGCAATATATAATATTGTTCCTCCTGCAAAGTGAAATGCTCAAATTATTTATAGCTCTCTTCAGAGCCAATATCTCCATGTTACTGAATCACTAAAGAACTCGAAAGTGTATGATAAGAGACCAGGCACTTTCCTTTTTAGTTTTACAAATGGAAGATATTTCAAAATGTTAAATCCCACTATCCACCGTACAAACCAGTTTCATGCTTATCATGGTTTAACCCCAGCTAACAGCTAAGGAACAGCACAGCTCAATTGCCTCAGTGGGATGGGGTAGAGAATTGAGAAGTAAAAATAATGAAACTCTTGTGGCTTGAGATAAAGGCAGTTTAATGTGTGAAGCAAAAGCTGCATATACAAACAAAGAAAAACAATTAATTACTTTACTGCTTCCCATCATCAGGCAGATGATCACCTATCTCCAGGAAAGCAAGGCTCCATCACAAACAAAAGTGACTTGGAATGGCAAGTCCATCACTCAAAACTTCTTCCACTTCCTTGTTCTGTCCCTCATATCCTGAGCAAGATGCCATGTGGTATGGAATATCCCTTTGGCCATCTGGGATCAGGTATCCCAGCTGTGTCCCCTCCCACCTTCTTGTGCACCCCCAGGCCCCTCACTCTCAGGGTAGTAGGAGAAACAGAAAAGGCCTTGATGTATATAAGCACAGCTCAGCAGTAATAAAGTAATCTCTGTATTCTCAACACTGTTTTCTGCACAAATCCAAAACACAACCCCATGTTAACTATTGTAAACAAAACTAAATCTCCCCCAAACAAAACCAGCACAATGATCAGTTGAAAATTTGAGATGGAAAATTAACATTTTATATTGAAATTCATTTTGCACATACTAGTGATTAGTCTGCTTTAAAAAGTTGAGTGCTATCAACATCTTCACATAAGTTCTGATTTTAGAAAAACATTTTTTGTAGTGCTCACTTATTTTACACCATTCCCTAATTAAATACATTTCCTCTCACTTATCATTACTTGTAGTGTCTTTTGACACTGTAAATTTTTATATCATTGATTGAAGATACATTGATGAAAATACATATGGAGGCAAAACCAGAAGTGTTTAAGTAATTCAGTTCTGTTAGTTTTCATACCTCTTCACATAGCTGAAGATCTAAGCTGGGGCTGAAGGCAGGACTGAAAATAGATCACTTTAATTTACCTTAAGAAAAAAATAGGTGTCCAAATCTAATCTTAAATAAATGTCATGGTACTACAGCAAAAGGATATGGTGAGGCTCTGGCCCAGATGAGTCTAGTCAGGGTCATTAAGAAAAATTAAGAAACTCAGAATTCTTACATGTTTTGTCTTAATTGGGGTTTAAGGAGGCTACTGTGTAAAAAAAAGTAGACTGGTAACAAAATGGAAGAAAAAAAATAGCCTTAATTGGCTCAGAAGAACAAAGAAGATAACCATCTCTCCTTCTTCCCTTGCTAGCATTAAATGCTAGCTGATAAAGAATTTGAGGCTGCTGGTGGTAGCATCTTATCATAACCTTTTGCCATTTCTGCCTGAGAAAAACTAGTAAATTTGAGCTCAGGAACTAAAAAGATATTTGGAGAGGGTTAGAGACTAATTTACATTAACCTAGCTGAAACAGAAATTTCCTTTCTTGTCAACTCTTCCATTAAATTTACATTTAATAATTTTAGTATATTCTTGTAACTAGCACTATATCTTAATGTTACACCATCAAGTTCAGTTTTGCATCTTTTTCCCAATACCATTTAAGGAGGTTAGATATAATTACATAATCTTGAACTAAGATTTTCACTAGGATAATTAGACTATGAAGGTGCTAGAGTGCATACAATGGAGGGGGGAGAGTACCCAGCAATTTCTGAAGACTTTAAGTATACATTTCAAATGTATACTCATTTAGAAGGAAGAGTCAGTTCAGTACAAAAATTCTTGATTTTACATCAAGACATGGTGGCAAGACTTCTAAAGGTGGACTTTTGGGATGCCTGGCAGTATGGCCAAAAAATGAAATACAGTATTAGATAATTTAGAGTAGCCTCATAGATCATATTAGGAAACAGTTAGGTTGCAAGGTCAAGTTGTTGCAATTCATTAGTACATTATATGATACCAACCACTGATGACATAGCTTTCATCCCACTGGCATTTAAGACCAGCATCAACCTGAAATAAATACAGGGAGTCTTACCTGCTGTAAAAACTTCTCTGAATGAGCTTGCTGCTGATACCAAGACATTCAGTACTAAAATCCTCCAATAAGCAAAGTAGTGGGTATTTTTCATCATGGTGGCCTTATGACATTTTTCTCAGCACATAAAGAAATTAGAAAGCCCATTCATAGAAGCTGAGTTAAGCAGCTTCACAGTGAAATAACAGCTAAGGTGTCAAAGGATGAGGCTTATCAAGGAAAAGTTGTAATCTGAAATTCTTCATATTTTTTAAATACAGGGCTTACTTTATATATAGCATGGAAGTCCTTAACAAGAGAGACTAAGATCTGAGACAACTGCAGTTCAGGAACCTGAGGCTAATACAAGGCCCCAACTTAAAATACCTTTTATTTCTGTACAGAAATAATTTTCATGTTTTCTGGAGCTGACATGTGGCATTTTCAAGTGATTATCTACTACTATTATTTCAGGTGATTATCAGCTACTTTAACTCCACCAATGATGCAGGGCATCATAACACACAGTGGCTCACAAAAGGTTTTTGGCAAGTCGCCATTAGGTGATGAACAATGGCACCTGCTGCTCTTTTGGCAAGAAGAGTATTATAGAACCATAACATGGTTTGGAGTTGGAAGGGACCTTAAAGATCATCTGGTTTGAAGCCCCCTCCAGCCACCATGGGCAGCGATGTCATCCACTAGGTCAGGTTTCCCAAGACCCCATCCAATCTGGCCTTGGATACTTCCATAAACAGAGCATCCACAACTTTTCTGGGCAACTTGTTGCAATGTCTCAACACCCTCTAGGTAGAGATTTTCCTCCTAATGTCTAATTTAAATATCCCCTATATAAGTTTAAAAAATTTCCTCTTCTCCCATCACTGTCTGCCCATGTGAAAAGTCCCCCTCGATCATTTTTATAAACTCCTTTTAAGTACCAAAAAGGTCACAATGAGCAGTAGTCAGAGGTGACTTCCCATTCCATTTGGAAGATATTTTTTCTGATCACTTCTATTCATTACTGTGTTTTGTGAGCTAAAAAACAATGAATGAGGCGAGACTGAGACTGCTGCAGGCCTGGGTAGTAGCCAAGTGACCTTGAAATTTCAGATTAGTATTTTCTCTCCTGGATGTCTGACAGAATTTATGCCAGAACTACTTCATACTATTTCAGCATGGATAGGTGACAATTGCACTCTTCATTCAGAAACACATAGCCATCTCCATATGGATGCCTATCACCTCCAGATCTCATTAACTAGACCAGTGTAGGTTGATCAGGTATCATACAGGGTCAGTGTATCACCATTAAAAATACTTCTTCACATGTGATGAGACTTCTCAATCCTCATGACATTTAAGAGGAAGGCTCTGTAAACATGGAAGTCTCCATCTGCATCAGAACTGCTGATGCAATCTGCAATTCTCTGTCACGCCTTTAAAAATGCCTGACACTTGGTCACCAGATACAGTCACTTCCAGCGCTTCTGTATGATGACATTCTGCAGTATGACAACAGAAATGCATCATACATAGAAATGCCTCTACACAGAAATCTCTAATTTAGGATTATACTTCCAGTACAAGAGAAAAATGAAAATAGCCATAAAGTAAATATTAGAAAGTTACACAAGAGGGAGCACAACAATGAAATAATTGAGTTTTGTATTCAGATGAGATAGGAATATGTGGGGGAAAAAAAAAAAAAGAAGATAATTTTTAATGTTTTCAGTGGATTTCTCTATAGATCTGGTTCTGCAGAGATACTGCCATTCCATCTTTACTACTTGCATGCCTATGGGCCAATAATTTCAAATAATTATCAACTTTTCTTGTGTCAAGATTCTGGTTTTGGATTAAGATTTCTTCTATATAATACATACTTGTCAACTCCTAATTTTATTGCAATTCCCATGTTGTACGAACTTTAAGCTCTAGTTCCTGCAGTCATGTAACTAGAAGAAAATCTGTGCTTCATTTTACAAGTTTCTAGCTCTCACAGCTTTGGAGAAAAGAAGGACAAATGTAACTCAAATGTGCTCTAAAGTTCCTGAGGCCAAAAGTCAAATAAGAAACAAATACATCTTATTTGAAATCATGATAAATCTCATTTATTATCTTTTCCTGTGCCATGTCCAATTTATGAGCTTTGCAAATTCAGGTACTGCCTAATACATAAAAGACCAGGACAATATTCAGTGACACAGGAAACCTTTATTTGTTTCCTGGAGAGTTTTGGAATAGCTACTGACTGTAAAGAATTCTCTGTACCTTAAAACCTCTCTGCAAACAATGTGCACTCTTCTTGTACCTTCTACTCTTTTCTTTAAATGAGAAATTACCTGATTATTTGTGATTGTAGTCCAGAGCAAAACCAACACAAATCCATCCTCTTCCACTCAGCTACTTTGCATTTTCCTATTTTCATACATTTAGAACATTAAAAACAATATTTAATTAATGCTTAATACTTATGACATGGAAACATTGCTGTTTTAATAATGTATGGAGTCTGAAGATACATACATACATACCTACATATATATGTATGTATATATGTATACATGCATACACAGAAGCCACTTGTCTCCAAAGGAGGAAAGTTTTAGCTTATAACCTCCTATTTCTGTGCCTCCTAAAACCATGGATTATATTTTACATCAGAATTAAAAATAGACATGACTTTGTTTTCTCACCTTGGATGTGCTATTTTAGTTAAGGGAACAGTACATTTAATAGAGACACAGCCTAATATGATTGCCCTTGCCATCCACTGTCTCATGAATGAGAAGCTGATTTTACACATTGAGATGTAATGATAATGCTCACATAAAAATGAAGGATTACAGAAGAATCTTCATGACAAGTTGCTACCTACTTTTTCTTTACCTCTTTCGTGACACAAGTTTCCTCTCTTAGGCTGAATAAATATACAGTAGAGTAGCTTTACTGGGCATTTTCTCACTTGCTTTTGGTGTTTTCAATTCTTTTTGTTGGTGGTGGTGGTGGTTTTTTTTTGTTGGGGTTTTTAAAAATTTATTTATTCCATCCAACTTCGAGGGAGATTTGGATGTGCCCAGCATGGAAATAACAAACTCTATCATTAGGATTTCTTTTTCTTCTCTCCTTTTTTTTTCAGTAAAACTGATGTCGATTAGCAGATTCTTGCTTGTAGCTTCATACAATGGTTGTTTTACTGTTTTTTTACATTATGACCAATTCACTGGTAAACAGAATAATTGCAAAATTCGCAATAAAAATGACCCCCTTAGGAGGTCTTTTGCCATTGCATACAAGAAAAGATACTTTACTTGACTTTAGAAGTTTAAATTTGGGGTCTGCTGCAGTGAACTGGATTATGGATATTTGTAACAGATCCTACTCTTGGGCACCCTTGACATCTGCTTTATTTTTAAAGTCTCAGTTTATCTTCCCTGACCTTGGTGCTGTGAGAGCTTACACTGCATACTGTAAACACTTAGTTTGAACTTACTCCAGTCTTTTTGGAGTCCAGCAGTTGGTAATTCTCTATTAATAATCCCAAAAGCTTTGCTGTGAACACTGACATTGGGCATGTACCCAATGAAGAACAGTTGTTCTTGTGGTTCAAAAACACACAAATATTAATTGGATTCCAAACGAAAACTGAGATTTTAAAATAAAAATGGTTGGAAAGAAGTCCAGATAATTTGCAGTAATTCCTCTCATTTTACTACTGCTTTCAGAAGTTAGAGTTCCCCAAAAAATTTTCATAAAGAAATTGTTGTATGTGTGGATCCCACATATACGTCTTCTGTGCTCCCTGACAAAGTATTTGACTACAATACAAAGAACAGTATGGTAGCTTCATAACTGCCCTTGTCAGACCAAAAGTTAAATCCCAGTCTTTCTCCCATCTTTGAAATGAAGGCTTACATCATTGTGCAGCATGATATTAAGAACTTATTTCAGAGCTGTCAGAATCACGAAACCAGGCACTAGACATTTCAAATAAAACTGAAGAGAAACTGGAAGTAATTGTTATTTACCATGGTATTTTTAGGGAAGCAAATGGAAAAGTTAATACTGTACAATCACTAATGTAACATTTTGATTTTTTTTAACTCTCACATTTTCCAAATGTTTTTAAGTATGCTTGACAAAAGTAGAAGAAACTGCTACAGCAACACAGAATAGCAAGGGTTGTTATTTCTTGTTTCTTCTCTTTTAGTAAAATGAGCTGATCTTCTAAAATTTCCTCTTTCTGCTCTTTATTCATATCCACTATTGCTATATCAGTGTTTTTTTCCAAGTCGTCTATTACACACACAGTTCTTCATGGGAGACTAAAGCATAATATTACATGAAATTTTGTATCAAAAATACAGTAGCTCTATGTGAAACATTTTGTTTGGTGAGATAGCCTCTGTCTAATCAGTCCATAAGAAAATATATTGGCAGAAATTCTCTTAGAACAGAGAATAATTTCATGTTACTTTAGTATAAGCTAGACAAAACTATGTCTTATGCTTATTTTAATGATAAATTACATCAAACACATAGATCCTGACTTCTTAATGTTTCATAATTCCTGGGCAATAGAAGTGTCTTCACTAAATTTCACACAGTTGTAGAAAGAGTATTTCTCTGTTGGCACACTTAAATTTCAAGCAAGTCTGGCTCTTGTTCCTAATCTGCCATCGCTCTGAAAACCTTTTTGTTGCCAAAATGCCTTGTCCTATTAATCCACAATTGAAAACTAGTTATGGTAGATAAGATACTGTGTTACTTCTAGGATTTTTTACTCTTCTATCTTCTAAATTCAAGATTTCAGACCACACCTTAATAAATAGTTGAACTTCATTTAAGTCTAGATTGGTAACTGAATCATGCAACAGAAATCAAAGAAAAAGTTAGGCTGGCTCAAAGAAGTAGAAACTGTAATTAGACTAGGAATATTTTATAGATATCATGACAAAAAAAAAAAAATAAATAGGGAGAGCAGTTAAACCTTTAGGAAGATGAATGGTTATGACAATAAACATAACACAAGAACCATCTGTTACAAGATTTAATAAGCTAATATTTTTATGTCCCTGACCTCTCCCTAAATTTTGTATCTTTCATCACAAATCAGATACTCAAGTCTTACTTGACTCACTATGGGCTTTGTTTTGTTACTCAAAATTTTCACAAAAAATGTACAGAACTGAATCTGACTTTTGGTACACTACAATGGTATGTCATAGCTATCTACACAGAGATTGTGGCACCCAGCCACAGTAGATTCAGTATAAAATAATATATTCCGATTCAGTTTGAAACATTAAAACCAGAATAGCCAGAGGTACTATTTATCTAGGAAGCCCAGGTTTTTGTTCCTAATTCCTACTGCTTGATATGGGCTAGAGGATTTCTTAAAACTAAGCTAAAATAAAAGTGCATACAATCTTGATACAGGCACAATATCTTAACTGGAGAAGTAACATAACTTAAAGTATACATATTTTATATGTCTGATGCAAACTCCAGGCTTCCTCTTCATTATCAGTCCTTTTTCATGGATTAATTTCTTTTTTTCATATGGGCAGGGGGGAATATTCAGGGCTTTTTTTAATCCAAACTTGTGTGTAGACGACACAACAGACATATTTTTATGACAAAGTATTTTCATTTCTATATTTGTAAATAACTAAGTATACCAATTTATGTGGTTAACATTTTTCTGAACATTATGCCCATTAGGACAGGAACAGTACATCCAAGGCCTCTGTATTTTAAATCATCATTTCCATTGAAATGTTCCAATTCTTAGTGGAGGAAGAGGTAGGCATATTTCTGATGGCTTGGTTCATCTTTAATGCCTGTGAGATGGAAAAGAGCCTCATGACTTCCCACATCTCCCTTTACTGAGTACCTCTGGGTAAGGATATAGTGAAATAGGTCATGTGAAGAACGTGATAAAACAAATTTTTTGTGGAGTTATGGAGGCAGGAAATTGTAATGCCTGGGGTTTCTGAATGTCAGCTACTGAAAGAAGACTAAAATTAAGATGGCTAAAAAGCTTTGCCAGAATGACTAAGTTACTCAAGAAAATCCACCTAGAGAACTTCTGCCCTTGTGTTTTTGGTTCTAACCAGTGTTATGCAATTGGGACTGCCAAGTACAAGGACAATATTGAATATTTTCCTAAAGTCCAGGTTTAAGACCCTCTCAAATCAATTCTTATGTTACCTGACAGCTGGAAGAAATCTCTGCACATTCTCTGCGTATTAGAGTGAAAAGATTATGAAGTTGGCCATCTCACTGTGAAACAAAACTGCGCTCAAAAAGATGAACATACCATGAGTATCAAGTAGAGAATCACTTGCCTTCAAGATAATTTGCAATTGTTTTCACATCTTCAAGCAACTGTCATTTCAGCAGATCAATTATGCTGCTGCTTTAAAAATAGAAAAAGTTGAAGTTAAGGATTAGAAGTAACTTCTTAGCAACTTCAATTTCCTCTATGCTTTGAAGTACGTTTTATTTACAAGCAGAAAAAATAAAAAAAAAAAAAGGAAAAACTTCAAAGTAATAAAGAAAATACTTGTCCTCTAGGATTATATTCTAAGTAAGCAGGTATAAAAAAATATAGGATATCTGTAGAACTTATTTGCACTTTACATGGTGCTACAGGCATGGTTTGTATTATAAAATACTCAAGGCCAATATCTAGGCTTGCAACTTCAGACCCCATACAGACTTCTAGCATCACTGAATTTTGCCAAAGTAATCACAGATCTGGGTTTGAATCACAGCCTGTGTTACAATCTAACTTTGCTGTAAGCATCTTTACCGTGTCACAATGGTGGCTTCATATTAAATTCAGTATTTACTTCACTGGGAAATAAGGATAAAAAATGCAGTATTTGCTCATGAACTGATAAAATATTATTTACCTGAACTGCAAATACCAATATAACTTCAGTCTCTGAAAACAGTTTTTCTGTTTCTTAGTGCCCTTGTTTTGCAAAAATTAAAATTTAAAATCTTCAGTGCTATTCCTGAAGCATACTTTCATGTGTATGAAGGTAGCATGCTTTTCTGCATTACAGAGATTTCCAGATACACAGTAACTCCAATACTGGTGTATTAAGAATAAAGAAATTTGGCATAAAATAAACTTCTTTGCATTCCAACTGATCTTCAGGGGGCTGGGTAAGGCTGGGCTTCATTTGTCATTATAGGGAATTCAGCACTATAGAAGTCCAGCTGCAGTCAACAAAAGCTTTCACAATCGCAAATAGTGCAGTTTACTGAAGTAACAAAATTTCAGAATTTTAATTATTGTTAATAAATGTACTTAATGTTTTAGCATTTGATATACTAAGGCTACCGAATGATTAACTAAAGAGAGATAGTAAGTCAAACTAAACAAATTCAGCTTTTCACTAAACTTAACTCCACTCCTAATTAGGCATGGTTTTACCTGAGTGTGCTCTGATGCACTCAGAGAGATATGTTGGTTACTTGTTGCTGCTAGTTCTCCCACTAGTTTTAGCTGAACAGTACAGCTGGCATACTAAAACCAGTCTCTTCTACTGAAATAATTGTGTGTCTTAGGTAAGTCAGGACTACTTGTTTCACCTGTGTAACATACAAATACTCCCTCCATTTTCCTCTGGGTTTATGAAAGTTTTTACAAATAAGAATCTGTTTACTCCACCAAATAGAAAATATTCAAAGCTTAATTAAAAAAAAAAAAGATTCATTCAAATGTTTTCCACAATGGGAAAGGCTCTAACTACTCTGTCCTCAAAATCTGTCACAGCCTTGGAATAGATCTTCCCATGTCCCCACCCTCCAAGCCCCCTTGACTGATGATAATTTATTCCAGATGTATTGCAACTAAATTTTCTTTCAGCCTGCATTTCTTCTGTCATGCATCCCTGCTCCTTCTGTATTGAGAAATCAAATACACAAACCCAAAATTCCAAACCACAACAAGTTAGGGAAAGAAACCATTGCACTATGTCCACTATTCTCCAACAAGGGGAATACTGAAACTCTGAGAAGGCTCCTGGATGCTTTAACAAGCTGACTTACACAGTTATCACACTTAGTGATTTTAGTTTAGCTGCAGTTTTAGAAGACAAAGTAATCATTAGACATTCACACAGCAGGTAATGCTTTTCAGCTCCTATAAGATACCTTGAATTGTTTTTATCAGTTGAACTGAAAAATTTATTTTTTATCTCAGTTGCTCAGAGCTTATGATTGATTTTATGTTTGTGCAGTCTTTGACATATACTGGTGTAACTACATTTATTTTCTTTAGTTTTGTCATGTGAGAAAAGATATAAGGCCATTTTGAGAAATTATTTTGAGTTTTTAAAAGTGATTTAGTATCACATGGGGGTTTTGCATCAAAATCATCTAATGGCAAAAAAAGAATCAATATTGTTTTCTTGGATTACAAAGATATCTTAAAATATATAAACACATGAATCTGTGGATACTTATGTAATTTCATTAGGGTGCTACAGAACGTGGACATCTTCCCATAGATTCCTGTAGAAAAGTTTCTGTCACAAGCTTCAATAGAACTTATTCAACTGGGTATAACTGCTAGGAGGTTAGACTTTGAAATTTTAGATCTAGCAGAAGTCAAGGAATATTTTTATATAACTTTTAAAAGGCTCCAATATCTCCCTCTTAGTGCTACATGGGTCATTCAAATAAGGTGTTTTAAACATGATTTATAATTGATAATGAAGCTTGCTCTTCCCCAAAGAGACACCTTCAGCCTTGAGCTAAAATGCAGGAAAATAATATTATATGGAGCTGTGATTAATTATTTCTTTCACAGAACAGGTATTTTTCTCTTCTTTCTGAAATAAAATCATAAAGTTCCCTGGTAAAAGCAAATATCTTTGTTCCTATTTATTTAAATTTTTATTGAATTCAAGGGTAAGATGGCTTATAAAACAAATTCGCTGGAGTTTAGCTTCTAAAAATAGGATTTTCTCCCAAACAAAGGTCAGGTTTATTGGCAGTGATACTGAGAGGAAAGCTTAAATGGTCTCACTTACCCAGTGTAAATTAGCAAAAAATATAATTTTAGAAACACTGTAAGGGTGTGTATATTATTTCTAAGAATAGTGCTAAAGAAATGCTATTTAACATTGCAGCTCACCAGAACTGTCAGCCTCAGTAGAATGCCTGACACTGAAGGAAACAGTCTTCTCCTAGTTCTAAAGATAGTTACAAAAAAATTGGTAAGTCTGATGTCATCTTCAAAAGGTGAAATTCAAATTCACCTTTTGAAGGTGAATCTTCAAAAGGTGAAATAGCAGTAGTGCTATTTACAGTAGTGGAAGAAAAAAACCCAAAACCACTGACCCTTTCTGTGTTATTCAAGATAAAAGTATTTCAATTCAATTTGAAAACAAGATTGAATAATCACAATCTTCCAGGTGAGCCATAGAATATTTCTCCTCAGAAATTACACCAGAAACTTAAACTGGAAGAAGGAGCAGGGAACTCTGGAGGGTTACATGGATGTCATGGGGCTGTGCAGGGAAAAAACTTAGAAAAGCCAAAACTCATCTGGAAATTCATATGGTTACTTCTATAAAAGGTGATAAAAAAGGTTTCTGTAAACACATCTGCAACACAAGGAGGCAGAAGGAGAATCTATGTCCTTTGGTGGATGTAGGCAGAAACATAATAACAAAGGATGAGGAAGAGGCCATGTTACTTACATATATCTATAGTAACTTACACGTTACTAATATCTTCTTAGTCCCAGTCCTAAAAGTAAAAACAAGTGTTATCAGAATACCTGGGCCCTGGGTAGAAATATGGAAGCCCAGAAGGATGGGAAAGAGAATGAAGCCCCAGAAATCCTTGGGAAAAAGTCAGCAACCTGCTTTGCCACTCACAAGTCTATAGGGCCACATAGCACCCACCGGAGGGTACTGAAGCAGCTGGTAGAAGAGCTCGCCGAGCCATTTTTCATCAATTATCAAGCATCCAGATAGTGGAGGCCCCAGTTGAGTGGAGGTAAGCAAATGTGACACTCATCTACAAGAAGGGACAGACAAAGGATCCAGGGGACTACAGGCTTGACCTCAGTGCTCAGGAAGGTCATGGAACAGACCACCTTGAGCACCATCATGCAGTACACAAGATCATGCACAGCATGGGTCTGTGAAAGGTAGGTCCTGTTTCACTGACCAGATCTCCTTCTATGACAAGGTGTCATCCTTGGTAGATGAGGGAAAGGCTGTGAATGTTGTCTACCTAGACTGCAATAAAGCATTTTATACCTCTTCCCACAGGATTGTCCTGGACACACTGCTCATGGCCTGGATGAGAATACTCTTGGCTGGTTAGAAAACTGTCTGTCTGGATGGCTGAGCCCAAAGAGTGATGGTGAATGGTGCTACATCCAGCTGGCAGCTGGTTACTGCTGGTGTTCCCTAAGGCTCATTACTGTGGGCAGCCCTGTTTAGTATCTTTATTAATGACCTGGACCAGGGGATCAAGCACACCCTCAGTCAGCTTACAGACAACACCACACAGGGTGGAAGTGTTGGTCTTTTGGAGGATAGGAAGGCTCTGCAGAGAGATCTGGATAGGCTAGATCCATGGACCAGGGCCAATTGTATGAGGTTCAACAAGATGAAGTGCCAGACTTTGGACTAGGGTCACAAGCAGCCCATGCTACAGGCTTGGAGAAGAGTGACTGGAAAGCTGCTTGCTAGGAAAAGACTTATGAGTGCTGGTCAACAACCAGCTAAACATGAGCCAGTATGTGCCCAGGTGGTCAAGAATAGTGTGCTGGCAGTTTTTGTCCCTATGCATTGGTGAGGCCACAAAGGAGACTGAGAGGTGACCTTATCACTCTCTACAACTCCCTGAAAGGTGTTTGTGGTCAGATGGGGGCTGGTCTCCTTCTCCAGGCAGCAGCAGACAGAACGAGAGGACACAGTCTCAAGTTGTGCCAAGGGAAATATTGGTTGTATATTAGTAAAAAGTTTTTTACAGAATAGGTGATAAAGTATTGGAATGGTCTGTGTGGGGAGGTGCTGGAGTCACCATCCCTGGATGTGTTTAAAAAAAGACTGGATGTGGCACTCAGTGCCATGGTTTAGTTGAGGTGTTAGGGCTGGGTTGGACTTGATGACCTTGAAGGTCTCTTCCAACCTAGTAATTCTGTTGAATTCTGTGAATCATAAATCCTGTGTTCAGTTCTCACTACAAGAAGGACACTGATTGAGGTGCTAGGGCATGTTCAAACAAGGGCAACAGAGCTGGTGAAGAGTCTGCAGCACAAGTCTTGTGAAGAACATCTGAGGGAGATGGGGTTTAGTTTCAGTTTTCTATGATTTGACCTACATGGGCACAGATTTGCCATATAAACAACTTATTGAATCATGTATTATTTACCAAAAAAACCCCAGCACTGAACTACCATCATGCTTTCAACCTCCTGTAAGAAAAAAAATTGTGGTGAGGGAATACTTGCTATCAGACTGTTTTTAATATATATTGAAGAGGGACATGATAACTTTAAAGTAATACAAAACATCCAAGACCCGAGTAGAATAACCTTACAGTATTTCAACTGCAATAGAAATATGTTTGTATACCATAGTGCAAGAATTAAGGTCATCTCTGTAAGGAAAAAATTCAGAAGATCATTATGTAGAATCCTCAACTTCTCTAACTTGTTCTAATGAATTAAATGTGTAAAGGAAAATAAATTAGCTAGAATTTAAATAGACCAGAGTATCCTAACTGACTGCTCAAAAATGTGCCCTTACTAATGGCTTTGTGTCTGTTTTGCCTGAGTGTATTTAGCCTTGTGTCTATCTAAAAAGGGAAGCAGCAGATCCATTATAAAGAAGAGAATCTTAAAAACACAAATGCATAAAAAATGAGCAAATGTTAATGAAATCTTCTTCAGGGTGAACCTAAAGCACACGTATAACACACAAAACCAGGTTCTACCTTTCTAATTAAATTTTTAAATGGACTACTTTTAATATATTGGTCAATCCCCTAAGATTTTAAAGTCACCTTCTAAATCTAATTGTGAAGGATCATTTACTCTGCTTCTTTGCCTCTGTTTAGAGTATGATAAATTATTCACCTCATAGTCACCACTAAAACTCAGTAAAGGTGATTAAAATACGGAAAACTAAAGACTCTAAAATGGAGCTGCAGTAGAAAGGATTATTTCTTTGGGGATAAAATGCAAGTAAACACCTGCAATTGTCATTAAAACAGAAAGTAGGACCCCATTTAAAGGTTAACATAAAAATTAAGAGATTTTTTCATAAAAAGCTCAAATTTTGGAACTGACATGCTAATTAAGGTCTTAAGAGCCCAGTGTCACTGTAGTACGACATTTCTCTATGTCATGCACATTCTCTGTAATCAGCACGTCTCCTCATAGTCTGTGTAGGTTGTGATAGGAAGTTGAGGGAACCAAGAAAAATACTGTACATATCTAGAAAAATATAGGATAAAAAATATTTAAGTAATGTGGACTTATCTGGAGGTCAACATGACAGAAACAAAGCTGTAATCAGATATCTGTCACATTTAATTAATGGTTTTAAAATATCACTGAAAGTACAGAGCTGGCTTAGCACTTTTTAAAAGCATAGACTAAACTGAATTTTGCCAGGCCCACAACATAGGTGTTTGTCCTTGCAGTGCTGTCAGATGAGGTATGAATTAATTGCCTAGCATATTAAAAAAAAAAGATATACACATAAATACATTCAGATCGATATGGAGAAGTTAGTTGCCACTGTGATCTTTTAACCTAACATCACAAGATCACTCCCTGCTCGACATAATTAGTGCAACACAGAACACGTGCACCTGTCTGTGCGAACTGCTGCAGAGACTGCTGCATGCCTTGCACCTGACACATGAAGGCACCTATGTTTGATAAAGTCTAGGTCAAGTAAACCAGTTTCACCTGCAGTAAAAGCTGACCTTCTGAACTACAATACAAAGTAAAGCCAAACTTAAGCATGCAAATCTCTTGGGACAAAAAAAAAAGAGGATAGAGACAGAAACAGAGAGTGTGATGGATTAACTGAATCCATAATGAGTGCATGTATTGCATTTTAAAGTAGATTGACTTGACTTTTGTTTTTCAGGACAAATGCCATTTGAGCACATGTAATTAAATATGCAACTATGTAGTTTGATTCCTGTTAAGTTTCATCTACATGAATGTAGTTTGTTGCTAAGTTTCAGCAAACATAACAGTCTTTCTGCTACTCATATTTTTTATTGAGTACAGAACAGAGAGAAAAGGTAGAAAGAATATAGTTGTGAAATTTTAAAAAAATTAACACCACAGTTGTATGTTCTTAAAATTTCATCTCAGAGGAGTTGCCTGTTTTTCCAATCATTAATTTTTAAAGATCTAAACAGAAAAAGAATATACAAAGATACAAGAACAGGCAACTATTTTGCAAAATAAGAATTATGAGGAAATCTCTTAAAGAAATAACCTGACAAAGACTGTTAAATTCAAATACTGCCTCTGGTTCAACTTGACTTTGAGTTACATATTGCTGGAGGCTAGGACAGAATACCACAGATGTACTTTTCACAATCTGCTGATAAACATCAGTTGAAACAGTTTAAGAGTTTAGGTAAATTTTATATATGGTAGAACTGTGTTTATGTTAAGGAACATGTTGATGCATTATCAGAGTGGATGAGCATTAGGACTGCCTAAATTACATTTGAAAATTATCTGTTTAATTTATGCTAGGGACCCTTTTTAGTACAAATATTTTCTTACAATAACATTTTTGCTTAATGGTCTTGATTCAAATGACCTGTATTTCTCCTCTATGTTTAGAGCAAACAACTCACTGTAGTAGGCTAAACTGAGAATTATGGGATGACTCCCATGAATAAAATGAATTGAGAGAGGGATTTTACTACTCTGAAGTTTTTTAATTTGTTTTGGAAAGAAAGGATAATTTTGGCCTTTTAATGAGAAAAAAAATATGTCCTCATAAAAGCAAAACTTTAAAAAATTGTCATTCACTAGTTTTAATGAAAATCTGTGAGCAGGCCCTTCCCTTGTGCCCAACTTCTGCATGACTCTTATATGATCCTATAAGAAAGGTGTGTTTATAACTTAAACTTGCCCTAAAATATCTCACTGACTACTACAAAAGTCATGTGTGTTTAATGTGAAGATTCCTCTATACTATCAAATGAGTGGAAATGGTTCTTATTTCTACACCTTTTTTTGTGTGTGTGTGTGTGAAGAAAAAAATGGAAAAGCAGAGGACTCTCAGATGCTGAATACACCCATAAAAATGTACAAAATGACTGACACTTCCAAACACAAACGTCAAGTGCTTGAGGATGTAGAAGACCAGATATGCCACCTGTGTGGTAAAATGGACTTATCCAGGGACCACCTTCAGGCAAAAGAAGATGCCTGCAGGGGAAGTTAAAAAACAAACTAGAAAAGATGCACAATAGCATAGATAAATAGGAATTCAAGCTACCTATGCATAACAAAAAGGTTTGCATTACTTAGAGCAAGAGAACAGACAATAGCTTTGAAGGGGTGACCTTGTAGATCCTCACTTGTGAATGTCCTGACTCGCTGTGGTGGGGGCTCATCTCGAGTCCTGTGTGCAGTTTTGGGCACCACAATGTAAGAAAATTATCAAGCTGTTAGAAATAGTCCAAAGGTAGGTTATAAAGGTAGTGAAGAGCCTTTAGGGAAAGCCATATGAGGAGTGGCTGAGGTCACTTGGGCTGTTCATCCTGGAGGAGACTGAGAGGAGACCTCATGGCAGGCTACAGTTTCCTCATGAGTGGAAAAGGAGCGGCAGACACTGACCTCCTCTCTTGCTGACTGGTGAGAAGACCTGAGGGAATGGTCTGAAGGTGTTCCAGGGGAGATTTAAGTTGGGCATTAGGAAAAGGTTCTGCACCCAGAGGGTTACTGGGCACTGGAACAGGCTCCCCAGGGAAGTGGTCACAGAAAGAAGCCTGACAGAGTTCAGGAAGCTGTCAGGCACGTGGTGTGACTCTTGGGGCTGTTCTGTGCAGGGCCAGGCTTTGGACTTCCATGATCCTTGTGTGTTACTTCCAACTCGGAATATTCTCCTATTCTACTACTGAGAGATTCATGTATACAGGCATCTATAAACAGCAAGCCTGCTGGAGTATGAATATCTGCAGCGGTAGAACCGAATGCAATCTTTGCTGAATGACTGACAATATCTCTGCACACCATACTGTTTAGATTCCAGATGCCTCTGAAGGTCTAATTAGTAGTAAGCTGGCTGCAATCCAGATTTTGAGAGCTTTGACATGGCTAAAGATCTCTACAAAACAAAATTCAAGTGATGGGCACTGGTTCAAATATGGATTGAAAGCAAGTTTTGCCCAACAGACACTAAGGTCCTAAAAATATAATGTCTTTCACATTTGCGGAAGATTCCATATTCCCTATGATTCTCCTAGACTCCTATGAACACACGTATTTTATCACCACCAGTTGTAGCCATCGGGAAAAAAGTGGTGTCTGACTTACCTCTCAAAAAACAGTCTACCAGATATTAATAGAAGCTGATTGACCAACACAATCTCTCATCTTAGACCATAGACCAAATAAGAAAAAAAAAAGTAAGTAGGAAGTGTAAATACACATTAGCAGAAACCTCAGGTCTGTCCTGTGAAATCACAAGAACAAATCTGATTTCCCATCCACACAGCTAATAACATCTAATCTTTGAACAACAGGATTAATTATAATGGCAATTAGTACACAGAAGCAGATATGAGTCCATAAACCATTTGTTAAAACTTCAGAATGAACATGGTTGAGGTTAGGGAAAAAAAATGCTCCAGGCCATCTTGTCCAACCTTTTGCTTTCTAGAGTCCCCTGTTTCCTCCAGAGTATTGCCACTGAAACATGGATTGAGACAGATGAGTACTTACTAAGAACAACTTCTCAGGGCTAACTGAAACCAGCCACAAAAGTTTATGCATCCTAATCCTTGTTTTCCAAAAACAAATGTTGAAGAAAAAGTCAGATTCTAAATCACCCCAAGACAAGTAGTTTGGGTTTCTTTCAAGACCACTGATGAAGGCAGATGCATCTCTCAAACTGAATGAAAAGCATTTGGAATTGTCTCTAGAATGCACACCTCTTTTCAGCATTTGCAAGGATAATGCTTTATATTTTGCACAAATATTTGCCTTTTATTTGTATTTAGTAGCCACATTGACCTATCATCTTTATCTCTTCACAGAATGCTTGAGATGTACAACCACTGACATCAGGAACTAACAAATTGAAATAAACTGTTCTACACACAGACATGGCTAGAGTGCTAACCAAGTAGATTGCTTAAAGAGTTCCTGGCAGTCTTCTATATTTTAATGAGGAAGAAGTCAAAATCTCATTAATTGTAATTTGACATAAGCACATTAGAGAGAATATGCTGAAATTGGTCCTGAAAATGAGATGTAAGGCCACGTGTCACTTACAGCATGTCACCACTACCAATTCACCTTTAGTTTTAACCTGGCTCTTAACCAGCTTTATATATTATTTGAAAAAGAAACCTTAAGTCTTATATTTCCACATTTTGAAACAACATGTGCTTGTTCACATTGAGAGAATTCAGGTGTTTTGTTCTTTTTTGATATTTTTGTTCTTTAAAGGCAGAATACTTTGTAATGAGGATATTTTAAAAGCTTATTTGTGCAGATCAAAACTTTTGATAATCCTCTTGCTTCATCCAGCTTTTCTGAATACTTGTTTCTCAGCTACCTTCCACAGAGTGGAAGCTTTTGTTTAATGTGCAACTCTTCCATTTAACACTTTCTTTAGCAGCCTGTTTCTGTGACTCCAAACTTTGGCTGTTTAGTCAAAGAGGTCTAAAATATGCCATTTCAACATGAATTAATAAAGAACAAAGAATGACCTCTGGTTATGCTCTCATATATGACGACTCAGGGAGAAACATTCAAACTCTCTGGTAATAGACCAATATCTGGCTAGCACAGATGTCCCACTGAAATGTTACAATAAAATGTTCAGAAACTTCTAAATAAAAAAGATTAGTATTTCAGCTTTAGGAGCTAAAGCTAAAGGATGTGAGGGAGAGACAAGGAGAACCTTGAGTTAAAGGTGTGTAAGGACAGGACCAAACTATAGAACAAAGAGTGATAGAACTGACTGGGGTCAGTCAGTAGACAATATGAAATCCTCTTATAAATTGAAATGTTCTTTCACATGTTGCCAACTTTGCCAAAAAAATAGACAATGGCTCTGATGCAGAATAACTACATTTATGAATGATGTCTCTAACACTATTCTTATGAATAAATCTCATCAGAAGTATAGTCATGTTGACATTATAGATGTCAACAAAATTCTTGCTTTTATAAACACTAGATTTTGATGGTGCAGTTCTAAGCCTGAGATCACAATCTACTTTCATGAAGTTTCTTTCCCACCTTTGCTACCTGTGAAATGAAACCAGCATAAGGGAGAAAAGAACTTTATCTAGTAACAGTGACATTCTTAGGGCAAATCATCATGAAAACAAGTAAAGTCTGAGACATGGTCATTCAGAGCTGATACTAGATAACCAAAGGAGAAGCAGGGAATGCTCACAGTTTTAGTATCACCACAGTAAGGCAAAGAAGCATGGGATGTCTGGAGATCTGAATTTAGGAACTCATCTTAATTCTATTAAGTAGCCTCTGTACTTCCAAAGATCAGCATCAGCGTGCTGAGATTCCCACCTGTACCACTGTACAGAGAAAAGTCAATACTGGGTCAAACAGAAAGATCCATCCCACTTTATAGGTAACAGTTTAAGAAAAGAATATTTAAAGAAAGGTATAAAAACAGGTCAAACAGGTAAATTTTCTTCTCAATATACACTCCCAGCTTTAAAAAAATCAATGAAATTTCTGAGCTACAGATTAATACACCTCCAGTAAGCCATTTAGATACCATTTAGTTTTGGGGTTGAAAAACTCAGCACAGCACTGAGTTCTGTAACACTTAAACTTAACATACCACCACAAGTGCCTTAGCATATCAGGCCAGGTGTTGAGCAGTGGAACAAGGCAGTGGTGTCTGTGGCTGGGGCAGGGAAAGAGCTAGTGGCCAGGGCTCTGAAAGCTCTCCTGAGTCCAGGAGGAGGTCCCTGCTGGGATGTCTCAAGAGCAGACAATTGAAATATGCCCTGAGGCCAGACATCCCAATACCAGTAGGAGTGAGATAGGAGGGCACCAAGCCACCTGGAATTCTGACTGAACCTAAAGGCCGATGAATTTTTTTTTGTCTTTTACTGAGGAAAATCCTCAGCTACATAAATTTTTCAGGGAAAATCTGCAGTGATAATATGAATGGCATTAGTCTTCAACGACATCTAAGAAGTTGTGTAGGTAGCTTTCATCATACCGTACCAAAAGCTGATACCCTGCCAGTGAAATTTTTGCAGCTAAATTTTGTTCCATGAAGTGATTTAATTTTACATTTTGTTTCTGTAAGTCAAAGCACTAAAGAGTAGATTGTAAAATGACAAATAATACAAGCATTTCTCATTCCATTTGTAAACTTCAGATCACTTCAGTTGCATGGTGTCATTCATAGGGGAAAGAAGCACTGTTGTTGCACCAAGATTTGCCTTGAAGAAAAATCAAGAAAATACTGCAAGTTGACTGTTTTCTTTGGTTGAGCTTATGAACTCATGAATGAAAAATAGTCACTGCATCATTTTCAATCATTTTATGACATAATACACAACAGCAGTATGTAATTTGAATAAACAGCAACAAAACTTGCCTCAAAATTTATTCCTAAATCTCTTTTCACTCACTGGCAAATATTTAATTTTTTAGACAGGTGCCTGCAGGACTGTGAAGCTGGAGACTCCCACATCCAAATTGTGACTCACTTCTGAATTGTCAGAGTTCCTTTCCTGATGAGAGTTTTGATATTTCATGTCCACAGCTGTAAAGATCATCCTCAGATCCACAGTGTAGTATCAGTGCTGAACATCTCATATCACAACAATCACATGGAACAACCCTGTGCTAAATGTTTCTCTCATGAAACCTAAAGCTGCATAAGAAAGCTCAAATGTCAGTGTCTTGCACATAAAAGCTGCTGTCCAGGGATTCCTCCCACCTTCTCACCATATAACCTGAGACACTGTCAGCACTTCTAGACTGCTGAGATTACAAACATAAGTAGCAAAAATTAATTCACTTTTGCTGAGATATCATGTGTTATTGCACTAGGTGGAAAATGACCAGTAAAATGTAAAACTGGGAAGCAATAGTGTTGCTATTAGCAAATTAGAACCTCAATATACTCTTCAAATTAAAAAAAAATCTCCAGGTATTTCTGAAAGTCTCTTGTCACTATTCTGCTTAATGCAAGTGCCTCTACATGTTTTTACTATATTGTCAAAATGTCTGTGAAAGGAGTTATTACTCAGTCCATACCTCTATGTAAAATTAGATCAAATTCTATGGCCCTTCTAATTAACAATTAGTAAAATGTTGAATGTGCCCTGATATATGATAACATTTCATCTTTTTTCCACATTTATTATTATCTTTCCTCTTGATTTCCTTATTTTTATTTCCCTGTTGGTTCTTTATTAAACCTTCCTTACTATGCAATGAAACAGATAAGTTTCAATCACTGAGTTAAAGGCACTGATACATCTCAAGTTTTAGATTTTTGAAGAAAGGATAGAGAGTTTCTTTGAAATTTACGGAAATTTAGGGCTTGTTAATTTAACACTTTTGGTACTATTAAACACAAAAATCATAGTTCTACAAAATCTTCACACAAGTGTTTACAAAGACTATCATAGGATTAAACTTGATTGAAGTATGATATCATATTAGATTATTTTCCTTTATAAGTCCCTAGCTGTGAGCATAACTTGCCAGATAAAATCTAATATGTTCAATCTACACTGCTAAATCAGTTTATCTTCAAATTGCATTAAATCTTTTCAGATATCAGGAGATTTTTGTTATTTGTGATAAGCCTTTAGTTTTCTCTGTTCAAAATACTTTTTGCAAAATCTTTATTTATACCTTCTAGCATGAAACTTTCTTTCAGTTTTCTGCCTTGACCATGATCACTATGCAGAAGAGAGAGAGTGAGCAATTGATCCCATTAAAAGGACATAACAGAATAAAATAATTTAATCTTGTTTTACTGTAAGATTAAGGTAACATTTTCACCCAGTCCAAAACTGGACTAGGGTTGTGAACCTGCATTTTACATAGATTCAAATATTTTGTAAATGTTTTGATGGAAAAACCATATATACAGAAAAAAAACCTTGGACAGATAAAAAACCACTTTTCCTGATTATCTCCTCAGTTTTCATATTTGATGTGCACACAGCAAGTTTCTGTGTCCTTATGAGTTTTGGAGCAGGGTGTCACTATTGCATTAAACTGCCTGGGACAGCTGATGTAAAGAGATATCATGTAGGCTGGATGAAACAAAAAATGGGGAATCCTTGAGAAGGGATCAAGAGAAAAAGTGACCTAAATGAGATGACAGTATTTAAACATGAGCTCTGCAAATGTATTCTCAAGTTACTTGGATGGGGCAAGATGGCTTTTGAAGGCCACTCTGGGGGATGAAGCTGTTGTTTAAACATAAGATATTGAAACTTGCCCTGGATTTTTCTTTGTTTCAAAATGAGAAAAGACTGTATGATGAGAAAAAGGCCAGAGGAGCCTGAGGGAAAAGAACCAGAGGACAGGAAAAGGACATAAGTCAAAAGTGAAAGTGGTAAAGTAATAATGAGAAAGGCCAAGAAATCAGATGTAAATTCCAGGAAAGGAGAAAGGCAGGGGATGTCATGTGCAAAACATGCCAATACTGAGGAAATTAAAAAATAAAACCAGAAAGATGGAGGGAAGGTCAAAGAAAGTCAAGGAAAAGTGTTGGTGCCATCATTTGTTCTCTTTCAGAAAGGTCTGACTGTCCCCATTTCCCTGTCTCAGAGTGGCTGCTATTTTGACTCTTCAGAAGTCCACTTAACAACCTCTTTTGTTAGCAATGTTTTCAGTGGTTAGCATTGCATATATGGCTGTGTTGTACTAAACCTGCAATATTGCAGAGGTGCTAAAAGTTTACAATTCTAATTGTTTTCTCTTTTCCCTTCTGCTGTAAAACATGGATTTTTATTAGATTTACACATGTATTGCATATCCTTCCCTCATGTTGTCACTATCCCTAAGTGTTCACAGCTTCTGAATCTGGTCTTCAAACATCACCTCATGCCTTGGAAATACAAATATATGGTAGGAGTGACAAGCAGCAGTGAAAAAAATAGAAAAAGGAAAAAAAAAAAAGAGGTGAGCATTTTAGGATGTCTGAATTCAATCTTTGCTCATCCACTAGTACACATCTTGGATGGGTAATGCATTTCCTGTCATTTATTACTAGGCTCTGTTGAAATGATAAGCAGCATTTGGAATATATGATTTTGTAATTCAGTCTAAGGCTTCAGTCTAAGGCACTAAATCCAGGCACAGTGGTGCGAGAATTGAATGCCATAGCAACAGCTTTATGTACCTGCAATTTTTCATCATCTGCTCTCCTGGTGCTTTCACAAAATCAACAACGTCATTTTGGTGGTCACTTTGCCTGCTTCATCTCTGCAAACTGCAAGATAAATCCCAGTGCCTGCTCTTTGTTACTGGGTCTTTTTTAGCTAACTGTTGATTTAGTCCTAATTACTTATAAGTACTGTCAGGTAAATTAAAGATTTCCAGGTTAATTTCATTACGTCTTTTAAATCAATTTTATTAAGGCAGTAATTACCAAATCAACATGCTTAATTGGCCAAATAAGTTATACAGAGAGTTAAGAGTAATGCCACTGTTAAACTGAAGGCCTGGGTAAAATAAACCTATACTGATGATGATTCACACACTGTGAAAGATCTTGGACCAGTTAACTATGCCTAAAGCTTCACATTTAGATGTAGATTTTAACTTTTTTATTTTCCTGTCAAGTCATTCTGATGAGCAAAAATTACTTAGCAAACCATCACTAGAATATGAGTAGCTGTTTCTCCTTTTCTTCTCTTCCTTAACAAACAACCAGTCTCAGATCAATCCTTTTTTCCAAGACAATATTCCTTCGTGCTACAGGCCAAGTATGGCATCAACTCTGAGACTCACAGAGAGCTATGAGTCTCAGAGCTACCATCAAAGAAATGGAAGTGCAATAGATCACTTCTACATTTTTCGTTTAGTCCAATAGGTGGTTTAAGTTTGGTATCAACCTAATTTTCTAATTTGACTTCTGCATGCACAGTGGAAAAATCTGGGCGGAGTGTTCACTGCCCTTTCTTGCCCTAATTTGTCTGTATTTACACTGTGTTCTGGATTTCCAGGGCTTTTGATAGCATGGATTAAAATGATCTTGTGCAGTTTTTGAATTAAATCACAAGCGCTGCTTAAAGCTTGAAACAAGAAAGACTCTGTGCAAAACCAGTTTAAGTGCCTCTGCCTTCCACTCTATGTTTTCTGTTCTGTGAGATGGTGCAGGGGCCTACAGACTAAGTTTTCATGGAATCGTCTTTGTCTGAAATTTTTATCTTAAAATGAATGCTGCTTGAGTTTGACTGTTCTTTCTCCTCACACAAATGGCCTTTGGGGCAGTCCTGCAGTAATTTTATGCCTACATTAATAAACTAGGTTATTGACACACAATTGGCACACAAAGATATTTGATAGGAAAAAAAAAAAAGAGAAGAAACCCCAATAATTGGAACACTTACAGTCACTTTCACATGTTTTTTTTCCAAAATCTTATCAAAATCTATTAAAATAAAGTACTGAGACTTTCCAAATTACTGTACCTTCATATGAAGTTCATGAATACAGTACACTCTGGAAGTCTACAAACACTCTGACAGCAAACTCTCATAAGTCCTGTAAGTTTTCAGATTCCTGGAACTCTCAAATAGCATATTGCCCAGTACAAGAAGCCAGTAAAATGTAATACCTACAAGCAAAAATAATGTCACTTTGTCACATAGTACTGCTGTACTCTTTTTAACACCTCCATCAAACAGCAAAAATAAGCAGAAGTCTTGCAGGCTGCTTTATCCTTGAGCAAGAATGCAGAATGCATGCAGAGATCATCTCCCCAGTGTAATTTGCCTTTCTCCATATAGATACTTACAACTCTAACAGGCCATAGAACAATACTCCCTACTCCTTGTGAGTATCTGCTTTTGCTCAGGGATATATCTGTCTCAAGAATAGAAAATCATATATTAAAAATTGAGGAGGAGAGTAAACTCCAGATAATTATAGAGATCCTTATTCAATTGCCTCAGTCTTACTTAAAACCTGGAATAGAAGCAGATGTGCAGTAAATACTTCCAATGCTGAATATTTGTGTGCTAAGAAAAATTCTGCTTATTTGGACAATACTGCCAAGCAACAGATAGAATTTATTTTGGAATCTTGTTTCAGTTATGTCAGAATAAACAAAGTTTTATACAAGTCCTTGTTCCCCAATCTCATAAAAAAGCCAAAAAAATGCCCAGTAGCAGTAGTTCAGAAAAAAACCAAACAAAACCTGTGATCATCTAACTTCTGTAAGGATAGCCAAATAAATACAGAGAAGTTAATCCTTCCAAGGGACAAGAGCTAAATATCCTGCTGAATGCAGCGCTTTCACAGTAGAAAAGGAATTATTAACTATATTAAGAAGCAATATTTGAAATAAACAAGGAAGGAAGAGAAGTTTTCTTGCCTCTGGCAGTGCACAGTACCCTCTCTGGGCACTGTAAGCCATCCATGCCAACTGTAATTTTTCTTCTTGGTTTATGAAGCTAGTTCTAAAAAGTGGAATGTTTGCTTTTGGAAAGCAATAAGCTGACCCAAATAGCAAGGTTTATCAAAGTATCATGAAAATAGTGCTGAGTGCTATCCAACGCTTTGAAAATTCTTTTTTCTCTATTTAAGCCCTTTTTCTCTGTGGAGCTTTCAGTGTCATCTACCTGTAGAATAGGACCTTTATTCATGGAGTTAGAGTGGTAACATTACCATTGTTGTCTATTTCTAATTGATGTAGAGAAGCAGAGAGGTTTTGCAGTAAACAAGCCTGAGTTAATTTCTCAATTTTTTATTTATTTCTGTAGTCTGTTTTATATGGATTCTCTCTTGAGCTTCTAGCTTCCACAAGCAGTAAATCAGGCAGTGCAGAGAAAGAAAGCTTGAAAGGATCACAGCACCTGTTGGGCTTGAACAGCTCCATCATAGCAGGGCAAAAACATCAGCTACACTCTAATGAATCCACTGCTAAAGGAAGCATCTCCTGCTTTTCCACACAAACCTTGTTTTTGATACTATTTTCCTACTGTGACTGAGAGATCAGACCAATGCAATTCTATTCCTCCTGAAAAGCAGTACATAACATTTTGCTCTTAATGCAGAAGTCAGACATCTGTGGGTGTATACAACTACAGGATAATTGCCTTCATGTTCATATGACATTATACCACTACCCCCACCAAAAAGAAACACAGAAAAACCCTTCAACCTTTGACCTAGCTATATGGTGAGAGACAGAAGGTGTTGAAACTGGAAAATTCCACATTAGCCCTTGGTATCAAATGTAAGCTGTATTAAAATGTATTTAAGTAGGTGACAATGCAGGGACCTTTTCTTGTGCTTCTTAATAGAAAATAAAAAAAGAAACTTTGGGAAAAAGAAACTGCAAGAGATGAAATATGAAAACCTGTTAACATGGTAAAGAAAAATTCCATTCTGTATGTTTGCATGTGTAATTATTGATCTATTTTTCAGTGGACATTGTCATTTGTTTCTGTGTATTTTTATTGGAGTAAAGAGGACAAGCTGCATCTAGTTGCTATCCAACTTGCACAGTTCCTGTAGTGCCTAACTTGTCTTGTAATCATGCTAAAAGCTAAATCTAGAGATCGGAAAGAAAAACACTAAGGAAAAGGTGTTCAAAATTCCCTAAGGACTTCTAATTAATCTGCTGGATCAGGAAGCACAAATAATGTAGAAAATCATTTAGCATGCTCAGTCACAGGTTATCAAAAACACAGTACTTTCATTCTAATTAAGGGAATAGAGAAAGCGGCCTGTGCTGTACTTTTTTCTCTTTAGCGCAGATTGTTCATATTGTTACCAGGACCAGAGTTCAATCCTTTTAAAATAATAGGATGAAAATTGTAGATAATGTTACAAATTGGGTTAAACATGTAATGATCACAGATGTAGAGACAATAGTTTGAAAATGCAAAAGCAAATAGATTAAAATACTACCTCTGGTTGTAATTTAACATTTACTGGTATAATATTATCACATGTAAATGGGGCACAAAGGCAGGCCCATTTGCAAGAAAAATAATACTAAAAATAATGGCCATACTGGGACATGTTAAAAACATCTCCACATCTACTTTTCTAATTATATTTTAGGCTAAAACTATCTACATTCATTTGAAAAGCCATAATTATAATTAGATATTGATCATTACAAATAATGTTTTCATGCACAGGTGTGTAATTTTTTTTATTTTATTTTATTCTTTTTTTTTCCTAAGTTTCACTCTGGGAAAACTTTTGAGTCAAATTAATTTATCTTTACCTTTTTATTACTACTTTCCCTTAATGACCTGACATCTCAATGCAGGAGATTAGAAAGAAGACAAAATGGAAAAAGAGTCAGGAGTATACAGCACCAAACAGTGAGTCCACAATTTCAGCTTCCAAAATATTTTGGCACTTTTTGAAAAAGCTTATCTGAGACATGGTACCTGACTGGATGTACATTTAAGCAGCTATTTGCTTGTGACTTCATGACATTGCTTTCATAAACCTTGTCATGAACTAAAACAATTCAATGGGAGGAAGTAAATATAAGTGAAAAAAGAACATTAAAAATGAAGGCATGAAGCTATAGCGAAAAGATTGAGCATAGAGACAGGAGAGCACAGAAGTCAATAAGTCAGTTCAGGGTGGAGAAAGCTGTGTCAAATCTGTGAAAAAAAATATCAAATGCATAAAGCAGCAAAATAAAGTTTCTGATGATCTTCTTGTTGCCCGTCACTCATGCTGTTTGCTCTCAGTAAATTGAAAGCTTAATTATTGTAATATATTCATTTTAGCATCTCAGTATGACTCCTGCTATTTAATCTAAAAAACTGACTTAGAGTGAATGGCAGTCTCATTAACATGTTACAATCAACTGGAAAGAGGTGATTTTGAGAAATATGCTTATAATTTAACAAAAGATTGTGTAAAAGAAATATTAAATAGCATGGGGGCTAGCATCTATTTTCATTCAGGTGAAAAATCTTATGTGATTTATATATCAAAAGCAAAGAAAACAACCTACATAGGTACAGTGATGTAAAAAAACACAGGTAATTTAATGTGTACCTACCACTGAGGGACTGTTAACAAGTCATTACTATTTCACTAAATAATCACAGAAAAATAGAGATTATCTAGTTTACTAAGCCAGTTTACTTCAGATATCCCTACTTCATTTTCTTCTGTAATGAGAATTCTGGTTTAGGGATCTTTTCTCAAAGGCTGTTTAGAGATGAATATGATGGTTCTTAGCTCTTAGTAGCTGATCACACATTGTTGCAGAGCAAGTATTTGTTAGCTGCTATACACATGGCACCCTAAAAGCCATTCTTACTCCCCTGGAACTATATTTGTAAAAAATAAGTGTGCCAGAAATTTGAATTTGGGCTGTGGTATAATAAAACTATTCTGCACACCTGATCCATCAATAACGCCTCATTTTGGGCTCTCTCACTTGACCCTTGGGGCTTCCGAATATGGCTTCCTAACAACTGATTTATGTACTTGGCACTATGTTACTTAAAAAACCTGTTTCACAAATTGATTTAGTATCTCTTTTAAACAGTTAAACTGAAATTCTCTGTAGAGTTACAAAGCTTGAGCTTTGTAATTTATTAGTAGAACTGAAAAAATGAAGAGTCACTGCCATACAAGAGAGATTTCTTAGGTGTCTCAATGTCTTCTGTTTCAGTTCTCTCCTGAGAATCAGGCATTGTTAAAATCAGGCATTGACATTTCTCATTTTATGCTTCACTTCAGATTGAAATAGTTAATGTTAGACTTTATGACCACAAACTTCAGTAGCTTTTTATTGCTGCTCTGTGTCTTCCTGGCTTCAAAATTCTCTTGAGCTTTAATTAGGGTTGCTATATCCCTTAGGTTTTCAACCTCTTCTAAAAAGCAGCAGGTTTTCTCACCAAACACTGCCTCAGGATTTTCCTGACTATTTAAGAGCTATTCACTTAATAGCTCTTCAATACAAAGCATGCAATAAGAAGCACAATCTGCGTGAAGGAGATGCAGCTACTCATCTTTCCACAGCAGCAGTAAGACTCTTAGAACCAGAGTGTTCTCTGGGATGAGTAGTTAAAATAAAATTAAACAAACAAACAAACAAAAAAAATCCCAAAAAACTGAAGGAGAAAAACTGAATACTGAAAACAACCTTTCCTTTCAATCAGATGACTAGGAAGGACTAGCAAGTGGTTGAGCTATGTAAGGACAGATGAAGCATCGTTCTTTAGATTTTTTTTAATGACAACGAAGCAAATGCAAAAGTTACAAAGAGGAATATTAATGACAAAAATTCCTTAACACATGGAAGAATTTGTCATAAGCTGTTTGAAAGCAGTGGTAAAAGGAACAGACTGATCTTATGCCATGGGAACTTAAACAGTAAATAAAACAGACTGGTAGCAGAATTTTTGGCTTTGGGTAGAACGAACAGTTTTACCAGGGAAAAAAATATTCCTTGCATGGAAAAACTGGGCAGCTGAAAACATCACTGTAAAGGAAGCCTTTGGAAAATGTGTAAGAAAACTGTTTAGGTTCTCACAGGTGCATCTGTACCTGAGTAGCAAGTGTGAGGCAAAAGGAAGACTTTCAGATGATAGCTTAAATTCTAGCAGCACCCCTGAAAATCTCCAGAATTTATTGCAAGTTTTCAGCCACTAAGGCTTAGGAAGCAAACTAAATTGGGAAATTCTGTGGTAGGAATAAGAGCAAGTATTTGAGATTATACAAAAAATGAAACCCAGAAGGAAGGAGAGACAAGAAGAGGATCAGAGGGCTGGAGCACCTCTTCTATGAAGACAGGCTAAGAGAACTGGAGTTGTGCAGACTGGACAAAAAAAGGCTCTGCAGAGACCTCATAGCAACCTTTCAGTACCTGAAGGGAACCTACAGGAAAGCTGGAGAGGGACTTTATAAAAATGCATGTAGTAACAGGACAAGGGGGAATGAGTTTTAAAGAAGAGAGGTTTAGATTAGACATTAGGAAGAAATTATTTGCTCTAAGGGTGGGGAGGCACTGGAGCAGGTGGACTAGTGGAAATTCTCCCACAAGAGGGGCTGGAACTGGATGATTGTTAAGGTCCATTCCAGTCCAAATCATTCTATGATTCTGTGGCTTCTCTGCAATAACAACAACACAAAAAACCAAATAAACAAACAAACAATAAAAAAACCCCGAAATAAACAAAAAAAAGCAAAAGCTCAAAAAAGAACCAATGAACCCACAAAAAAAAAAGAAAAAAAAGGAGAATTTAACAAATATAAAATTGAAGAACCACCCCAGAATCTTAAAAAAGAAAAGATCTGAAAGACAATGAGGTCAGCATTCCTGACTTTTTATACCTGTGCTTATAGAGCAATCAGTATCCTGACACAGCAGCAGTAATAAAAAATTTCAGATACTACAAGGCTGAAGGCAGAGAAGTATGCTAGCCAAGCCAGAGCCTAATTAAGAAGGACATTTAGCACCATGACAAATTTTAAGAAACTCTACTTTCCTTTTTTTTTTTTTTTCCCAACTTATTCCCAGCTTTGGCCAGCAAGAGAAAAGGATAAGTAAAAAATAGCAATATTTGTTCTGCATGTAGGAACATGTACAGATATGATGAAAGGAGCATCATGAGTCCCAATAGATCTCTCTGGACACCTTAAGACCCACCAACTCTGATAAAATTGTTAAGGACTTCTCCTTAAAATATCTAGTTTGTCTATGAACAAATAGTAATGATATCTTCAGAAAAATGTGCCCACTCAGTTTTGAAGTGGGGGATAAAGTTACAAATCCAATTAAAATTATTATTAAATTTTACTATTTAGGATGTACATATTTAATAATTATGTATCCTAATGCCTAGCAAGGTTGATAGTATTAGGGTTGATTTTGTTTTAACCTCCATAATATTGATAAAAATATACGGCTGCAAGTAGATCTTCCATATGTCATTTGTAACAACAAAAAAAGGAAATATATCTAGCAGACTATGAATACAGCAATTTAAAATTCATAATTATTTTCAGAAAAAAAATTGAAAATAATCAGAGCCAATGTAAATGGATTAAATAAAGGTTGGGTTTTTTTTCATGTGTCATGTAATCTCCAACATTTGTCCTGTTCAGTCTCTATTCTTTTAACTTTCTCACAAAGTCTACAATGCCTTTCTTGAAGTAGCTAGCACTGCTTTGTGTTTTTAATTTTTTATCTTATAATTTTTTAGTGTCATATTTTGAATCATGCTAAATTAAGACACATCAGAAAAACTTTGATCATTCAATGCATGAGGGTAAGTAGAGCAATTATCATTGAGGAGATGCAAAAGAGGCTGCCATGCTAAGAGTGCTACAGCTGGCACTATTTTGATTATAAAAAAAACCAAACGGGAATTTGAGAAGTCATGGGTCACAAAAAAAAATCATAGTGAATTTAGAGATAAACAATTTCCTGTTTCATACCACCCAAGATAAAATACAATATCCAATATTTTGACATATAAAACCAGCTTCTTTAGGAATCCACACTGTGTGTTTTGAACCAGCCTTGAATAGGTGCATTTTTGTCATTATGCAAAAGCTGTAGCAGTGAAATTTATATGCAAATGGTCTATTCTCTGTGACTTGAGGGGGAGTAAGGACAATTTCTTTTACACTGTATTAAATGTAGCAGAATTCCATTGAAAGGCTTCTGCTCAGTTCCACTATTTAATGGTGCTTTGTACTTGACCTCGAGGTGCTATTTATTTAATCATGTGGAAATCGCAAGTATTAAATGCCTGGATGTCCCTTCACAGCCCATAGTACCACCTAGCAGTGGAGTGGTGTCTGTCGTATCATAAAACTGCAGCAATGGATCAGCAGAAGAATCACACCTTTACAGATTTCTTTCAATAAAGCCTAAGAATATGGATGTCACCAGGGGACAGATAACTCATATTTTGCAGCAGCATTAACACTGCAGCGAAGGAATACAAGAGGAACTATTTGTTCTTGTATTTAGCTAACTATTATCCTCCTTATTTATGTAATAAATTAATTTCTTCTGCAGTTGCTGACAATGGCAGGTTCAGGGAAGGTAGAACTGGCTAGTATGAAAATTTAATTACTCCTGTGGAGCTTTTGAGCAGGTGTAGCTAATAATGTCTGAGCAGTGTCTTTCTCAGAAAGCTCCTTACTGTATTCCCTGTGTGGGTAACCCCCAGGAGCACTAACAGAAGGCTCATGTGGGTGGCCAGGGTAGAACAAAATATCCCTTTGGGGGAGGTTTGGTTGTTTTTTCTTTTCTTTGGGTTTTTTCCTTCCTTTTTTTTTTCTCTTGTTGGGGTTATTTTTCCCCTCTAAGTCAAGACAAAAAATAATGCACTGGTGTAGAACTCTGTAGGCAACTGGGAGTGGAAAACATTCCTTGAAGTATAAAAGGACATATTTAGGAAGGGGTTAGTCACTTAATTAAATCTTCATATAAAATACTATAAAAATCTGACTTCCTGTCTTGCTCTTTTGTGGAAAGCAAACAACTTGGTCTTTGGACAGGGTGTACATGTCTGTAATTATCTAACTCAAAAATCTTCCACAAACATTTTTTCTCATTAAAGCAAGACTTTTCACTTAGTATGCATAAACCTCTAAGCATGGTAAAGAGCATTTGCACAAACACTATAAAATTATTATATTATAAATCTGTACATTCTAAGTGCATTTAAAATGTATGATTATTATGTTAAAAATGAAACAATTTTATTATATAAGCACTTGACATATAAAAATTCTGTACCGGGAATTGCATTACACTCTAGCATTAATGTCCCATAAAGTCATTACTGCCACAGGAATATCAACAACATTTCTACACATTTAATGAAACATGCAGAATCAGATAATTAAAATGAAGTGTCAGAGGCACTACAATAATGAATTCATGCCTGTGTTTTCTTCTGCTTAAAATAATCAAAGTTGTGTTTCAATGAAATTTCAGCAGCAAAAGAAACCAGTAGGTGATTTACCTGATTTGAAACTCACAACCTGTGACACTGCTCAGTAGCAAAGTGTGTCCACAGATGTAATAATTCTCATGATAGAAGAAACATAGTTGCCACTTCTTTATGAGGTTAAAAAATATTCTGACCTGAGAAAACACTGCCTGGTTCAGAAAAGGACTCAAGAGTACCTCTGAGCACCTGGATTGGTTTCAACTTTATTCTGGAACTGTGCTAAATGCAGCTCCCAGCTTTTGGAGGAAAAACTGTTCACAGGCAGGGAGTAAGCTGTTGTGTGGTTGTGAGACTGAGATGTTAGTGGGTAATGACTCAATCGGCCATTTGCAGAAACACCAGGTGCTTTGCTGACAGTGGGAAAGGGAACAGCCCAGGTGCAGAGGGGCTGATCACCAGAGGATGACCATACAAAGCAACCTTTATTTGGCAGCTAACTGGGGTTTGAGCCAGACAAGGGAGGAGGATGACAAGAGGCTGACACTGAGGAGCTGGGATAGTACTTTTCATCATGGCAATGTCCTCCCTTACCCAAGTGGCTCAGCTGTAAAATTCTCCCACCCCAGGAAAGATATTGGAACATTCACACACAGGTCTGAAGGTGGCCATCTTTTCTGATGGAGCATAATTGGCTCAACTCCACTGAGCTGATTGGAGAAAGAGAGTGTCATGTTAAGTCATAAGTCCCCCAGATACCTTTATGAGACCTTCCACCTCAGAGGACTGCACATGATCCACAGTGTTGCAACATCCCCTGGATGTTCCCATGTTAACCTAAATGCACATTAACATGCTCAACTTTGCATTTTGTGGGCAACCCCACCCACAATAGGTTGAGACTGCAACCATCACTTCCACTAATTGTTGGGGAAGGTGAAACAGGGAAACCTTATGAATGTGATTGTTTGGCACTAGATTCTGAAAATAAGAAGGCTAGAATCAAAGTAGAAATGAAAGCCTGCTTTGAGTTATAGGATACTGAGTACTGGTTAACCAAAGAACAATAGCCTAGCCTGTTAGAGGAGAATCCCTGTTGATGAAACAATGTCCTTCTGCTGATAAGAAGAGTCCAAAAGTAAAGAAGCAAGGAAAAAACTTGTAGTGCTCTGTAGAGTATAAAATGCAACACTGTATGTTAACATAGGGAAGCTCATAGGTTGTATGTAAATTCTTTAGTAGGTGTGTCTCTTGGTGATTGGTTACTAAGAACTAGAATATTCACGATAGAAAAAGATATATTGGATTGTAACAAGAACTTCGCTCTCTTAGCTCTCACCTCTCTCACCTCTCTTACCTCTTACCTCTGAACCCCTCCCCCTTATCCCTCTCCCCCTCTCCCCCACTCTTAACTCTCAGCCCCCTCTCCCTGCTCCAGCCCCTCTCATCCTCCCTGCTCTTTCCCTCTGGTTTTTCCCTCCTTCCCTCTGTCGCTCTTACTCCCTCCCTCCCCCTTCCAACCTCACCTCCCCTGCCCTACCTGTGCTCTCTCCCCTCCCCCGGACCACGTGGACGCCGAGGCTGGTGGCGGACACGGGTCTCCCCTCCTTTTACCCTTATAATAAATTGATTATAACTAATGAATATTTGAATTGCAGCAATTGAGTCTTGTGCTTGGATTCACAGGTGGTGCTGTCTTTCTACTTTTATCCTTTCTTTATCTTTCTCTCTTTCTTCTCATAACTTCTTGGGGTATACTGTAAGCCAGACTAAAAAATTCCAGTCAATGCCTTAGTAAATGCTTTGTTGTGCATGGATAAATTAAAGTTGGCTAAGTTTAAGCTTGTTTAGTTAAAGTTTGTGAAGTCCATTACTTTGTCTGGATGTTGTTTTAAAATTTGCCAAGTAATTTATTCTAAATTAATATTCTTAAGTTTAAAAGTAAATTTTTGTTATTGAGAAAATTTTTGCTGTTTCTCCTATGCACCACCCAGAGCAAATTAAGCTTTAACTACTTTTCTGTAGAAGTGGACTGGGACATAACAGTTGTCCACTGCATATGGCACATTTGCAGGATCAGGGCATAGACTGGGGCATACCAGACCTCTGGTATAGCCAACTGAAGTCTCCTACCAGCCTCATTTGTTAGTTTTTGTTTGGTTGTTTTGGGGTTTTCTTTCATATATGTTAAATTACTTTCTGCATTTCTGTAACAACATGATAAGCAGTAAAATGAGTCACAAATTTCTTGTAAATGACTAATATTGTTTCCTTTACTCATCCTTTCATTAAGCTTATAATTATGTAAAGGATTTATGGCAAGACTTGAATCAGTCTCTTTCAGTTCAAATCACACTTAGCATTAGCTCTGTAGATGTGTTGACAGATCATTCTCTGTAATCAGAAATGGTGATGGTTGCAATAATTTTCCAGTTTTAGTTTAAATCTAAATTAGTAGACAATTACCTCTCTTGCATCCAAACTCTCCAACAGCACTATTCGTTTCTGAACACATACATAGGGAGGAGGAAAATACAGTGTGATATATCATTTCTGTACTTTCATGGAGTTGTGAAACAGAAACAAATGTTGGTAGTTTCTCATTTAATGGATTAGGTGATAGAAAAATGCCAACCAACAAAACTGCAAAGTTTGAGATGTCAACTTTCTAAATAATTCATTGCTTCAGCTTAACAACAATAAACAGTATCTTGATGTTTTAAGAGGATTTTCACCATTTTCCTTATAATCCTTAGGCGTGTCAGGAATTACGAGTACATAATCAGATATGGCAAAGATGGAAAGAAAATATTTTGTGCTTTTTTATAATTATTTTTGTTGAAAGTCAGTTTTGTTGTGTTGACTTATAAATTACAGTTCTTCAGATCCTCTTTAGATCAGTTGGTAATTGGGCTTTAATGATGTAGTTATTTTCACATTTCACAAGCCTCCTTTTACCATCTACATTTTCTGTAAATGAGGAGCACAAGCAGAAGCTTAATTGTAGTTGCTTGATGAATATTTACCTCTCAGCTCAATAAATCATGATGGTTCACCTCTTCCAAAGTCAATAACTATTTAATATTCTATTAAGCTGATGGGCATAAAAGAATAGTAAACCAGGTTTCTGCTATAGCAACGCAATTAACGAAAACAGGGAACAATTCCCCTTTCATTTGAAATGGCAATAAAACATCCGTTATTCAAGGAGTATGATCATTAAAAAACTGTGTGGAAATAAGTGAACCCTGTAAACTTGGATTTAATGCAGTTTTCTGAGTGGAAAGTTTAAAAAACCTGTAAAATTATAACTGTAAGATTTTACCACCATAGAATTTCTGAAAAATGTTGTCCTCATCTGATGATATCTCACCTAACTGGATAAAGTCAGTGAGGAGAAAATTTAGAGCTTTCATTCATATATTAATAATGATTAAGCTGCCCTTTAAGGGATCCAAATTCTAGATATGCTAAGCTCTGAAATACCTTAATTTATAACACTTGGATATTCCCACAGTGGAGTAAACCAGATTAACTCCATCCTACTTTTGTTGAAAGAGACTTGAAAAGGCAGGGAAGGAATCAGTTCTTCAAAGAAGAATGATTTCAAACTAAATAATATGCCACTTACTAAGAAAAAAGTTTAAAACTCATAATTTTTGCAAAATCTGAATTTAGCTGACACCTCAAGATTTGGCATGCTGCATAGGTCTCAATAATGGTTTGTTGTTGTTTTTTGGGTGGTGGTTTGGTTTTTTTTTGTTTGTGGATCTGTTTGTTTGTGTTTTGGTTTTTTTTTGATTTTTTTAAAGTGAAGCATTTAAAAGAATGGTTTAGACTTAATTTTCTTAAGTTAAAGTCATGGGTGGACCTTGACTGACTGCCACACACCCATTCAGATGCTCTTACTTGTTGTCCTCAAAAGGACATGGGGAGAAAAAATAACACAGAAAAACTCATGGGTTGAGACCAAAAAATCATGGAATCATGCATTATGCTGAGTTTGAAGGGACACACAAGGATTATTGAGTCCAGCTCCTGGCCCTGCACTGTGCGATCCCCAAGAGTCTCACAATGTGCTCGAGAGCATTGTCCAAATGCTTCTTGAACTCTGTCAGGCTGGTGCTGTGACCACTTCCCTGGGGAACCTGTTCCAGTGCCCAAACACCCTCCGGGTGAAGAACCGTTCTTTTACTAAAATCCAGGTTAAGTCTCCTTTGACATAAACTCAGGCCATTGCCTCAGACCCTGTCATGGGTCAACACAGAGAAGAGAGCTACGTCTGTCCCTCCTCTTCACCTCACAAGGAAGTTGCAGATTCCTCCAGGCTGAACAGACCAAGTGCTCTCAGCCACTCCTCATACAGCTTCCCCTCCAGACTTTTCACCACTTCATGGCCCTCCTTTGGATGCTCTCTAACAGATCAATGTCTTCCTTATATTGTGGCACCCAAAACTGCCCTCAGCACTGGAGGTGAGGTTACCCCAGCCCAGAGCAGAGCAGGACGATCCCCTCCCTTGCCTGGCTGGCCATGCTGTGCCTGATGCCCCCCAGGACAGGGTTGTTCCTCCTGGCTGCCAGGGCACTGCTGACTCAGATTCAACTTGCCATCGAGCAGGACCTCCAGGACCTTTTCCATGGCACTGCTTTCCAGCCTCTCATTCCCCAGTTTGTCTGTACATCCAGGGTTGTCCCATCTCAGGTGCAGAATCTGGTACTTGTCTTTGTTAAAGCTCATATGGTTGGTGATTGCCCAGACCTCTAATTTGAAGTGTGTCTGCAGGGAGTCAACACATCCTCCCAATTTTGTATCATCTGTGAAGTTGCTCAGAATCCCTTGAGTTCTGCATCCAAATAATTTATGAATATGTTGAAGAGCACAGGGTCAAGGATGGAGCCCCGCTAGTGTAACCTCACTATTGTCAGGTCTTCAGCTGATGTCACACCATTCCTTATAACCCTTTGTGCCTGACCCGTGAGCCAGTTGCTTACCCATCACATGATGTGTTTATCCAGCTGTGTGCTGGACATTGTGTCCAGAAGGAACCTGTGAGAGATGGTGTCAAAAGCACCCCACTGGGGCCTCTTCCTGGCTGCAGGGCCATCCCTGCTTTAGTTGTACACCATAATTGGAAGACAGACCTTTGGTTTTATTACGTAAGTGCAAGAAGTTTTTGTGGATTCAAAGGCTAAATCTAAATTACTGCACGTTGTGCAATAAAATGTAGATATGCTTCTAAACCATCTTTTAGAATGTATTTCATGCATACATACACATACACGCACACCCTCACACACCCACACACCCACAGACCCCAATGATGGGCCGTGAAATACACGAAGAGGGTAAAGCTGAAGCAGCTTCATGGTAGGAAAACAGACATGATATTTCTTCAGTATAGTTACCTCTAGTTTTCATCAGGATAAAAGCATTTCCAGTCCCATTGATTTATTTTACTAGAGAAACATCCTGTATGGCCAGTCTCAGATCACTTCTCTCATAATAGTTCTGGAATCTCTAAAGAAAAGCAAAAGTGTTGCAGCCAATGCATAGAGTAACAGAACACTCTTGCCAATGCAGGTGTTATTGAAGTCATCAACAATTAAATTACAATAAAACCTCTGATTCCTAAACCAGAAAAATATAAAAGCTATAAAATTGTTAAATGCTGGGTGGGTGTGTGGGTGTGAGGTGACTTAATGAAACTGTTTTAATAGAACTAACATGAATTAATTATTTTTCTAAAAAATCCCAGAAACACAGGTTTTCCCAAAGACTTACAGAGTGATAAAGGAGAGTGGAAGAATAGCACCTGCTCAGACCAAGCAAAAAGGGCAAGGGGACAGAGCTGGAGCCTGGGAACACATCAGTATGGAGACATCTAGGCCAAACCTCCAGGAGGAGACACTTGTGGCTCTGACTGGGCTTCGCAGCAGGCAGCCTGTGAGTGCTCTGATGCAGGGGTAGTCGAAGTGCAAACTGCAAGCAGGGATTAATCCTATTTAAGGGGAAATAGAAACCACATAAATTGCACTTGTTTCCCACTATCTCCGGGTTTAAATCTATTCCCTGCGTGATTCAGCAGACCAAATTAAGCAGATTTAAGGGCTTTTCAATCAAATACAAAAGACTTTCCAAGTACCTTAAGTATACTTTTTAGTGTACAACAATTTCATGACAGTCCCACTGGCAATAAAATTAGCAGGGTTGTAATTAAATTTAATCCCTATAAATTAACATTTTCTTATTAAAAATACATAAACTAATGAATTCCCCATTCCTAATTCCACAGATGACTATAACATTACTATTATTCTTCCCTTATTTTATTTAGCCATGTATGTTTAAGGTTTGTCTGCCTAAGTTTCAATTTCTCATATAGGTCCTGATCTCAGCTAAGAAGCCATTTACAGAAATGTAGATTTGTTCTTTTGTTCTTGAACTCTTGGTATTTTTTACCTTCCTAAGAGATTTTTATTATTCTGTCTTCCAGCTGCAAGCTGTTTGAAATTAAACCATTTAAAAGCTCGTCTGACTCTCAGCAATGCCTTTATTCCCAAGGCAAAGGCTGCTCTTTTAAAGCCTCAGAAATTTAGGAAAAAAACCCACATTGTTCTTGGTTTAATTTTCATGGGACAGCCACACAGAATGGCTGGACTGGGTAAGCTTTAAAATGGGAAGGTTATGGTGGTATCATATAGCTTCCTACACAGGAGCATCTGCTCTACCTGCAAGTGATTCTCTCAGTGTGAGAAGCGCACAGTGACCACGGTAAAGATCCTGTCTGCAACTCTGTGTTGTCCCCTGAGCTCTTCCTGTGTATTGCAAACAAGCTTCCCTTTCATGCTCTTATGAAAGCTTGCTGGTTTAGAGCAGCACTGACAGTACTGCAAGGAGTCAGAGTCCCCTACCATTTCTGCCCTGATGTTAATATGGAGATCAGAGGCAGCTGGATGCTCTCTTTTATTTATCACTTCTTCAGGACTACTCACTGAAGTACCATTCTTGATCTACACAGACATAGTAGGTGCAGTCACCAAGGCCTGCTAATTCTGTCAACACATGTTGGCTTCTTCCTGGCTGCACCTCTTTGTTTATCAAATAATCATTTTCAGTAATAAGGGAGCAGAGTGTAAACATGTTCTTCACTAATTTGCTATGTTTGAGCATCTGATTCTTTAGTGTTGTGAAGAGGAAGCACTGATGAGCTTTGTGACTGCACAGTTTGGTTCCAATTAAATTTTTAATGAAACAAAAGTCAAGACCAACTGTGAGTTGTGACAGAATTTTGATTTCAGTGGTGCCCTCTTATGTCTCTAATTTGGCCAGGTTTATCCCACTGAATATTGATGGTTGACAGTCAGAAGAGACAAAACAGGGCATGGAGTATGCCAAGCAGTTTCCTTTTCTGAGTTGTCATTTTATTTTATTTTTTTATTGTTTTTAGGGTCTGTTGTCAGATTGGCAATGAAGCCTATCTTGAATTTTCAAGCTCATTCAAATCTTCTTTCAGAGTGGATGTCCCAGGGTGATTCTAAGGCAAAGGAAGCAAAGCATGTGCTTGCACCATTGAGCACACTGCTTTAAGCTGATAGAAAATGTTTGAAGCTATTTAACTTCTCTGTCGGAGCCCACAAAACTCTGCTGCTTCATGCCACTAATAAATGCTGTGGAGGCTGGTTGCTCTCAAAACTCCCAATAAGACCCACTGGTGCTGTTTTTAAAGGAACACAGCAGAAGGGAGAAAAGCTAATTTAAGAAACATTTGCAACAGTGAAACAGTGCTCAAAGCCATGGTATTAATGACGGTAGTCAGTAGCAGCAGCTGACTTCCTGAATTTAAATGGCAATCTGCTTGGCAGCAGCAGCTTAAAAACAATGCAGATATTGGACTGTACTGTCTCTTGTGTATACCTACCCAACAGGTTACATGATCTTTTCTGACCCTTGGACTCTGAACTCTGTTGCCAAACAGAGATGTAGACATTTAAAGAAAAGAAAAATAAATTGCTTTATCTCCGAGTCGTGCTTTCTTCAGCATTCATTCAGTGACAATTTTGCTACTCCCCACACAAAAAAAAAAAGAAAAAAGAAAAAAGAAAAAAAAGAGTCTTCTCAAGTTTTATACTAATGCAGACCTGCCAAGATATAATTTTAGTAGTAGGGGACATGGGCCCCAGTTGGAATAAACTGGCTCAGCTCTTGTGACTACAACAACATTGCACCACAGGTGTCTGGTGTGGTTGGGGCTGCACATTCAAAATACTAAATAAGTAACAGCAGGAATATCAGAAGTACAGCATTTGCCTTTAGATCAAAACACCCAACTTTTTTCCTTAGGTTTTGGTGGGAAGAAAGGGCAACTTACTATTGATCTTTAAATACATATTTAGGAGAATAGCTTTAAACATAACATTTGGAAAAAGTATTGCCTAGAATCCACAATTCAACATCTGGATAAATTCCATGGAGTTCAAAAGATGATGGACCTCAAAACTACCCTTAAACTTGTGAGGTTAATTTAGTTATTTTAGTGAGGCCTTTAAATTCTTCCTCCTACCTTCTAAGAATGGAAACCAGTAACTGAAGGACCAGATTGCAGAGGAGGAGACATTCCAAATCTGTTGGTAAAAGCTCCATTTATTTTTGCACAGCATCTTTTCCTCACCATTCACCAAAAAGAGACAACAGTCTGACCCTCATGGATTTATTTAAGTGGCAGATGTACGTGATGGAATATTGTAGTTGTCAAAAAGGATTTACTAGTATGCTTTTCCTGTTGCTCCTGACTTGTGCCAGTGCATCTGTATGCCTGTATGTGCCGGTATGAAGTGTTAAAACTGGAAAATATTTCAGATTATTAGTTGCTGAAAAAGTAGGTATGGTTCCTGAAAGTATGGGGTTTTTTGGTGTTTTTAAGATTTTTTTTGAAACCCACAATCTATGTCTTTGGAGACTATTAAAAAAAATCCTTCTGTTGTTAGAATTTTTCTCACAGCAATCTCTACCTGATTTCACTTTACCAAGCCTACCTCTTTCTTCAAGTTTTACGCTAAATACTGTTACTTAATCCTTGGAATTAACACTTGGTTAAAATAATCTGTCATGTTTTCTTTCAGCCATTACATGCACATGCAATCTTCTTGCAAAATGTTCCCTCACAAGTTCCCTAACCCATCTCTCTAACAGTATTTTTTTTTGGTTTGTTTTCGCTGGCTTGAACATTCCTACAGATTTAGGCAAACATTGTGTGTGTTGTGTTATTATTAATTTAGCTGTCCCAGCTTGAACAAAGCATAGGTGCTCTTTCACACCCAGTTGCTTGCAGAAAGATCAAATAGAGACAAAGAGATTGAACTGCATATGTAAGGGTGATAGAATCAAGACAATGCATATTTAAAAACTTCTATAGAATATATGATAGTTAGGAACACTAGATTACCTCTTTTTCTCTGTACCATACCAAAAATTAATATTTTGACTTTTACACGTACTCCTCCGACTGGGACTTTTGGGGTTGTTACTGAGACTGTTCTTTTCCAAGGGCTATCTGAATTAAATATATGTCAGGCCTCCTGCATAAGAGGGTGTGGATGCTTTGAAGAGGTACTTGAAAGAAACAAAATGGAAGACAAATGTCTTTACCTCTCCATGTAATACAATGGCTGGCCAAATTTCATCTCAGGTTGTTCATAAAAACACCTTTATTTGTATTACTCAGCTTGTGGTTCCAAGCCCTGTCATTCCAGCCACTGTGTTACCATGAATTTCTGTTTTCTGTGTTTGCATTATTTTTTCACCATAGCCATTTTGTGAGGCTTCCCTGTTGTATTGTCATGAAACTTACTTTTGCGCCATATATTCTGTCATCAAAACACTTAGGCAATATGCTAAGTAAAAGTGAGCTTAACCCTGATAGTGCAAAAGCGCAATGCTTTTGTTTGCTTAGAAATATATCTTAGTTTTCCTCCCATGATAGCAGTCTTAGGCACAGCACTACCTGAACTTTTCAAGTAGCACTTCAGTTTTTACCCTCTGGCAGCTTTAGCTGCAATCTGGAGTCATCGTCCCCAAAAGAAGAATGCTTTGTTTTGTTTATGCAGGCGTACTCGCAGGCACTGGCATGGTAGACACTGCTTCTGTGGTCGTCTTCTTCTTACAGAGGAAAGTAGATTTTAAAATTATTTCTAGTTGGTTTCTAGAGAATTTTGAGCTTCATGAACCCACAGAAAATTCCTGTTTACTCTATTGCCCAATTTTATTGGTCTCTTTCACTACATTTCAAAACACACTCCTAAAATTTATTACCTGGGTATTGCTGTGAACATACATTTTAATAGACTTAGAGTTTTCTGAAACAAAAATCTTTACAATTATCTCTTCAAGGTATGCATATTATCCTTAAATCTCCAGTAAATTTCTGTAACTCTAAATGGTTCTAAGATCAACTTTTGACTTTCTTTGGTTTTTTCGGTCGGTCACTCTGGTGTCTTGAAGTTATTTAAGAACCCATTTGTTTTGCCAAATTTTTCATTTTTTTAGCTGCCATTAATAAAGTACCCTGCAAATAATTGCCTTCACATCTGAATCCAAATCCTTACATACACAATTGCCTGGTGCTATAAAAAGACTAGAAAAACAAACAACAGAAGTGACAGCAGCTATAGCTTTCTGTCCTCCAAAAAAAGGAAAAGGAGAAAGAGACTCTTCTTTTTGCAGCCAGAAAACATGTACTACAATATGTTTTCCTTTAGCAGTAAAAGAAAACTAGAAATTTCTATTCAGTAGACAAGTGGGAAGAGACAATACACATATCATGTCATGGTACACTTTATTACATAAATAGACTGTGCCTTTAAGTTAAACCACAATAGAAATCCCTGCTTAGGCAGACATAAAACTTAAGTCAGTGAGAAGAGGTCCAGTCATTGACTCAGTCATGGAACTGCGTAGTATCATAAATTAGTTGAGGATTGTACACACATTTTTAGTCGCATAGTATTTGCAGAAGCCAGAGGAAAGGAAAGGGAAAAGGAAAGGGAAAAGGGAAGGGAGAAGGGAAAG
>NC_031769.1:73030874-73142431 GCF_001522545.3 Parus major | reverse complement strand
AAGGAAAGGAAAGGAAAGGAAAGGAAAGGAAAGGAAAGGAAAGGAAAGGAAAGGAAAGGAAAGGAAAGGAAAGGAAAGGAAAGGAAAGGAAAGGATGGCAGTCAGTGAAAACGTGATGTTCTTTTCACCTTCAAACTGCTTTTCTTTTACACTAAGGTGAAGAATTTCTGCCTGCCTGGCCGCCATACACAGAAATTGTTTGATGTAGTAATCTAAGATTGTGGTCTCTCTTGGTTACTTCAGGAACAGCTGTTGGAAACTAAAACCACATCAGCTTAAGTGTCTAGAACACAAGAATGAAAAATAATTTGTGCTCGGCTCAAACCAAGGCAGATTGCAGTCTTGGTGACCTTGGTCAAGTTACTCAAGCCCCATGTTCACCTTCCTGCTCAGCTGTGAAATTAAGTCAAAGCAGAACTTCACTGGAAAACAGATGCTGCTTCATACTTGATTTTTCTTCCTGGTAAATAAATTATAAAAGAAGATATAATAATTAATTAATAAGTAGCAGTCAACACATAATAATTATGTGGCCATATCCATTATGAGTATACATAAACAAAATCAATTTTCATTAGGGGATATTAATGTTATCAAGTATTGCTAGAAAGACTACAGCAGTTACCAAAAAAGCTTTTCTTTAATGAAGCACAGCCATTCCTTCCTTCCCCCGTACTTTAAACCAACCAAATCTTGATATAAAATGAATATATATTTTAAGTTAAGCCAAATTTGCAAATGCAGTTTAGTACTGTTTCATATATTTATGCATAGGATAGTTTTATCTTCATAAAAATGAAAGTTTTATGAGCAGTGAATATAGTCAGATTCAGCTGCAGTTTAAACTGGTGTAAATGCATCTATTCTACCAAGACTAGTGAAGCTGGCTGTAGCACCAGAATTACTTCAGTGACTTTTAGGACATCAATTATTGCAGAGGTTTGGGGTTTTTTTTTCCTATTTTGAACTGGAGAAGAATGTAAGGGTAGGTTCTGTTTTAGGGATGTTTAATTTTCAAATAAACATGATTGATAGAAATGAATTTTCTCATGTTCATAAATACAACAATAGATCAAACTAGAAAACTTTTCCTAATTCTGAAGTACCTCTACTTTTTTTTATTGAGGCTGTGTGAAGAGAGCTAGAAAACTGCAAAGAGCCTCCATATTATTTTGAAATGGGATCTATATTGTTGCATATTCAAATTGTATTCATCATGTATTTTGAAATCTGGCAACCTATGGCAAAAAGCTACAGAAAGATTTTTGAGTGTGCTGTAGTTGTTATTTTAGAAATACAAGGAACAAGGAAATTAATATATCATGTTCAATTCAACTTGGAAAAAAACCCAACATACTATTAGGTCATACTTCTTATTCTCACATAGAAAGAACAAGATGATGAACTGTCCAAAATTACAGTTCATCATGCTGGTCAAGATATTTCAGAAAATGCCATGACCTTTGGTATTCCAGTCTTTGCAGACAGAACTTGAAGGAATCAGTTTTCACTGTGTGCTTCAAGACAATCACATACAGATTCTCTTTTCTGTTTACACTGCAGAATGCAACCAATATCATGATTAAAACCTATTAAATTGTATTGTTTCATTATGCAAACCCTACTCTTGCATTTCCCTACTGTGTTTTGTTTCCCTAAGAGATTTTCTTCCTAAACCCATGGATTGATTGTCTCTTGCTGCGATTCAATTGCTGTAGCTATAAAATAGGACGGAAAATGTATGATTACTAAGCTGCTAGACAGAAACTTGGCATTGCAGAGCTCAATTTGTAGGATTAGCTCTTGTTAATACTGCTTATTTATTTCACTGTAATTCTACAACAGGATTGGACAAAAGAATGCAACAAGTCATCTACTTAATCCTAAATCTAGGAACAGAAGAGATTATGCATTTGAAAAGTGCACCAATTGGCCTGTTATTCAATCCATTTGATATTAAATTGGGTATCACAGATTTAGAGGATTGTACTTGTCTATATTTTTTCAGTCATCTTAAATCTTGCAATTTTTCCACCTTCCATAGAACCTGGGTGGATGAGAGGCATCATATCTTCAGTTGTGTTTAAAAACTAAATAAATAAATAAATATTGGCATATGTGACACTAAAAATGTAGTGTTCCATCTATTTAATATATTTCACGCTGCAATAGATGATAATTAAGTATCAAAATGAATTTGATAACCATGTTATTTATATAATATAAGCCATTTCTATATGGTACTAACAGTTGAACAAGCCTTAGTGCTAGGACTTCTTTTATAGTTTTGCATCAGAAAGAGATTTGGAGGACTACAAATGGACTCTTCTGGATTCTTCAGTGGCTATGCTTTTGTGGTAACATTTCAGACCATTTAAAAGTGAAAAAGTAATAGAATTAATTTCCTTCCCTTTTTTCAAATTCTCTGTTTTTCCCTTCCTTTGATTTACTCAGTTCTGATATCAGGTACTTTGGGACTAGTCATTCCAGAAAATATTATTAGGACCTTATTTTCACAGAGGAACTTCACTGTTTTTCAGGTAATGTTGTTCTCCAAAATGTTGATGGAAATAATTCTTATTTCTGCAAAAATATCATTAGAAACCTTTCTGTGTTCAGAACTGTGAACTGTAGCAAAGTTACAGAGGGAAATGCAGAATTTTCTCCACTTTTAAATTGCAGTAATTTCTAAAGAATCCTACACAAAACCACATTCTCTTAATGGCATGTGTTTAAATTTCAATTGTCCAATGTTTTCATTCCTCAGCATTTATTAATTCAAAATTACAGATGAGACCTCTCAAAACTTGAATTCATTCAAAGTACATAAATAAGAAACACCAAAAAACATCGTAATACAAATTAAAAACAGTTGATTAAAATATAGATTTATGTAAAACAGTATAGAGTGAAAATTGTGAATGTGGGCATGAGTAAGCATGGATATTTACACACAGTTGGCTCATAGAAGTAGATGAAACAATATTTAAAAAGATACTAATTATTTAATAAAATTTGGTTGTTAAACTTATTTGTTTATGTTAACGTTAAACTGAACTTATAAACCTATCTTCTCCTGCCTTTACATAAAAAATAGTCATAATTTTCATCACCAGGAACAATCACCTCACTGTGCTGTAATTCCTAACATGAATAGTTTAGAGCAATTCAGGCTGGAAGGAAATGATGAAAGTCCAAGTGCTAACTCAGAATAACAAAACTGGGTTTTTGTGAGCTCGTAAAAATATCCCAAAACTCCAGTAGTCTTTGAGCAAAACCTCTGAGGAAAATTCCCTCTGCCCCCCATAGAATCAATGAGCCAAACCCACAAAAGCTACACAGAAAATGTACAAATCTTCAGTAAAGTCAGACTTTTGTTATCAGTAGCTGAATGGTAAGCAACTATATTTTGGTAGAATGATGAGCAGCCACACAGGATCTGTTCTGCAGCTGGTGGTGAGCCAAAGTGTTTTTCAAACTGAATGTGAGCAATGCTGGCACATAGAGATGCCTCTGAAAGTAATGCATTATAAAGTGGAATATGAATAAAATAATGGATGTGGGCCAGAAGTCTTGACTTTGAGACAGTGAATAAGGGACAGTGCAGGAAAACGGGGAAATGGAAGCAGTCAAACTATCCAGGTTAACTAACAACAGGGAATTGTTTCCTGGGTATAAATATTAAGATTAATATCTGATTTACTGGGTTTTGTTTTTGGGTTTTCTTTGAGACAGCCTACAAATCCCTTTATTAGAATAAGACTTTTAGACAGAAGATAAGTTTCTTTTAAAAATTTACCTATATTATTCAGACATAGGAAAAGTATTTTTACGGGCACTTTGCATGTAGAAATTGCCAGGAATTCAATGCTTGTTTAGTATTCAGTTCATTGCATCAATGCCTCTAAATTTGGTACACAGGATAATACTCATTTCTTAAATTAGTCAGGCTCTAGTGAAATCGAAAAGAGCTACATGCATGCATTTGCATCCAGAATGCAACAGATAATTTGGAGATGCAAGAATAGCTTTGCTGTGTACAATATCACACAAAATTGGAAAGCTATTTTCTTTTTCTTATACTTTATGACCACCTACCATAATTTTCTGCAACAATATCTAGAAGGAGTCTATACTATCACATTTATTTATATAGAAGCTTCTAGCAAGAGATGTTTTACAGCAGTATAGGTCATGGTCAAATTAGAGTCACTAATAAAACATAGATTAGATCTGCTTCATTATGGTGAGCTTAATCTGGACTTCAGTGCACATATAGAACTAATTTTCCCTCCTTGCAAACAATTTCAATAAAGAAAATTAACATAAACAAGACAGGGGATTAGGTGACTATGATTCAATTCCCACATTTTTGGACTTCTACTGATACTTCTACTGCTTCAACTGGACAAAACTGCTGATGCACCTGGATTTCCTGCCATTTCATAGGCTCTTCTGCAAATGTGTACATTTTTTATTCCTTCTCTTTTTCACTAGCTGGTTCCACAACACTCCCACAGTAACCCCACTCTATACCAACAAACAAACAAAATCAGACAGAGGCAACAACCAAATGCAGTTTCCAAATATCCTAGATCCTGTTTGCAAGATATTTCATATCTACTGAACTCTTTCTGCTGCATCCATTTGTGAGCTGAGGCATAACAACTTCAGAAGCATGGATAAGACAGATTTATAAGGCAACATCAAATCAACACCATTAACTGAAGAAACTAGATTCAAAAGGCAGGACAAGTTCCTTCAGGTCATCTGGGACATATCAGCTTCAACAGGTGCTTCCCAAGAGACATTGCTTCAGATAATCCTTTAGAATGTGGACAAAAGTGTAAATCTCATTGTGAAAAGAAAATTGATGAAATCTTGGCTTTCAAGAGGAGCAGAACTTGGATTCACATTTGGTTTTGGATATAGCTGTCAGAGTATTTTCTTATATTCTGAACTTTCATAAAGGAAATAAAAGCACAAGTTTAAGAATGCAAATTTGCAACACATAAATAGTATTAAAATAGTATCTGAAATTAAAAAAAAAGTAGAAAAAAATGCACATTCAAACAGTGGGAAATAGTGTTTTATCTAAAACCAGTGTAATTCAAGAATAAATTAATTAAATTAATTATTTTCCTTAAAAGAAATGTACTTCATGCCCTTTAAAATGACAGTAGTTTAATTGAGCTGCATAGAAATACCTGTAAGGAACCCCTCCATTAACTGGAGGGAGTTACTTGCTCCTAACGAGGTAGCTAAACCATTTAATTTTTATTTTTTTTTAAGTCCATTACCACTTATGTTTAGAAATTAACAAAGGTATGTTTAATGTTAATTTCTATTTTTCTTTCTTTTACTGTTGAAGTATAGAGAAGTATTAAAATCATTATGGTTAAATAATCTTTTCTTTAACTTGTTTTGAGACTCCAATATTTATTAAATGAAGATATCTTTAAAGGACATTTTTATCATTCTGTTCCTTAGCATTTTTCTTTTTGTCTAAGATTTCTTTTTCATTCTTCTCTCTTTTCCTTAAATGATAAGTGGCAAGTGTTGTCAAGTTAGAACTGGTGCATAACATAAAATGTGAATTTACAATTGTAGAGATAATGCATAAACAAAAACAATGTATGAAGGAAACCTTTTGTAACTCATAATAGAGTGTGTTTTATTGCTTCTATCACTACTAATGTTATAAATAAATATGTCATGTTTTAAAAATATGTAATTCCATTTTCAAGATGAATGCAATTGCAAAACTACTAATATCACAAATAACACTTAAATGTTTTGTCTAGGCTGCTCATCTAAGTTCTTCCTATAAACAAAACCAGGCATTTACAGAGTACGTATCTTCCTGTTTCCACTGATTGCTAAGATGCCAAAGCAGAGTAAAATAATTTTAGCTTGAAAGTCTAAAACTCACTGAAAACTGACTTCTTGGTTTTTCTTTCAATTAAAGTCCTTGACATGTTTTTAAAGTATGCTAAATTTACAAATACCTTATAACTCTAGGGGAGCTCAAATAACCGAAGGATATCAGAAATGTTTATGACTTTAAATGCACAGAAGTGTACACACAGAAGACAGATAAATATATATATGCATACAAGATGCTGGCACATTACTCTTTGCATATTGAAGATGTGTTTAGAGAAGTTCACCAAGGTTTATTTTTAATATACTGAGAAAGTCTGTATAGTTGTATATATACTTAAAATGGGGGTGGGGGGATTTTTATGTTTTATGATCTTTGGAAGTATCCTTATGTTTAAGTTCGACTGGGTAAAAGAAGATGTGATTAAGTTTTTTGACCTTGAGTTAGTTTGGGAAAAAAAAAAAAAAAAAAAAGAGAGAGGAAAAAAGATGAAAGATTAAAGAGCTTAGTAAAAACTATACTTCTAAAAATTCCTCCAGTTCTTAACTATAGCATCAATAAAAGTCTGAAAAACATGTTTGAAATTTCCTAGAAGAAAAAAAAAATCAACCCTTCACACAAGAAAATTGGACACTTTCTTTCTCTCCTTTCAAAGATGAAGGGTCTGAGAAATAATTCATAAATCTTCCTCTTAACTCCACTTCTTCAGTTGTATTGATCTTCCCTGCCCTTAGGTCTTTCTTGGTGAGCAAACAACAGACACGACTTCCTGTCTCTTCTCTTTCCTATATGAGCTTGTTCTGAATCCCTGACGGACCCAGACCTCCTATTGACTTCAGACAGGAAATCTTCTTATAAATGACTGCACAGCTGCCCCCTAAAAGAGCTTCTGCTGGGTGACTCTGCCACACCACTAACCTGCCTAATTATATGCCTTAGCCTCTCCTTTTACTGTCTGACAAGTGCACTGGCTGTGAAAGTAAAATAAAATTGTATATACTCATTCTTTTAAATGGAGTATTGCCTTCTATTATAGATTTCCCTTCAAAAAACATTTTTATAGTAAAATCTCAATCCTTTGCAACATGAAAATTATTTTGTACATGTACTGATGCTTCATTAGCACGCTTGACCCCTATATAGCCTAATGCAGAAGACAAAACTGGGTCTACTTGTTGCTATTATTTTGAAATTTTCTCTATGAAAAAATGCAAGTTAACTGTTTTATACATATATATATATATATATATATATATATATATATATATATATATAAATACACAAATGAGTCAGCCTAGAGTAAACTGGCTCTGACACTTACTAATGGTAGCTGATTGTCAAGAAATTATCAAAAAAAATCAGGGTATGCATGGATGCAACATTGTATCTTACATTTGCTAACTCTGTACATGAAATTTTCTGCTAAAGACTACCTTACTGATGCTAATGAAAACCAATCAATGAGTTTTGAGTCCTGATTCCAGGCTTGTTTATGCATCAAGTTTCCTGCTCCTTGATTTAGACCTTTCCAAGGGGTAACTGTTTCCTCTTTTTGACTTTACTAGTTGATAAACAAATCATTATGAGCTTTTGTTGAGAAAACGCTTTCCTGTGTCTTCCTTACTTGTTTTTAATTTATCGGCCCAGCTTCTTGTAAAACATATAACTTGTGCTATAGCAACAAGGTCATCATAGAATGGTTTGGGTTGGAAAGGATCATCTATTTCCAACCCTCCTGCCATGGGCAAGGGGACCTTCCACTAGACCAGACTTCCCAGGACCACAACCTGGCCTTGCATACTTTCAGGACAGGTCATAATCACTTGAAAAAGACTGGTTCCTATCAATAATCATGAAAAAAGCACCTTACAGCATCATGTCCCTAATCAAGCAGCAGACTAGCAGATAGCAAATCCAAAGCAGATTATATGAGGTGTGCTTAAAATACCCTCTTTCCACCTGTTTTATCCAGAAGATTTCTGAGGCAGCAGAATTAAAACACTATGTAAGACTGAAGAAACAGTAATGGACGGTTGAACAAGGACATAAAAAGTTGAGTACAGGAAAAATTACTTTGCAATTTCCATTTTTTCTTCTTTTCAGAATAAGTTTTGAACCCATTCTTAAGTAGTAGATATGACATCTGGAGAACATAAACTAATACAGGGAATGGGATGGAGAAAGACATTCAGCTGCTCCTGTCACACTCCCTTTTAGGTCAAAACATTCTTGAAAGTCATGTGTATAAAGCAGATAAATAGATTACTTTCCCAGTATAGAAAAAGAATTATTGAATGAGGCTTTCCTTAGAAGTCCCTGATCAAACTTAAATTCATTCATGTCATGAGATCACAGATGGCTGCAGACCATTTTTGCACTATCATATTTCTTTTCTTTCTTCAAATTTATGATCATCTTTAAATACTTCATCAGGAAGGAGGGAAATTAATCAAGTCTCGGAACAGTGTTTCTGGGAAGTTCTCATAGACTGTCTGTGCAAAGTCTTATACAATTAGTCCAGCAGTTCTGGGGGATTTTTTTAGTAAGTGTTGAGATCAAATTACCTAGTAGGAAATTGCAGCTTCCTTCAAAGTGGATTGAAGTTTTCAGTGTGAGGTTTGGCAGAATGGACTTGAATGATGAAAGTAATTTGAAGGAATTATGTTAGCAAAACACAAATAAAAAGGATGAACACAGCAGGTAAAGGGAAAAATAGAAAAACCTCCACAATAATAGCTTTTCCCTAATATTTATGGGTAGAGCTTTTCAATATAAAGATATGATCTAAAAAAAAGTATTTATCCAGTTTTTTCCTTAACCATTCAGATATTAATTTAGATATTTTCCAACATTTCTTATATTTATAAATTCAGTGAAAATAAATTAAACTATTTAGAGGAAAAAAATCCACATAAATGTACACCTTTAAGAAATCAAAATGCATTTCAGGAAATGCATAAATGTTCTGGGTGTAGTTTTACCAGTTCTCCATTTAAAAAAAAAAAATTAAAAAAAAAGGAGAAATATCAGGAAAGTGGTTATGTTACTTAGGAAACTATCAGCTCAGCAAATACATTCTAAAATGTAAAAAAAATAAATTAAAATAGTGTTATTATGTTTCAGATTAAGACCATGCATGGATCAAGACTTGACAAGGCAGTCCCTTGCCTTAGGGAAAATAAGAACTTGAGTATATCAAGCTGTGATTTCCTCTCAGGCAAAACAAACCTGCCATGTATTTGTTTACTCCTGACTGCCTGTGTCAAAGTCCTGATTAACCAAGATTTGACTTGCTACCAGAAGCAGCTTTTACTCTTTGAACTTCTTTTACACCCCTTTTCGCATTCCTTTTTTTACTCAATCCCATGTTATTGCTTATTCTCTTAAACTCTGTGAAAATTAAAATAACTATTTGGGATCTTGGTCACAGGGGTAAACCTAATAACTGTGGTTCAAATTTTAGTCTAATGACTGGAAGTTAAATTAGAATATTAATAGTTAAATTAGAATATGGGAGTTCATAAGTTTATTAGTTTTAAAGTGTTTAAATTTTATTTACATCATTTTGGGCATGGACTACTTCATCCACATCTGTGCATTAAAGCTATGGCCACAGAGAAATTGCAGGATTCCATTTACTTTCTATTTCATAGATGTTTTAAAACATATCAACTAAAGTGCAAAGATACAACTGATTTGCTCTTGACACCATGAATGCGTGACTCTGGTTTAGGCTAGGATTACGATGGTAATTCAAGCTTTTTTTTTCCAATACCAGATAAACAGAGACGAAATGATGCTGTAGTACAAGGGAACAAACAGGTGCCAGGAGTTAAAATCTTACTCTTGTTAACTTTTTCACTATTTCCACTGTATTGAAATCTCTTTGACCTTGTCTGATTCTTTCCTACAGGTGGCTTAGTAATATGACATGCATCTAGAGCCTGTTATCTGGGATTAATCTGTCGCTCTACAGCACAAATAATTGCCATGTGATGCACTTCACTGGCTTATGATGTTACTCCCTGTGGGTTGCTCTGAAAAGATACAGATTACCTTGATGTTTCAGAAAGGCATCTCAGTGCAGGACACCACTTACTAAGAGTCTCTGCTGCAGTACTTACTGGTCATGCTGTGAAAAATCAATGTCAATTTATACACTGCCCTTTTGCTCTCACCCTAGTCTGAAAGTAGAAAAACCCCACAACCTACACATTGCTACCTTAATTTAAAAAACAAAAAGCAAATAGGGGAGCAAAATAAAAGTGAAATCATCCTGAATTGCACTTTAAGTTATGAAAAGAGAACAGAAAAAAAAGAAAAAAAGAGAAAAACGATTTTGTAATCAGTGTTTAGTTACACGTACAAAGAGTTTTACACTGAGTTCAAAGACACTTCTCATGGATTTGCAGGGACATGTCAGAGACAGAAATGAATAGAACAATATAATTTAGCATACAATTTAAACTACATTTGAAAACAAAATAATTTTATTTTTCTTAACTTAGACTATGTGTCAAAAAACACATACTTATGCATTGCTTCAACCATGGTAGTGTTCAAATCCAGGTTGGATAAGGCATTAAGCAGCCTGGTCTAGTGGGAGGTGCCCCTGCACATGACAAGGGGATGTGACTATTTGATTTTTCAGATCCATTTCTGTGTTTAGCACTCTCTTTTTATAATAAAACTAATTACAAATAAATAATAAATTCATTTTTTTTTCTGTGATAATGCCTAGACATTTTGTTCAGAATACAATTCAAAGAATTTTTCTGCATACACTTAGCTTATATTCTCAACACTGATGTGATTGCCTTTATAAATCAGCTTTGTGTCTGTGGAAGGAAAGGAAGCAAAAAAAGGATGCTGGAATGAAAAGCATGGAAATTTTTAAATCAACATACTTCCCATTAATTCTACAAATATGTAGAAATACATATCTACAAATACTTTTGTCAAGAATGAAGATACTTAATGTGGAGTGTTTTTTCCACACATATCTACATGCCTCTATATCTTTTGATGCTTCTATGAGGCCTAATAATGATATATAAATGTAATTAAATAGTGGTATAAACATGGTTAAATAGTAGTATATAAATGGCTATATTATTTATTTATCTTGTAGTGTTTTATTTAGACAAATGTTATATCTTAACTTTAAAAACAAACTGAAGGAAAAGTGATTAAATGCTATGCTCAAGGAGAGACAGTGAGCCTCCCAAAAGTGGAGAATACAAAGCTTTAGCTGAAGCTGAAGTCCTAATCACTGAACTCTTCTCCTCTTTATTTATTTCCTTATACAACTTATACAACTATCTTACTATCTTATACAACTAAGCAAATCAGTCACTTTTTCATGGTTTTGTTTCCTGCTTCTTCTATTTAAGTAACTTTAGTTCATCAGCTGTCTCTGCCACTGAGGAATGGAATGTCTCCAGCTGACAAAGACCCAACAATTTCACTGCAAGAAAATAAAACCAAAAATCTTCTCAGGGAAACTTCTTTGGAGATGGAAAAATATATTTTTTTTTCCTTTCATATAGAGGAATTACCTCAAAAAAATCTGAAGTTTACAGATTTTCAGTAAGATCCACAGTCATTCCCTCTCTCCCATTTTTCCCCAACTTAAATAAGTTTAGAATAAGCAATAAGAAAAAAAAAAAAATCCTCATTAAGTATAGAATCATGAAGGTTTCAATACTACAATCAAATTCTCTCTAAAGAAATTTGATGGGCAAGGTAGGCTTTAGCAGCAAGCAAAGCCATGCAGTTATATACTCCATAACATTAGTAAGAAAGCGTCTCTTGTATATGCAATTCTAATTCAAAATTAATTGTATTTTGTTGTAGGCTGAGTCAACTTTGAATTCTTTGGTTTATGTAATTAAATTGCACTCATAGGACAGTTGTCAGCAAACTATCATATTGTTACTTTTAACCCAGATATTTATTGTTTGCCAAATGCAAGTTTTAAGGCTGAACATTGCTTGAATGTATTGCTTCTGGATTTTATCATGTCTTTCTAGTTGCAGAGTTGATTTACTAACAATTTAGGAAGAAAAGAGGATATCATTCTTAAGAAACTTGTCAATTATTTAGATTTTTTTAAAAAGTTTTTTCTTTTTGCAGAAAGATTTCTTTTTTATATTTAATATTAATATTAATTATAACTAATAGTTGAATAATATATAATATACAATGTACAATAATAGATAACATATAAATGTATACAATATTTTATATTGATATAATATATAATATGTAATATAAATATTTATGATAATATAGAAAATGAAATTAATACACAGTATTTTTATATTATATAATATGTTAATGTATTTTATATTATATATAATAAATAATCTTAATATTTAAGATTAATTGTAGCTAGTTCTATATAATATTTCAATCACAATATGCATACAAAAGACTAAGTAGTATGCATTAGTTTTGACCTCAGCAGACTAGAGTAATAATTAATCAATTGAACAAAAAACATGATTTAGGTGTGTGATGATGAGCAGAGAATAAATACAGAGTTCACTTAAATTACAACCCCTAGTTTTCAGCAACTTAAGGAAATTTATAGCAGAGAGGAAATTTTTATTCACACTCATACTCTTATGCCTGCATTTCTACGCAGCTTCTTAGACTTTTTGACTGTCACTGGCTTTTTGCAGCAACATCCTGATATCTTTGTCAAGCAGAATCTGGTGTTCATGATAGAAGTTTCTTCCCTTTTAATACTGGGGTATGCTTGCATTTGTTTTCCGTTTGTTGCCTCAGTACACACCACTGCCCTCCCCAAGCAGCCAGGACAGTGTGGCAGCAGGCACTGGCTGACTCCCACCCTAGGGACACCTACAGCTGGTGTTTGTCTCTCCTTGGCTGCTCCTGCCTTTGGGGCAGATGGTATCACACAGCCCCAGGTAAGTCAGAGGCACTCACAGGCAGGCAGGCAGGGTGACAAGTGCCAGCAAGACCAAGCTGGCCCCTCTGGCACCAGACCCTCTGATCCTGTGGGGTCAGGATATTTATCAGTGAAAAACTGTCTCATTTTCCTTTTAATTTCTTCTTCGGGGTTGAAAGGATAAAAGGAAGACTGTCAGTGTATGGCAGTTCCACAAAGATAATTAATTCTTTAATGTTCCTATTTGTACCTCTGCTTTCTCAGAACTGGGTATCAGATATGGCATGCCTTCCTCACTGAACAGCTCTTGTAGTCTTCCAAAGATTGCAGCCATCTGAGAACCTGATACATCACCATAACTGTAAATAAATGTTCTAAACACTGTCAGGCTCATAAATGATACAGTCAGGGCACTGCTGTGTACTGGCAGTGTGTTAGTTATCTGTGGCAACAGGGCCACTCTCATTCTGACCTCATGTGACAGATGAGCTTTGCCAGAAATGCCTGGGACTCTGTTAACCTCGGCTGACAATCAGGGACACAAACAGTGCTCCTACTACTCTGGTTACTGTTAATAATGCCTGCAGTAGTTCAGTGATACAATTTCAGCATTACCTCTTTACGCATTTGGCTCTAGATAATTTATGGATAGTACCAAGTGATATATCCCATAGCTGTGAACTTGGGAGCTACTCACAGAAAGTTTCTTAGGAACGTATATGAGGTGATTTCCTAGTATACTGTGATTTAAGATGGACCCTACATTAAAGTCTGCTGCTTTACAACTAGCATCTTTTATTTTGTGCAATCAATACAGTATCACCTAAAAACAGTCTCACAAGTTATTTATAACTTGCTAGCTTTCTTCCTGTCCCTTCTCAATAAAGTGTAATAGTCACAATGGAACAAAATCTGATGCTCTTACATACTTCTTTTTTGCTCTGCATCACCCTTAGGATTGCCTGAGCCTGTCCCAGTTTACCTGGTCTCCTGGGAATGGCTTACTAGGCAAAGGCCTCGGGTGAAGGTCTCAACTTTTCTTCCCCCTTCTCCCCTGAGCACTATTAGATTAAACCCCAGTAGACTTCCTGTACTGGAGGGAGCAGGAGACTGTCATTAAGATTAAGCATAAGGAAGCTTTAGCTACAGAGCAAAAGTAATTTTAGGGCCCTTTTTTGGTAAAAAAAAAAAAAAAGTAAAAAAAGTTCTCATGGGCTCTGACTGGTGTTTTTGTCCTCAGTTGAAACACAGGGCTTGGATCAACTTACTTTCTAACCTTTATTACTCTCTCAAGTGCTGTTTACATGTGCACATGAGCTATTGCCTCTTCTTTATGCTCTGTGGTGTAAATAGCCTATAGAGTTAAAGTTTTATCATTACCAGAGATAGTTAATTTAACCTAAAGATGTTTCCACAAAGTACCCATTTAAGTTTGAGCTTTCCTCCATTTCCCAGGTGTGCAAAACACAACTTTTAGGTGCAGAGGGAAGTTCATGTAAGCCTCAAGGAGAAACTTCCATGACCTGAGCACCTGTCTGAACTGCTCATTTCAGTCTGGCTACAGCAGATGGCTTGAAGTGCTCGGGCAGCAGTAGCTCCCATTGAGCTGCTGTCTTTCCTAAGGACTTCACAGACTGAGCCATACTGAAGCCTGCACATGGACCTTGATGTGTAAGTCAAGAAATGACAGAAAGCAACCAGTTCACTGCACATGTGGCAGTAAGTGATTTGTTTAGGTCCCAGCATGTTACAGGACATGGCTGTGGTGCAAGCAGTGCCATGTTATAGATGAGCTAAGATCTGCAAAGCTAAGAACAATCAGTGCCAGTCAAGCAAGGTCTTTTCCAACCTCATTTAAATGTTTACTTTTCATGTAAATGCTCTTCAACATTAAAGAAGGTAAAAATTAAGAAACACATAACCTTTGGGGTGAAATTAAAAATTCATGAAGGACATAGGTAGCTGGTATAAGAGTAACACTTGGGCACTGCAAAAAATCAGGTCTTTCAGAACAGAATTCTTAAACCTCCCTTCTGGTAAAGGCAAATGGATTTATCAATTTCTGCAAAGAAATAAAATATTAGAAAAGATTCTAGGAAAAATAAAAAGATCAGATAAAAAAGCCTCCAAATTATTTTAACTACAAATTAAGTAATTTAAAAAAGTCAGCAGTTATTTGTTGTTGCTTGGTTGTTTGTTTGAGGTAGTATTTTTTTTGTTGTTGTTGTTTTTCTTTGTTTGGATTTTGGTTGGTTTGTTTGTTTGTTTGTTTGAGGAGGGGGCCATTAAATGAGTCAAATAATAATGGCTAAGTAACATTAGTCCTGATAGCGCTTATTTTGCCATATGGATTAACAGGTGTTTGCCAAGGGCAGAAAACAATATGGGGCAAGAAAATTTTTAATGGGTTTTACATGCATGACTGAGTGTGGGCCAGGTGGATCAACAAAACATTTAAATATACTAATGGCAACAAAAGACCCTTGGCTCACAAAATACAGTATTTCTAAACAGAAATATATTGTTGCATGATGCCCATATCAAGCACTTCAATGTTTGCTGTCATGATGAACCAGAGTGTGAAAATGCCAGTTTCAAATGGGGTCTCAAATGTTCCAGCTACACCAATCTCAAACATGACAATGACATCAAAAGAATCCTAAAGAATATAAATTCCATGCAAATTACAGGCAGAAAATTATCAAGCATTATATTTTATAATGCAGTAAGTAGTCATTGTCTATATCAAAGATGATATTCCTTTTCAGGGCAGATTGTTGCCAAACTGTTTCCAGCATTTCCATAACTGGCTAAACAAACAATGCTATTTATTAACAAAAATATTTTTAAATTTTCTCTTTTTCACCTTTTCTTTTCCTGCTTTTACTATGACATGTATGTTAAAAATGTTGGAAAATACCAGTGTAGGATCATTTGCTTCATCTATTTGCTCTTTTTAAAAAAAGGGTTGTGTTCAACTTTCCATACCTAACTAATATACTTGGGAGCAAGATGCAGATTTTGTACTAGCTAACTTTTAAGAAGCAAGATTTCTTTAGAAGACCACAAAGTTGTTTCCATTACAAAAGAAAGGCTGCTCATCATATGAAAATAGCTGTAGAAAATCAGCCATTCTCTTAATTAAACACACCTAAAATAATTTAATACAGATAGAATGAAATTAATAATGTCACACAAGTAATTTCTTTTCATACAGAGAGAAGCCTCATCTACCCAGTCAACAATCTCTATAGCAGCTATTTCCTAACGCAGAAATTAATAAGCTATTTATTTCCTGTCAAAATGCAGCTCAGTATGCCTGGAAAGAAGAAAAATAGAATTCCATGTAGGTGCTAACAATTGCCATTAACAGGTCCTGTGCAGGGAAATAAATAGATTTTTTTTCCTTTGGTCAAAAATACTGTGTGTCCTTTACAGTCACTTCTCTTGTACACTTACAAAGGCTGCATGACTTTTATTTCAAAACAGATGGGAATGGACAAAACAAAAAAAAGTCCTTCATTCTTATTTCTCTTCTATCACAGAAATCTATCTACCCACTGAAATCTCATTCCTGACTTGATTTAGATACCCTTTGCCAACATTGCAGAATTTTTCACTATTCTATGTGAGCAGAAAAATTGGGATAATAGTAAAAGGCAAAGAATCGAAAATATTTCATAAAGGACATGGGAGGCAGGAAAGGGCAGTGATACAAATGCTGAGTCACCCCAGAAGTAACACCATTTGTGATTCAAGAAAGCAATATAAAATAAAACAAATATAAAACAATAAACATTGAAAACAATATAAAATAAAACATTTAGATCTCCTACCAAGATCCAGATGGGACTCACTAACTGTGGAGATTGGTGACAGTGAAACTAGATAGACAAAATTGACCTGCAAATGTGCTTTCAAAAGCAAACATCTGTCTGAGGTTAAAAACAACAAAAACTCCCAAGCACAAAACCAATCAGAAGCTTCCCCCCCCACCCCAATATACTGAATCCAACTCAACACAAATTAGACAAAGCTTTCCTGTGGAGCTTCCTCCTGTTCTTGTCCTTTACCTGCTATTGGCTGGATTAAGGACATGTGTAGTGATCAATGGCATGCTAACACTCTGCTTTCCACCTAGAAAATACAGACGACAGCATGTCCAGAAAAGAGAGATCCCTAGTGACAGACTGAATATACCTGAACCAGACAAGCTTGTTCCTATTTAATAATTTATAACATCCCCACTAAGTCAATAATCATAATTGTTAAATTAAACCAAAGAGAAGTGTTATTTCGTGAAATCTGAATTTATTTTACGATTTTAATCTTGGAATGAGGCATGCATTAAGGATTAACAGCGTGCGGACTGCACAGGAAAGGGTTGTCAGGTTCCTTATAAGGAAGGGAGTGCTCCTTTTCTCTGCTAGGTCGAAAGTTTTTAGAATCCATTTACACTTTTCTTTGAGATGAAAATGACTACAACTTGTGATCTGGCTATGGAGTACAATCCAACATGAAGCAGTTGAGCTATGACATGAGCATTCCCAGGTGTTATCTGGGATGTTAAATTCAAATAGTTCTTCAAGCTCTCAATAGGAGATAAGAATTTATGCCAGATTTTAAGAAATAACAGTCAACTCAGTGTACAATCTTCTCAATAATTCCTATGTGTGGATATTTTGTGCAACCAGGATGACCAGTTATTTTCCAAAAACCACAAGGACATTCCTGCTGAATATCCTACTAGGTCCTGTTGAAATGAATGTACAACTGGTCTGTATTATGTCAATATATGGTCACATTGTTCTGCCCTTCAAATATAGACACCACCAGCTACACCAGAAATAAAATAGCGGAATAGCTTATAGCGGTCCAAGGAACATTGTAACAAAACTAAAACAAATATCCTCAACAAACCAACAAACCAAACAAAAAGAATTAAAGAAAAGCATCCTTTGCCTTATTTCTTCCTCTTATAAGGGAATGACTGTATCACACACCTTGAGCTGTGACAAACTTTGTTTTGTGTCCTATTAATAGGTACAAGCTCCAATCAAAGACTAACATCATGCTGTGTTGACCAGCAGAACTCATTCTCAAATAGCTAGGTCAGAGAAATAGGTCAGAGTTTTCTTTTCCCTAGCCTCCACCTTGCACCACTATGAAAAGCCTCTTTCTCCTAACAGAAAGCTCTTTTAGTAGAGATTTAGCCAAGAGAGAAGGTTGAAAGAAAGTGGGAATATGAGCAATCAGTTTAAAGGAAAAGAACACACACACAAAAAGAGGCCATGAGAGGCAGGACCAGAGGATGAAGGGGACTGTACCGGGGCAAAGAAGAAAGAAGAAATGCTCACCTTGCACAGTCTCTGGTAGTGGAAGCTCCTGCCTTTTGATGCAGGCTCCAGAAAGGGAGTATCACAGTAAAAATACTAAGAATAATTAATTAAGGACAGTGGTTTCTGACAGTCATGAGCTCACTCTGTTCTGTATTTTACATTCTCAATTAAGTTATCTCTGCACTGTGCAGTTCTGCTCTGTGGTTAAGTATCATTCTCAAATTTTTTAAGAACATCCACTGCTTCACCTGTTGTCAAAATTCTATTCCACTTAAGAATTCCATAAATTTCAAGTGGCTAGTAAATAGCCATGATGTATCCATGTGTTTTCTGGCATGATTATGATGAGGTTTATGATAAATCTGGAAGATTTGCTAGATTTCTTAGAAAGGCTATCTTTGTTGTTTATGGAGTTCCCAGCTTCATCCCATCTCAGCATCTGCAATTCATAAATACAATTGTGATAATCTCTGTCTAATGCTGTCCTTTCTTTACTTGACTGTTTAGTCAAAAACAATTGATTATTCTATTTGCATCCCATTCACCCTCCTTAATAACTGTGAGTAATATTTGGAAAGATACATGTAAATCAATGTAATTTAAATGACATATTATTGTCTAAACATATCCAATTTTAGTTAATTAATAATGAATATTTCCATCTATCTGGATTGCATGGACTCAATAGAGCTGCTGTTTAACCAGAAATTCTCTCCAGTCTGTAAAACTGAAGAAAAAAAAAATAAAAAAAAAATTAATGATGTACAGTAATTCACCCAGTTCTTACTACACAATGTCATGTGTGCCAGACAGTAAATATTCTTCATCTTTCACAAGATCACATTTTCAGATTTTTTCGTTTACTAATGCTGTATGTTTAAACATTAATCACTTTGGAAAAAAAAAATACAGAGAAAGTATCCAAAAATCAAGTTAAGAAATGTTTTCTCCCATATTTCTGTTCCTTCTTGAGTATTGATGAATTCCAAGTAAAAAGCAATTCAAATGGACATACAGTGTTTTTATATAGCAGGAAATGGTAAAATGGAAAGCATGTGTTCTAGAATATAAACAGAAATAGTTGTCAATATGACTATTATGATGAATAGTGTTTCTGTTTGTACAAAAAACATGCTCAGATGAATGCCTGATTTTTGTGCTCTTGCTGAGATGTTAAAGCATTGTTCAATTAAAGTAATCAATACCTGGCAGGAAATGGCAACACTTCAAAAAACATTAATCAAAGGTTAGATAAACAAAATGGGCTTTACTGGAAACAGTACTCATCTAATATTAGGAAAAGACTTGTAGATGTGGCACTTAGGGACGTGGTCTAGTGGTGGATTTGGCAGTATGGACTCAATGATCTTAAAGGTCTTTTCCAACCTGAATGATTCCATGACTCCAACCCATCTGAATCGCTAACTCTATAATATTTTTCTATGACTCACTTCAGTACAACTATAGGAATCAATTAGCATAATGTCATCACAGCTCATCCTTCTCTTCTTTAGTTGACATTTCAGATTTTTAATTGACTCCTGTGCATTAGATGGCACACACAATCCTCGGTAGGCTGGAAGCACCGGTTTCTCAATGAGAACTGCACCCAAAGCTGCCTAATGGCCCTTGTCACTCTAGCAGGTAATTAAAAGTCTTCCCACTTTGGAACTTAGCCAGTAGAAAAGCAGACAGAATGCTCCACTTGTAAAATGAGGAATAAAGGTCATACTTTGAAGGAGGAATAATAATATTTTGCAATTTCATAACGTCTTTTCTTCAGGGATTTTAAGTAAATTAATAGGCATTAATTAATAGAACCTTGTAAATTCCCTAGAAAATACTTGTGCTGCTCATTATAAAAGAGGACAAAAATTCAATACCTCATTTCCACAGGATCATTCTTTCTGAATGTCTCTGTACTGGTGAATTTAGTTGGATTATTGTGTTGAAGGAACAGTTGAGCATTTCTGGTCCTACAAAAACAAGATGTTTTCATGCTCAGCATCTCTGAAAGTCAGAATTTGGGTAAGAGACAGAAAATTGAAAATAAACTCAGTGTCAGGCAAAACTTTGCTGCTAATGAAGATAGAGTAACAGATAAAACTATTATACAGTAATAATATTAAACATAAAACATGTATTTAATCCATTTTGGACATTTAAATTATCTTTGTATTCAAAATGTTTGAAGAAAACTATATATTAATGTTTTGACTGGTCATCTGATCAAGATATGTGTTACAGTTTTTCAGAGGAATTCTGTGAGAATTTTCTTTTCTGCAACATTTGGATGAGTCTCAGCTATTAACAGAAACAACAGACATGACTATAAAACAGCAAATGTTATAAGCACTCTCTTGGGAAGTTTTAATATCTACTGTCATAGCATAATTTTTTGACATTTTTCAGTTGCTCTTTGGGTAAAATATCTAACAGTTTTTTTTTAAAAAAGACCTATCTACTACATGAATATATAAAAGTCAGGAGTTATTTTGTCAACACAGTAGCAATCACTATGTGCACCTCCTTAATAAACATTTTTTTTTGTAGAAGAATAAAATAAATGAAACTCATCATAGTTCAGCACAAATATAATCTTTATCTCTACAATTCAGTAATTTTAAGACAAATATGATTTTAAAAGAGTGTTTTAAAAGGACTGGAAGCATCCAGAATCAATAATTTTTTCCAGGACATATGCACTGTACAAGTCATAAGCCATTATCCCTAAAATAAAAAATCAAAAAGCCTTTTGTCCACCCTCATTTTTCTTCCCCCCTTGCAAGGAAAGCAGTGAAATAGGCTAAAGATTTTTCTATAAAGCATTCGTTTGTTTTTCTACAAACACAAAAAAAATTAAAATTTTAATCAAAACCTTTGCAACTAGAGAAATTTTGGAAGATGTCCCGTCACATACATTGTCAGAGATCAGACAGCTACAGAAGCTCAACTGGGTAGCACTGCAGTCCTTTTGGTCCTGGTGCAGTGAAAGCTGAGGGAGAGATAAACTCAAGGTAAGAACAGAAGTGAAGACTTCATGTCTGGTCACTGCGACAGCTCTGAGGAAGGAAGATGCAACAAGGACTTTTCTGGCAAAAGAGATAACAGATAAGGACATTGCTAGTGTAAGAAAAATAATCAGAAGACTGTGTTTCTAAAGTGGAGTGGGACAAAGTGGCTGGAGTGGAAGATTTTGTTCAAAGTAATGACCTATAAATACTGGTAGACTGGTGTAATAAACTGGCTTTGCTTTGCTGGTGAAAGTGGAGTCTATCCCAGTCAACCCTCACAATACATGTCTAAAAACATATAAGCTTGTTGGTCAAAGAAGATGGCAAACACCTTTTGAAGTTTGTGATTATTAGTTCTAACAATAATTACCTAGGTTAATAAGAATTTAGAAAGTTAAATGGTTTATATTTAATGTAATAAGTTTAAATATGATGAATAGTAACAGAACACATTTCACCATGGAAAATTACCACTAATAATTAAAGAAATCATTTAGGCATCAATGCTTAATGACATTCCACAACTAGCTCATAGATAAAAAAAGTCAAGTTTAAAAGTTCTTCATAAGAAAGTATTTTATTTCTTTTATTTTAGCTTCTTAGAAATCAAATCAGAAAAAAAAATCAATTCCCACAATTTTTTAATATGATTTATTAGGAAAATATTTCTGAAATTTGAGAGGAGCTCAAACTCCTGTTAAGAAAAAGAAATCTCTCAGAAAGAAATCTTTCATTAAATGAAAAAGGTAAATATTAGGAAAATTTAAGAAATTGGTACTGGAAATAGCAGCTAGTAGGTATATACTGTGTAATCACTGGACCACATATTTGATATCTGAAGTTTTGTAAAGGGATGGAGATTCCTTCTCATGAGTGGGAGCAAATTAACAGCTTGCTTCTGAAAGACAGAAGTCATTTGTCTTCTATTCTTTTGCTGATTTTACCCTGAGTTGAAGCTGAGCTGATTAAGTCAGTAAAATTTCAGAAAACTAATCCACTTTGCCAATTTAGAAAATTTAATTAACTACTTTATGCTCACATAAGCTTCAGACTTGGTTTATGACACAGAGTAGGAAAAAAAAAAGTCGTTAATCTAGAATTGGGGATGAGATCTGTTGATGGAAGTACACTGTCCATTGAGTTGTAATAAGAAATAGCGCACTGAGAATGCATACTTTTTTCTTTCTAGAAGTTTATAGAACAAAGAATTATAAAACTTTCCTAAACAGATTAGGTCACTCACTCTTTCTCTCACATTCTTTTTTGCTTTTGTTTTAAACTTAAGTCATAGAGGCAAAAGACCTGTCAGACGCAACAGAGTTGATAAGCATCAGGGGAAGTAATCTTTTAGTACAAATTTTACTCTCACCGAGAATTTATTGTGAACAGGCAACAGACAACTATTAGTACTACTGTGATTTTATAATTATAAAGATTATAAGCTATATTATATATAAAGATTTTATAAGCTATATATATATATATATTTGTTACTGTTATTTTAGTCTGCAATGAATTGCCTTTTTTATCAGAGTTTAGCAGTTTCAAAACAGGAAATTGTTTCAATTGTGCTTAACTGAATTAATGAGCCTACAGTGTAAAAAGTGAATAGAAGGCTTTGATTCACACATAGAAGAATTTTTATGATACAATGGGCCTGTCTCAGAACAATTCCTTTAAAGCTTTCCTGGTTTTAATGTTTGTATATTTGGGGTATTTTTGATTTGTTGATTTTAGGTTGTTGATCCTATGGTTTTTATGACAACAAATGTGAGTTAACTGTATTTATTCAGATGACAGAAATTATAATATGTTTCATAGATCAGTGTAGGATTCACTACAGTTTCGCCATACTAAATTTGGGGTCACTTCTAAGCCAGATGATAAAACAACTAGCACAATCTCTTTTAGAGATTACCACAAAGAAGAAAGCAAAAGTAGCAGGAATGTTGATGGAGATACTAATAGTCCCAGTACTTTTTCCTTTAGTGTCTTGGGCTTACCATGCTTTTGCCAGCCTTGCTCAAGAGGGGCTCTGTGCGTGGAACAGGCCTCTTCTTCCATGACTTCATCCACACTCTCCCAGCCACACCTGCCTGGGGCCTGGGCCTTCCCACAGCCTTCCTGGAACAGATGTCTCCTGTAAATGGACTACTGATCCTTCCTCGCTCGTTAAACATTCATATTTCAGTATGCTGAGCAGGGAATAGGTCTTTGGTGTAATTTCTGAAACTTAGTCATTGTGATTTTTTCATAACCTCTTTGATGTTGGGCTTTGAAGATTTGAACCTCTGTATTTTCAAAGGCATGTCTGAACACATTTCTGTTTGCAAAGGCACCCACTCAAGGCTGTATGGGGTTTTCATGCACCCAAAGTAATAAATCCACCTGTTGCATATTTGAAGAAAGCAGATGGGAAATGAAGGAATAAAGCCCCCTCCTACTCCTCACCTTTTAAATCCCACCTTTCACTGCCAAGTTGACACATTCACACCATACGGTCACTGCAAGTGTGCATCTATGGTGTTGCTGTTTTCTAGCTGACTTTGACCTAAGTGACCATTTGCCATGCATTGTGTATATTTCCAGCTGATCATATACAATATGAAAGTTAAGTAGAATTTCTGCTGATTCTTAAATTCAGATGCTAGTGTAAAATTGAAGTATTTTTTTGTAATTATTGATTTTGAGATAAGGTCTGAGAGTTGTATTGACTCATTGTGACTTGTTGAAAAATGTAGGATGCCTTCTGTGTGAGTTTTTTTATCAGATTTTATAAGACAGAAAATCTGATGTTGTCATGTGGTGCAATTTAGTTAGTGTGAAAGTTATCTGTAGGTCAGTTTTTCAAAGTGGTAGTTTCATTTTACCTTCTGTGTGGACTTAAGTGACCTACAGCTCATTCATCTTTCGGTCTTGCTCACACAGAATGAAAGGGACATTGACAAGTGTGAGGGCTGTGAAAGGCTTAGCAATTTCTTATGTTTCATTAAAGCTTGGTCAAATGCAATAGTTACAAGACAAATAGAGCACCATTAAAAGCTTGCATTTGCAAGGTATATGTTTTTCAGTACTGTTATAGTACTCCAACAGGAATTTGTGAAATTAGGCAGTGAAGATTCGTGATCTCTATTCAATAACATTTCAAATGTTATACATATTAAATTCATATACATTCATGCTACTCCTCACTTTTCAAACCACACAGGAAATTCTCTTTGTCCTAATGAGAAGAAAAGTAAATAAAACTGTAAAAGAGAGAAGGTCACAGCCATTATGCTTTCTGCTTATATGTTATCTTAAAGTAGCTGCTGTATAATAGCATATTCATATATTCTTAATCCTGCTTTCTGAAGGTATGTAATTTTATTTGATCTTGAAATACACATATTCCTCTTTGCTACTTCAAATCTACTGAAGCCAGCAGTTAGCAGCTAACTTTCTCTCTTCACTGACTTTTTTTTTTTTGTTCCATAAAAGATCCATTCAGAAGCTCACATTGGGTGTGAGGTACAATTTTTATAGCAAGGTTGGCCTCAATCTTGTACATATTCTGAATCATGAAACATTGCAATGAAGGACTGTTTGAAAAGAGAGTGCAACTGCTGCTGAAGAGAAGAATGACACATTTTCAAATATATAGATATTGCCAAAATTCATATATTCTTCAAATTCTCATGTTTTTAAAGGATGTCTTGTAAATCGTTATACTTTTGCACAGTAAAGTTGTTTTTTGGTGCACAACTAATTTAGGTGGAGAGTTTTTTGGGTTTTTTTGCCTACTATTTGATAATTTGCTTCTTCTATACAAGAAATTTGGTGGCTTTAAATCTACCATTTATATAGCATATCCATACAACAGGCCATGTATCGCCCAGAAATGCTGCAATCTGTGTGGACTGCTAGTACCTTAGGTTGTCTGCATGTGCGCTCATGTACCTGGTCTGGCTAGGATAGCTAATTTTCATCATAGTAGCCAGCATAGGAGTATGTTTTAGACTTGTGTTGAATACAGTGTTGATAACACAGGGATGTTTTGGTTATTGCTGAGAAGTGCTTGCACAGCATCAAAGCCTTTTCTGCTTTTCACGCTATCCCAGTAGCAAACAGGCTGTTGGTACACAAGAATCTGGGAGGGGTGCATCCAGGAAAGCTGATCCAAACTGACCAAATTTCCATACCATGTGGCATGATGCTCAACATATGAGGTGGGGGAAGAAGAAGGAAGCAGGGGGAATTTGGAACAGGGATGTTTGCCTTCCCAAGCCACCATTATTTCTGAGGGAGCCCTGCTTTCCTCAAGAGTCGCTGGCTGCCATGGGCAATCTGCTCTGCAGGAAATGCCGACAGTCTCAGTACATTATGATGATACTAAGTAAAAGGAGAAGTGAGCTACTTCTCATAAAGAACCTGGGCACCAACTGGATAACTAAGTGTTTGTGCCCAGGGGAGAGAGAGAGAGAGAAGAGTGCTGGCTATTCATCACAGGAATTTTCTCCAGCCAGGGACACGCTGCTCTCCCAAGGCAACCTCATTGTATAAACTCTATATAACCTCAAAGCTTCTGTTAACAATTACATAATCACTATATATATATATATATTTATATATATATATATAATATATTATCACATATTATCACATATTATCAAATATAGAGAACTCCCTCTATGGCAAATTCTTAGGTCACTATATAGGGTTTGGATGACCATGGATTAGGGTAATGATCTCTTACCTCTCTTACCTGTCCTGCTGAGACAGAACCACGTTTGCTGCAGTCCAAAGGCTGCTTTCAGATGACGAACTTTGGAGTCTGACTGGAAATGGGAGTAAACCTATGTCAAGTCAGGCAGCTGTGTACACAGACATGATTTTGCCCGCGTGATCTTTGTTTCTCTATCCAGCATATGCTATAAATCTCCATTGAAAAGCCTCTCCTGTCTTCAGTTATCGTTCTTTCCTACAAGATAAGAAAGGGAAACTCAGGGTGACAAGGAACAGGACTTGAGATCAGTGGTACTTGTTTGTAATTTGATTCCATATTGTACAAGAGCCTTTAGCTCCCAATAATGTAATTACCACACTATAGGATGGACCCAGTATAATAAACAGTCTAGAAATAATCTCTGGCATTCTTATAGTTTTGTCATAAAAAGTATTCAAGTTGCCATTTGTACACTTCCCCCCTCCCCTATAATCTTTTTCCTTTTCTCTGTGAGTCCCAGACCCAGTAATTTCGAATACATAATAAGCAAAGAGAAATCATTGAGTAAGAAGAAAACATTTATTTTCCAGGTGTTAGGGTTGGTTGTTTTTACTTTTTGTACAATACCACAGTGAGCCTGTTGCCATCCTCTAAAATGAAAAGTATGAAAAGTAGCATGGGATAAAATTGAAAAATTAGCATAGATTTAGAGAAATTCAGCACAGAAAAAGGCTTCATAGTAAGTGGCATGACACTGGCTTCCCTGGACCTCGAACTAAAACAGTGAATAAATTGAGAAAGGATTTTTTTACAGTCTAAATTATGTAGGAGTATCCACACATCAGGAAGCTCATTGCTTCCCTGCACAGCACTGAGCTGACACAAATGAGTTTCCAGTGGCCAGTTCCGAAGAGTCTTAAACACCTGCTGGCATGGTTAACATTTGGGTTGGGATTTATACCAGTTATACTAAAATCCATGCAGGGCTTCTTTTTTGCTTTTTACCCAAAGTAAATAAATTATCAGAGATACTTTCAGTAAGATCCAGGTCACAGAAGGGCAACAAGAAGCAAGAGGGATGCAGACATTTTTCCCCCCCCAGGCTTAGTGGCAGAAAAGCATTTGCTGTTGCTCAAGCCCCCTTCTTTTCCAAAGCAGCCTCTCCTTCTGTCAACATGGGCAATCTGGTGCTCAATCCCCATGAACAGCCCAACCCTTGCCTTATCATGCCTATACTTTCTGACCACAAAGTCTCATCCCAGCCCTTTGGCCACTCAGAGTGACCTGCCTGGAAATAACATCTGCTGGGAAGTAGGGAACTCTTTTAGAGTAGGAGTTAGTAATGTGTATCTGGGTCTGACACAACTGATGAAGTCACCAATAGTATTATCTTCCAGGGGAAACTTGTTAAGGGGGGCTTCAACAGGGGTAGCTCTGAAATGAGTCAAGAAAGCCACCCTTATTGACTATCTTGGAGTTCTTTAAGCAAAATCCTTATAATCAGAATTTTGGTGTCAGCTGTGGGATCATCAGCCTCCTGGCACTCTGTGCACTGTGACTTGTAATCAAAGACCAAATGAGAAGAGCAACTTTGCCTGACCTCCTCAGGCTCCTGAGAAGCACAATTTCCAAAAACTCATGGAATGTTAAGCATTGTATATTTGAAGAAACTGATATGGAAACCTATGGAAAACTAGAGTTAAGAAAAAGAAAGACTGGCATTTTGAAGAAAAACCAGAAGAAAATATTGCTACTATGGATGACAAGAAAAGATTGATTGATAAATATGCAGGATATAAAAGAGAAAGAACATGATTTCATATTTTCTTGTCTAATCTCCAGGCAGGGAATTTAACTGAGACATAAAATGTTGAATAAACTTAATATATATAAAAAGAGAATGAGCAACAGACAAGCCATCATATTTTTTATCTGTTTGCATGGGGATATCTTCTGAAGGCACTTTTGTCCCTGGATTAAAAGGTTTTTAAAAGCCATGTGTGGGTTGGGATGGGCTGGCCATTTCATTTGACATTTAGCATACTCCATTACTGTTGTGACAGATACCTGCTGTATCCTGCAGGTTGTCTAGGAAAAGCTGTGAAGTTAGGGCTTTTTCCTTCCTATATTAAAAATCATGTTATTAAATAACTTCCCAGGTGTTTTGCCAATTAAATCCATGTTTTCCTATTAGCAGTGATGACATTCAATTCTCCATTTTATATTTCTTACGTTTCAGTGTATGTGAAGAGCATCACTGTGCTGATTCCAGATATGAGCTATATGGTTTGTTCTTATTTACAAATACTTTTACATAAAATTTTAATGCGAACAAAATGAGGACACATAAGCAAATTCTGGTCAAGATAATGAAAAAGAAATCCTTCAGGGCAGTAAAAAAGAAATACTTGCATAATGAAATACAGAAGGCAAAATAAGTGAAGAAGTAAACCACAATACCTAAGGGTTGTAATAGCCTGCTAAATCTGATTTCTTAAAATGAAATAAGGGTGGTGAGAAAGAGAACCTAAAAGCACAGAGATAATGAAAGTTTGAGCTTCTCAAATAGGAACTGTGTGCAGTTAGCTCTTAGGAAAAAAACCTTTTATATAGCTGCTTTAGAAGCAAATAAGATTCAACAATATCTTGTAAAAGTTTTCATCAGAAGGTTAGGTCAACTACAGTTTCTTTAGTGGTAACTGGCAGAAAAGTTTTCTTTCAACACACCCATAAAGAGCCAAGAACTCTATATAGATAGTAAAAACTGATACTAAAAAAAAGTGAACAAGCTAGACTTGTTCTCCTGATATTTTGATGCTTAGCAATAGTCACTTACTTGGAAAAAAACATTAATATTGGCATATGTGAATGGAAATGGATACAATAACTGAGTCATGTCCAAGATAGAACTTTCACATTAAGATGGAAGTCCTACCGTGCAAGCTTATTACCACAAACATGCAAGCATTCACCTACATGAATATTTATACACCAATTTTCTATGGTCAATATCTATGAATTTAATAGTACTTCTACTATTTATTATGGAAAGAACTGGAGGATTTTGCCATGTAATACCAATGCACAGCACATAGACTTGGGGACTTGCCAACACAGACCTGTGTTCAGTCTGTGTGGAGCACAAAGAGTAATAGTGAATGGGTGGACTGGTGACCTGTCACTAGTGGGGTCCTGCAGGGCTTCAACCTCAGCCTTGTGCTCTTCAACATCCTCAGAAATGTCTTGGAAACAAGTCTGGAAGGGATACCAAGGGAGTTTGCAGATGATACAAAACTGGGAGGTGCTGTTGACTCCCTTGAGAACAGGGATGCCCTGCAGAGGCCTCACCAAATCAGAGTGCTGGACAATCACCAACCATGTGGAATTCAGTGGGAGGAAGTTCCTCCCAGGATTCTGCACCTGAAATGGGACAACCCTGGTTGTACAGACAGACTGGGAATGCTAAAAACAGCACTAAGGAAGGGGACTTGGGGTTCCTAGTCAAAGGCAAGTTGAATCTGAGTCAGCAGTGCCCTGGCAGCCAGGAGGAACAACCCTGTCCTGGGGGGCATCAGGCACAGCATGGCCAGCCAGGCAAGGGAGGGGATTGTCCTGCTCTGCTCTGAGCCGGGGCAGCCTCACCTCAAGTGCTGGGGGCAGTTTTGGGTGCCACAGTATAAGAAAAACATTAATTAAGCACCACAGTTAGTATGAATACATAAATGCATTTGCTAAATTATTTGCTCATCTTTTGCTTTTAAGCATCACAGTTAGACTTTTAAAGAAGTATCCATAAATCTAGAAATTTGAGGCAGTCTGAAGACTCTTCTGAAAAATGTTTGGGGATTTTTCCAAATAAAATCTTATGTTTCATTCTATAATGAAACATAAGATTTTATTATGAGTTTACTTTATCTTTTTATCATCAGACCTAGTCATAATGTTATGTAAAATTACATATTTTCTGCTTTGAGGGATTCACTAATCTATATTTCCTGAAAGTACTTTTGTTGCAGTTTAATTACTTTTGTCTAAGACTGTTTCCTTTCCTTTAACCAGGGAAATTTTTGCTTCCCATATGGCTCATAGGATTTAGCCTAACTTGAAATTTCATAGCCCTTAAATTTCCCACTACTGGATAAATAGAAAACAATAGTAAATTAAGTGATTATAAGAATTTTCTTGTGGCTTTATGAAAAGATGTCTTTGCTCATCTCTTCATTTTTTCCTCAAACAAAAAACACATAAAGGTCAAATTAGCAAGGCATTCAGACATTACTTTTGAACTTCAGTTGTCTTTTGGAACTGTCTGCTGAGCCAAAATAAGCTCTTGCCATCTACTACAGATGAATCAGTTATAATATATAAACCAAGAGCCCAAACTGGGCTCCTTATGTCCTGTTTAGTTCAGTGTGCTAAACTAATATAAATGGCATGCATTCAGTATTAGTTCAATAGAGTATGTTCTAAATAGACTTAGAACAAAAGATTGAATAGGTTTAGCAAATAAAATCACTAATAAAACCCCAGGATAAATTGAACAGAACTTCCTTCTGCTAGGTTTGCTCATTTGTTAAAACTAGAGTGAGGAAAAAATGGGGTTTACTAATGAAACAAGACTTCTTTTGTCAAAAGTTTCAAGGACATAATCAACATCAACCATTTTCCTGGAGACTCTAAGAAAAACTTTGAATGAGATTATTTTCATAAAACAACAAAAAATATTTTACAGCCCTTTCCGTTAGCAATGTCTTATTGCTTATTTAAGGCCAGTGTTTTAAAACCTTTTACTTTTTTTTGTCACATCCTCAAATCATGAGGAGTGCCCAACATGAAGGCTACATCTCTCTATGCAACTACCATGTGAAAATTAGCACAAATCTATAAAGAAAAGAGTTCACATTGAGAACCAATATCCACACTGAATGGAGGGCAGAGGGTGTTTAAAACTGACCCTGGTGAGTCCCCATGGCCTGAATGTTCATTTGTGGATGCTGTGTACCACGTGCTCCTGATGCATATCTGTGGTTTAGCATCATTCATGAAAAATACATTTAATGAATTCCAAGATCACTCAATTTTAAAATCAAAATCGTATGAGAGTGAATCAAAAGTGCCACAGCAAAAGATGTCTCTAAATCCAAACCAGAATGCTAATGCAAGATGCACTCAGAATAGAAGAAATAAAAGTAGTATGCCTTTCAGACAAGAGTAAGGTAAGTAGGAGTGTTTTCTAGCATTTTTCTGCTGAGGGATGGCTCTACTTACTGGAATGATCACCTTTAAAGGAAAACATTTATGTTCACCTTCTCCCTGTCATAAAGCCAGAATCAAAGGTGCCTGTAAGTGAAATGTTCCATATACCACTGCTTTCCAAAGTGGTGAGTTTTAATGAATTAAATGTAGCAGCTATTTTTGATGTAGGGATATATCTGCTTCTTAGCAGGGTGTCTTCTATGCCCACTCAAAGCATCCCTGTGCTTATCCTGTCCTAATGCGTCAAAAAGCACCACAAATACATTGCAACAAAGCCTTCCATTACATAAGATCACAGTTTAAATTTCACAGAGTAATAATTTTTTTATGTAATTATCTCTTCTACTTATCCTAGCATTGTAAACCTTTTCCTCATCTCAGTTTTGACGACACTCTATTTCATTTAACACTTGAATAAAACTTATGCCAATATATACTTTCAGCTTATATTTTGAGACTGCTATATGCCATTAAGCCTTATACTAAATGTGATGTCACAGCTTTATTTAAATATCCCTCTCCATGCAATTTTTAAATAGCTGTATTACACTTTTGTTCCACCAAGAACAAGATTTTTTTATTGCCTTTCAAGCAAATGGATTAAAAATATTTTATTAGCTTCTGTCATAGCTGCATTTACCTCATTAGTAGTAAAAAAAGTCAGTGTCATCATTTGTGTACATCTTTTTCAGTAGCCTGTGAACCTTCAGATTCAGTCCTAGGTGAAAACGTATGAAATTTTATTTTAGTGAACAAATTGACTTTTTCTTCTCAAACTCTCTTTTGAATAATTTTCTAATGGAGGGAAGGGAAATCCAGCAGAAATGTTTACAAATATTTAAATAATGGCTCTACCCATCACTCTGGCTTTCATGTATTGTATCTTTGCATTTAAAAGAAGTATGAAGTATGACATAAGGAGATTAAATACCATGCTGTTAGATTGCTGCTTATATTCAGAGTATTTTTATACCTCTGCTTCCAAGTGTAAGATGTACAGCCCAAAGACTATCATAACATGCTCTGTTACTCAAAATTGCCTGCCAGAAAATTGCTGCAAAATTCTGGACCCCATCCATAGCCTTTCATGCACAAAGTCAGCCCTGAAAAAACATGTACAGATGGATGGAAATAAGAGTACTATAAACCCTTTGTCTACACAGCCCAGATCATCAATAGACACAATCTGGTGAAAGGATGTTACCTCCTTATACTACTGCCAATACAGTCTATGCTGGCCCATTATTGGACACAATCCCACTAGAAATTGCGCAGTGATAGTAACAAAAGAAGGAAAGTAATAGAAAGAGACTGGACACTTTTTCTTAGTGCATCTGGATTGAATAAAGAAGAATTTCCCATGTTGGCTTCACAGCAGTTAACAGAGTGTTAATTAAGACTGTATAGTTTGGAGGAAAGAGTTGATATTACTCCATGCGATCAGAAAGATTCCTTTCCAAAATGCAAATATTCATTGAAAAAAAATTAATCTCCTCTATTTCAAATCAGTTTGAAGATTAACAAAACAGAACTTTGTATTTTTATTGTTTGTGAAACAGTTTCCTCTTCATCTTCTAATGTACATTAATGAAGAAAAAAATGAGAGACAAACTTTGAAGAATAGATGATGCTAAATATTGCATTTCACTATGTATACCCTTGAATACTACATAATTAATAAGAAAAATTTTATCTAGAGAAATAATGAACATAAAATGTTTCCTCTAAATAATTACACCCTAAACTATGTCCAACAAACCATTAAACAACAATAGGCCTTGTTTTCATTCTTTTTAATTAAGACATCTCACCTTATTGCTATCAAGAATCCTAGCTACAAGTTTAATTGTAGTTCTTAAATTGAGAAAGCATCCATGAAAGGATGTGGCACACACAGAGGAAGAAGTTATTGAAGTTTTCAACAAACTCAGAATAAAATTAGGAAGTTTGATTCAAAAAGTTTTTAAGGTAAGTGGTGTAGTTTTTGATTCTCTTTACCAAAGTTTTGTAGCAGTTTTTCTCAGAAAAGCTCATGCAAACATCCTTGTTCCAGATGAGAATCAGGCTGTGCTCCAGTGAAAATATTGCATCAGCAATCCCACTAATATGGGCACAGTGACATACAGTGTGTAAATACCCTGTATTGTTGGGGTTTTTTTCTGTAATGAGTGCAGAGAAATCACCAACACAGTTAATTTAAATCAGAAACATAAACCACACAAATGGTTATTTATTTATCCAAGTTTAGAGTAGGTATGTGTGGAAGAGATTGTTTCTGACCATGAGACCATCCTCTCTCTCTGATGTCCACAAGAATATTGTTTTATAAGGCTTCTGTTGTTCAGCACCTGAACATTAGCGTAGTATTCCCCAGGGCATTTTTGAACTTGAGAAATAGTTATCACATATGTCTGTCCTCTTCATGATTTTCATCAAGAAGGAAAAATTTAACATAATTAAATTGCAAATATTTAAAAAAAAAAATGTTCCAGTTATTTTCACAGTAAAGCTAATTTCACACTAAGTGAATCTCTACTCTCTTCTCAGACTTTTTGTCTTTTTGGTTTTTTACAACAAAAGTTAACTTTATAAAGGGATAGAAAATATTGAGGTAAATGCAAAAATCATGCTATTAAAATAGTGCTTTTCTTCGCTACTCTGTGAAATATTCCCTATATAAAATGGAAAACTGTTTCAATAAGAACTGTAAAGAAACAATTGTTTTCTGAAGCCATCATTTAAAATGATCATTTAGCCATATTTTCAATGTCTTATAAATAATACAGAAATGTGTTTGTTAATAATTTACATAGAGACTTGACAGTTTCCCCCAAGCAAATCAGTCATTATTGCTACAAAAACAATGTAACCCAGAACGAGCAGCATTACTTTTACTGTGTTTAGGGAGAAAGGAGTGGGTGATGTTCATCCCAATTATACTGACAAGAACAGAGGAAAACAAAAGGCTGTTTTTCAGTATTTGTCTGAACACATGAAAGAAGGAAAAATGGCATTATAAAATGTTGGTCTGTGACCAAAGCACATTTGTTCTACTGTATTTTCATTATCCACCTGTATTAATGTGACTGCATCATCACTCAAAAACCAGTTATATGTTTTACAGATTTATATTAATTTCCAGTCTATTGCAAATATTTATTTAAAAAACAGAACAAAATACACAAAGCAATTTTAAAATAACTGCATACTTTAAAAAAAAACAGGTAGCATGATCCATCAAGGGTGGTAAATTGAGCACTAGGAGGCCTCTTCTACTTTTTCAACTTTGTCCTCACCCACTGGACCAATTCAGGAATATAACTCCTTGTGTCAGCTTCATACTTAAGTTCACATAATATCCAGATCATTTATAAAGAACAGAGACTGAGTACTGAAATGACAGTTTAAATAATCTGTTCCTTAGCCAAATCAAATGCATCAAGAGAAATGCATCAAAACCAAAAATGTTACTACTGTCCTTTAAGCAACTCTTTATCCTTTCTTCCTTTCTGTTTCTCCTACAAATGGTGTTAGGTACCATATTCCAAAGGCTTTTCTGTGTTTATTTTAGCTTTATGTGTAATAAAGATGCAAAGAAAATCTGTACATAAAAAGTACTTGATAAAGGAAAACACTTCTTGATGCATAGACAGACTGCTAGAAGGTCAATATGGATCAACAAAATTCTGTGGTTTTGGGAACTGGTACAGCAATAAATTCATATGTGAACTGTAATAAAAAAGAAAATAAAAATGAAGAAATCCCCGAATACAATATATTAATAAATTCCCTCTGCTCAGTCCTGGTGAGGCCACATCTGGAGTGCTGTGTCCAACTCTGAGCTCCTAAGTATGACAGAAACATGAAGCTCCTGGAACAGGTCCAGTGGGGGGCAGCAAGGATGATAAGGGGACTGGAGCATTTCTCTTATAAGGAAAACCTGAGGGAGTTGTGCCTGTTCAGCCTTGAGAAGAGGACAGAGAAGGGACTTCATCAATGCGTATTAATATCTAAAGTTAGGGGTGACAAGAGGATGGTGGTGCCAGCCTCTAGGACATGTGACAACGGACAGGAACTGATGTACAGCAAGTTCCATCTGAATGTGAGGAAGAATTTCTTGACTGTGTGGGGGACCAGGCACTGGAAAAGGTTGCCCAGATAGGTTGTGGAGTCTTCCTCATTGGAGATATTCAAGAACCATCTGGACACAATCCTGTGCAATGTGCTCTAGGATGACACAGGGAGGTTGGACCAGAAGACTTGCTGTGGTCCCTTCCAGCCTGATTGTTTATGTGATTTCTGTAATTTATGATACCTTCTTACAAAGGATGAAGGCTTGACAAACATGAAATCAACAGGTAAAGATAATGAAGAAATTAATGTATTTTCTTACATCCCCTTTATGCAATTTAAATAAAAATAATAGCATAAAAACGTATGCATGAGAGCATAACTGAAAACTCCAGAGTATTCCTAAATTCAGACGCTTTAATTAACTTTAGATATTAATTTGTCCTTAACTGTCTCTTAATTTGCATTTTACTACTCAGAATTGGGTCTTGCTAATGTTCAGGTCTGCTGATACAGCATTGTAATGAGGGGTCCAAGTTTTGATTCTGTTTATTCATTTGTAGCTGTGTATGGATCAAGGGATGAAGAAACAAGTGTCAACAGAGGATACTTGCAACTAGGTAAACACTGATATCTTTAAAATAATCTAATTTTAACTCTGTGTGATCCCAAATTTGATTACTTTCTAGAATAATTTTAGTGAAGAAAGTTTACTGACAGTAATGTCATGAAATATTTTTGTAAGAAAAATTTCAAAGTCGAAACAGACATCTCTGCCAGGAAGATAATCCCTGGATTTACTTTTAACCAGCAATAAAAGAAATGTCTATTATGATCAGATTTCTACTCTAAGACACTCATACTTTACAATTTGATCATTAAACATAAAATTTGCAAGCAATCCAGAAAACAGCAATGAAGTTTTCAAATAACATAAATATTTATTTTCTGTGTTTTTCTCCTGTCTTATTTTTTATCCCATCCATAATGGCTACTAAGGCAGGAGAAACACAGTCTCTTTAATTTAAAGCTTCATTTCGCAATTAAGAAAACTAAGAAGCATGTTTTAGTGTGCTTACATAATGGATTTAACATCTTTTCATATAAATTGATAAGGTATTTTGCTATTTAATCTATTTATGCCTCTACTCAAGCAAAAAAAATAATCTTATATAACTAATTTGCCTTCAAATCGTTGGCCACCAAATATACCATGAAATGACTTCGTTATCAGTGTAAAAGAAATATCTGAATGCACAGATGATGAAGATCAGATAACAGATCAGCAAACAAATCTTCTAATGACATTTGATGGTGTAAAACTAAACCAAAATTTATAATAAAGGGTCCGAGTCTTTCTGAAGAAGTACTAGCTGCTTAGAAGGTTGGCCTGGGCGTCTGAGCAGACTTGTGAAAAATGGTGAGGGTGAGGAAAGCCAGTTGACTGCAGAAGAATTTTGGAAGGAGAAAAAAAGGGAATTAGCTAAGTACATGTGACAAATACTACATTCTTGTTTCTATGTTGTTTTAAGCACTCTGTCTAAAGATGAAGTTGTGTTCATATATAGAATACAGAAGAGATAAATATGAACAAGGAAAGGATGGCCAACTTCTAAATGTTGAAAAAGTAATAAGAATTTTTTTTTCAGTACAAGCGGAACAGAAAGGGGAATAGTCATGTCAGAACATGGGTGGCCCTTGGGAAGTTCTGTTGTGAATTAAAAACTTGCTAATAAAGGATACTCAATAAAAGCTAGTGAGAACTGTAATAAATCACAAGGATCAGAATATGATTGGCAAAATCTCCCAAAGGACAAAACACCTGAAATACTGACTTCATATGAAATTCCTCTCCCAACTGCCAAATGCTGTCCTACCCTAAGATAGATGATGGGTTGTCAATTATTAGAAAAGATTCTAGGCAGCTTTATGAGATGCCAAGCCATCAAGTCATATGTCTGTACTAAACACATCAGTAAGAATAGCATGGAAACATTAGAATTACAGAGATAATAATGTTTCCTGACTACTGAACTCAAGATATAAAAGATGTTACCCAAACATGACCAATTTGCAAAAGGATCTCATAAAATGGCAAACCATTTCAACATAGATGGATGTGAAATGCCATATCTTCAAAGTGAGAACCCTAATTTTACGTAACAGAAAATTGCCTCTGAGCTGGAGAATACTACTCATAAAGAAAAACTTGGGCAGAAGGTGAACAAATGTCAGAAATCAGCCTGAAAGGAATAGAGGACAGAAGAGAAAACAATGCCATGCTTCATAGAATCTAGAAATGGTTTTGATTGGAAGGCATCTTGAAGATCATGTAGTTCCAAACTCCCCTGCTGTAGGCAGAAACACCTTTCACTTGTCCAGGTTCTCAGATCCCCACCCAACCTGGGCTTGGACACTGCTGTGGATCAACTTTCATCTTTAACTGCTCTTGTGGTTTTGGTGCTTCCCTCTCAGAAGGAGTATACTAAAACTGGCACATTCTCAAAGAAAGCAATAGTGATAGCCACAGGGATGAAACAGCTGATGTTTGTGCAGTGGATAGCCTAGAGTACTGCCATGTGGAGAAATAAAGGATAACTCAGGTAGGAAGTCAAGAAAATTGTGAGACTTGTAGGTGACTTTATCTTCCACATCTAATAACAGTTATTACAGAGGTTATGAAATGGATCCAAGTGACATTCAAAACACACTGAAAGATGTGATTCTTCACAGACAATCTAATACAGCCGTGAAACTCCCTAGCATGTTTTATTCTGAACTCTGAAAACTGCAAACCCAATTAGATAAAACCCTACAATAAACTTAAAAACAACAACAACAAAGAAAAAAAAAGAAAAAAGAAAAAATATCAAAGACAATATGCATACAGATAGCAGTTATGGTTCAAGAAGTTACTAAGATAAAAAACCCTGGTGTCTAGAAGAGTGTTATTATAAAATTTATTTGTCCTAGTGTTCTTTCCTATTTATCTATTTCACTCTTGAAAATAGGATTGAGGGCTTCTGAACATCTGATCTGAATTGATATGATGGGTCTTACTTGCTTACGACCCAGTAAAGGTATAATATGCAAACACCCTTTAATCCTTTTGCCTGTATTTAATGCAAAAATACTATACACAATATTACAGTCTGTAATAAATCTTGCTTTTTCTATTTAACCTCTAGTTCATTCAGTAAACTGGATGGATGTCAGAAATTTTAAAAAGAAGTATATAATCATGTAGGTAATCCCACAATTTGCCTTAATTCTGCATCTTTTGAGAAGGCTTCATATTATTCCCTTCAGAATGAAATATTAGTCTATAGCAAAAAGGCCTGTTATTTGGAAGGGTACTTCTGTCAGGCAACTGAGGACAGGTAGATGTCTAACTATTTTACTCTGATGTCAAACCCGAGACCATAAGCCCCTCTCTTCACGCATTGGTTTTCTAATTGTGCCAGATAACTAATTATAAGAGTTGATGATGTTCATAGACAGTTGGTTGACAGCATATGAGAGTCAGTAGGACTACTTGTACCCATCTTTTTATGTGCACAACCTTGGTATTACAATGCTGTAAAATAATGCTGTGGTTCAATCCCATCTGACAACTAAGCCCCACAGACACTCACTGTCTTGTCTCCAGTGGGATGGAGAAGAGTATTGGAGGAGTAAAAGTGAGAAAACTCATGGGTTGAAATAGAGACAGCTTAACAGTGAAATCAAAAGCCATGTGCACAAGCAAAACGACAAGGAATTAATTCATTGATTTCCATGGGCAGGCAGGTGTTCAGTGTACCAGGAAAGCAGGGCCCCCTTCATGTATAACAGTGTCTTGGAAGGAAAAATGCCATTTCTCCAAATGTGCTCACCTCTTTCTTATCCTTCCCCCAGTTTTGTATCCTAAGCATGATGTCATAGGGTACATTCTGCCCTTTGGGCAGTTGGGGCCAGCTGTTCCAGCTCTGTCCCCTCACAACTTTTCTCCAAGCAGAAAAAGCTTTGACTCTGTCTAAGTACTGCTCAGCAGTGACAAAACCATCTCTCTATTAACAGCACTGTTTCTAGCACAAATCCAAAACACAGCACCATGCTAGACAGCTACTGTTACAAAAGTTACTTCTACCCCAGCCAAAACCAACACAGGTAAATACAAGCTGTAGTAAGAAAATTGTTCAACTGCATTATTTTAAACACTGGATTAAAACTTGCAGCCTATTAACTTATCGACAAAAATGATAATGGACTTTAATAAGACTAGAAGAAATAGAAGTGACAGAACTTTCTGTGCACTGGAAAAAAGATAAAAAAAAAACAACAACCCAGTGTTTATAATGTTTCTAAACTAATGGAGATAGAATTTATCAACTTTAGTCGATTGACTTCACTGGGATGTGCCAATGAAAAACTGAAGTAACCCTAATGGTAAACCAGATCTTTAATTTTTATATCAATAGCAGTCAGAGGGCTTTTATGCTGTCATTTCTTCCCATTAATCATCTCAAAGATTCAGAGGGTTCTGTTCCACATATGTTCTAGCAGCCCACATGTAACTTTGCTTTCTATTTATATTTGTATGGCCATCAGTTAGAGGATGTGGTTTTGAAAATGTTCAAAAGCTGCTGATGTTTTTGCAAACAAAGAAGCTAAAAAAATTCCTATAAATTCTGAGAATAATAAAAGATGTCATGTCTATAGGCAAGTTTCATTTTATGGAGGACAGCATATGCTGGAACCCAAAACAATGAGGAAGGTAATAAAATAGCTCCACAGCAGCTAAGACTTCTTACCTCACCTTCATCATGTTGAATTTGTATGTATTAAAATGCTGAGTGAAACCATTTTCCTCAGAATAAATTGCTAGCAAAACACAAGGACTTTGACAGACTGGCAGAGCTAAATACATTACATTTGATTAAAAATTTCACAATGATCTATTTTTTTCAATTCCATCCTCTACTTTTGTTAGATAAATGAAGGTTTGTACCTTATTAATAATTCTCATGATGGTCTTTTTGTAGCATTTTTAGAAGCAAGTTATTTTGCATGGTATTCCAAAGTGCTATCTATTCTGTTTGGAAAAAGAAGTGATGCAGATGTGATGGATCCTGACACTTGTCAATTATAATAATTCAATTTCAGGTAAAAAAAAACCAAAACAAACCTCTTTGCCCACATAAAGTATTCTATATTACTGAATTAATTTGCACATTGAAAAGATGTGCAAAAAGACGAATAGGTAGGAATCCACTGGACAACTGGCAATTGAGGACAATATTTGAGGACAAGTAAAACACAGTAATATATCCAAACCCAAGTAAGTCGTAGAATCAAAGAGTGGTTTACATTGTAAGGGACCTTAAAGATCTTCTAAACATTTTGCACTAGACCAGGTTGGTCAAAGTCCAGTCCAGCCTGACCGTGAACACTTCCAAGGATGTCACATCCACATATCTGGGAAATCTGTTCTGGTGCCCCACCACTCTCTCAGTAAAGAATAGGAGTCAAGATAGAAGTTATACTTACTTTAATAATTTCTGTAGAGTTCTGTAGCTTTCACCAATGAAGAAACAAAAAAAGAGAGAGAGTTCTAAAAGCCTCAGGTTTTTCAATTTAAAATTGAATATGCCATGGGGTTAAGCTCCTTTTTAGAATACCAAAGTGATATTTTCAGAATATTAGTTTCCACAACTGCATTTGAAGCACAGTAAAAATGGAATCCTTTTGCTTAGGAATCTCTCCTTATAATGGTCAGATGCTCAAAATGACAAAATGTAAAGCTTTTATTTGATCATAAGAGCAGTACTTTTGAATAGTATGTATACTGACTTCTATAATATTTTTCTGTGATGGACAATTCCTGCATGGATTTAAATCTATATTTTACTTAGTATTACCTGCTGTTCTGTTACAGTTACCTACTGACAGCTCAAATTTATTCAACCCATTTGACATGTACAATAGTTATATGGTAACCCAGTCCCTCTTGCATTCTTTGTATAATGAGCTAATAACTTCCCTCTCATTAAAAGTCAGTTTCACTCCTTTCTCTTATATGTCACACTTCAGCTCCCACTTATTCTCAATCCTTATTTTCAGCAACATGATCAGTTTCTTCTGCACATTGATCTCAAAGGGTATTCAGTTTACAATCTAATTAATTATTAAGTGAGGAATTTTTCCTTGCACATTAGAATACATGAATGCTAATGTTATCTTTATTTAATACCCCTCCTCATATAAGTCTGGTGTATGACCAAATTAGTCACTTAAGGAAAGAAAACCTGTGAAAATGTTTTAGCTTTATTTCATTATCTATTTCATCAACAAATAAGAGATCAATCTTAAGACATATTTGTGATCGTCAGTTATATTCATGTTGTAAGAATCTAGTAAAGATCAGAAGAATATGCTTCCCATACATACTTCCTTTTTTCCAACTGAATTATATAAAGGGTTAATTTTGTAATGAATGGTCTGAATGATATTGTATAAGGAATGTAAGCCTAAGGGGTGGAATTTTGATTCTTTTAGGGAATGAGGGAGTTGGCTTTAATTCTGGTCAAGACAGGACTTTAAAAGCTTATCAAATGATACAAACTGCAATATATGTCAAATTTATTTTCTTCTTTCTCTGTCTTATGTTTTATTTCTGTCACTAATTCTCCTTATGTAGGCTTATATGTATCTATACATCTATGTTTACATATCTATACATGGGGAGATATGTTAATACAAGTGTATATATAATTATATATGTATTTGTGTATAAACTGTGTGCAAAAGACATATCCATATGTTGTCAGGTTTCTGTTCTATATCAAATGTGGTGGGTTTTTCTCCAAATATTAACATACATGTAACTTCATGAATTCATGTATTCATGAATTCATGAATACAATCTTAGTTTCTATATGGAGTAGATTAATAAATCTTAATGAAGCCATGATCTTCAGGTATTTTTCTGAAAGCATGCCCTAATGAGTGACAGAAACTCAGTCTGTGTTTTTTGTGTGTTCTTTGCAATAACAGTATGATTATATTTTTGCCAGTGAATTTTAGAGAGCAACATGGATCTATGATCAGTTTAAGCACGAATAAATGTATTTAACAACTATTTATATGTTAATAAATTTACAAAATAAAATTGGAATTTAAAGATTCAACAGGTCAAAAGAAATATCACTAGAGGCTTTTAACTTCATTTAAGTCAGTCCTTAAACTTTCTCGTAACACTTAATTATGATAATTCAGCTTGCTTTGAAAACAGTCCAGGATTTTTAGCATCTTCCAAATGAATATCCCAGAAATTCTGTATGCAGTAATTGATAAAATGGGACACCAGCTATTGCTTGGGAGTCCTACATTTATAGGTGCAAATCTTACACTTTACTTTTAAAGCTAGTGTTCTACTCATCAGCAACAATTCATCATGAAGGCATCTACTCAGATTTGTTCAATTCTCCTACTTTCCTTATTTCTTTACTTCCAATAGGTGAAATAAAAACTCAGAGTACAAACAAGGTTGTTACATGTACTTTTTCAAAAAAAGGAGTAGCTCAAAAATGTCGCACTCATCAGCTGCTTGTTTTTATTTGCATTTTAATTTCTTCTCAGCTGTCCATTTGAGTTGGTCTTCTCTTGTACATTACTCTTATGAAAGAGGGCCTATTATCAAAAACTTCGTGACAAATTCAGTTTAATTTCTGCAATATAGTACAAAGGATTTTGACCAGCTACTTGACTGTAAAGTGTGTATCACTCTTAGGGTGTGGCTACCTAAACATAGGAGAATTTATACAGTAATAGCTTTTCTTGTATTTGTTTTGATACTTGGCCTCTGATCTCAATACAGAATGAGATGTTATATCTGGTCATACTAAATATTATTAGCTATTTAAAGAAATAAATATTTCAACTAGCTCCATTGATCCAAAACACTGATCAATTTTTGCTTTGTAATTCAGTAAACATCCCTGAAGTTTAAACAATTTACAGAAGACAGCAGAATAAAAATATGTAATAGTCTCAATTTACAATAATAAAGATAGGTTGCATTCTTTAAATAATGCATAATTCATGTTCGTGTCTAGTTTTTGGAGGATTTTACGAAAATATTTCTGTTTAACATTCCATTTTTGAACTAAACATTTGAAACCAAGTAACATGAATATATATTCAGAAAAAAAGGTCCTCAGCTATCCTTACCACAAGAATTATAGAAAAGACTATTCAACAGAAGTTATTAAAGTTGGTCTGCAGCTAGCCAAACTTTTTTATTAGTAATTCTATCTTCACTTAATTCATAGTGGTGTAAAAATTTGTCAGTCATTCCTTTAAAAGATTTAGTTAAGCACAAACTCTGATGCATATACTCCACTGCTACATGTCTACTTTCTTTTCCACAAAACTCCAAATTTACTCAAATACATGCTCTTTCCCTACCTTCGCTCTACTTGAATGAAAAAAAAAAAAACCAAAACCCAAACAAAAGCAACAGGAATGCTACTCAGCTGACTGAAATGATGAAAAGGTTAACTCAAGCACAAGTTAACATTACAGACTAATCACCAAGGATTAATCACTAATCACTATACAAAGGACTACAAAAAATAAGCTAAACAAATGAATCTGATTTTTAATGAACAAACTTACCAACAAAGCTTACACTAGCACATTGGGCACATGCTTCCATTACAATCTTTTTTCATCTGGAAAGCTTCCTAAATATTGTAAAGCTGTTGAAATATTTGAGGCTTGATATTCTCTATGACATCGTTCCTTTCACAGGTGAGTAAGTCAAATAATAACTGGACTCATCATTGAATGCTGAGGGACACCACTAGTGACAGGCCTCCAACCAGACTCTGCCACTGCTCACAACCCTCTGAGATCTGCCATGCAGCTGTTTCTCAATCCACTTCACTTCCCACTCTGAGCTTGTCTACGAGGATACCGTGGGAGACAGTGTCAAATGCCTTAATGAAATCAAGGCAGACAACATCCACGGTTCTTCCCTCATCAATCCAGCCATTGTCCCATCACTGAAGGCAATCAGGTTAGTTAAGCACAATTTCCCTCATGTATTCATCAGCTTTCAGGTACTTCTATATACAAATCAAAGAAGTTGTATAATGAGAAGAAATGTTCTATATATAATTCTAAAGGTTTTTAAAAAATAAAACATGACATGTTTAAGTGAAAAAGTTAATGCTTGAGTTGGAGCAGATGAAAGTGTTCTAGCATCAGTTTAACATGGTCCCAGATAAAGCTGTGCTAAAAGAAAGTGATAAAGAAATTCTTTGGTTGAACGTTGCATTAAAAGTGCTTCCAAGAAATTACTTGAGGTAATCTGGTTGTGTTGCTTTTCCTTTTGATAAAATTTGATAAGGTCATTTGGTGCCAAATTACCTATTACTCCTAGGCAAGATTAAAGTTTTTTACACAGTGTCAGGTGAGGGATGAAAAGCTCTTTGAAGGGGTTCCCAAAACTCTGTTCATGAATATTTGGAAAATTATTTTATAACTCAGGTTTTCTTTGCTGCTCTGGGGAGGTTTTTTTGCTCTACCTAAAGTAGCCTTCACCACAAGAGTGCTAACACAGCAGTGTATACTTGTACCAAAATACCTGTCTATATTGAGGATTTACAGGATTAAACTGATCCACTGGAAAACTTTGTGCTAGCAAAACACTTCTCCATTAAGATCAGAGTTGAGCAGTTTTTTAACTATAAAATAAAATATATTTAAAGAAAAATGCAGATCATGAAATTGCTGATTTTGAAAATAGATATAAGGTTTGTTTAAAAATTCTGTCTGGGCCAAAACTGGCAGATTATTATTTTTTTATTTTTTATTTTTTATTTTTTATTTTTTATTTTTTATTTTTTATTTTTTATTTTTTATTTTTTATTTTTTATTTTTTATTTTTTATTTTTTATTCAAGAGCCAAAAGAATAGAGTTATATGGCAGGACATTCTTTCTTCTCTTCCATATACTTTAAAATCTACATCCTACCAAGGCACATTTGTATTTCTGAGTGAAAAAGAAATTATTTAATGGGAATCACAAATTTCAGCACTATATTCCTACCAAAAAAAGTGTATTTATTTATCTATTGGTCCTGAAGATCAATAAATAAAAACTTATTTTACAAGTTAGGACAGGATTTTCAACAATTATCAGTGAACACAGTACTAAATGTGCTGGATTTGGCTGGGGTAGAGTTAATATTCTTCAAAGTGGCTCCTATGGGGTTTGGTTTTCGATTTGTGCTGAGCACAGGGTTGATACTACAGAGATGTTTTTGCTGTTGCTTAGCAGGGCTTGTGCAGAGCCATGGCTCTGCTTTCACACTGCCATGCTGTCAAGGAAATTGGGGGTGCTTGGGAGGTGGGAGGAGACACAGACAGGAGAGGTGACCTCAAGTGACCGAAGGCACGTTCCAGACTGCATGACATCATGCTCACTATATAAACTGGTGGCAAGTAGGAGGAATGGGGGGACATTTGGAGTGGTGGTGTTTATCTTCCCAAGTCCTTGTAACATGTGAGGGGGCCCTGCTCTCCTGGAGATGGCTGAACACCTGCCTGCCCATGGGAAGCTGCAAATGAGTCCTTCTTTTCTTTACTTGTGTGCATGACTTTTGCTTTCCCTCTTATCTCAACCCACGAGTTTTCTACCTTTGACCCTTGCTATTCTCTCACCAATCCTACTGGTGGGTGGGTGAGTGAGCATCTGCATGGGGCTTGGCTTCTGGCTGGGATTAAACCATGACAGTCAAAGAAATAGAAAAGGATAGTGGCTGAGGGATGGATGTGGTCCACAGGAGTCAATGTCCGTCTATGAACTTGTGTAGCTTCAAGCTAGCTGTTTAGTTCTACTTTTAATCCTAAGATTTACAACTTTTTTTCTTGTGTGCCATTTCCTCTTTCTCCTCTTTCTATTTCTTCCTGTCACATATGGAAACTTTGATTAGTGTTTTTTTTTAAAAAAAAAAAAAGAAAAGTTATTTGAAGATCTATGACTTTATCACCAAAATAGCTGTACTTCATTTAACATACTGAAGTATCACTCAGAGCAGGGCATGAGAAAGTTTAAGTGGTTTCAGCACTCACAAAAGCAGGAATTATAGCAGGATCAAAATCACATTTTTGGTGATGAAAAAGCTTCATGGGCACTTTATAGGTCCTTTGTATTGCAATTTAGTGAGCCAGACTCCACCTACTTCTGATTAACTTACAATATCTACCGCAGAAAAGAAAAACATGTTGCTTTATTCCTCATGGAATTGCACATCTATTGACCAATCTCTGTTGTCCAGTACTCGTTTCCTACTCTGCAAGCCATAGCCTAGCTGTAAGGCTTTATGCATGATATATACAAAAAAAAAAAAAAAAAAAAAAGAGCTAAGTACTTCTTATGTCTGAATTTTTAACTTTCAATCCATCTCCACTGTTTCTCACAAAAACTTGTACATTTCACTTAGGTAATAAAAATAAGCTCAGTCCAAATGCGGATTTAGATGCCTTGCAAAGACAGAAATATATGCATGAAATAATGTTTCATGTGCTGAAAACAAAAGAAAAGTCATTAGCTGAGGATATATTAGCTTCTAACTCTTCTCATTGTTCCATATAAAAATGAATCACCTATGCTGCTTCTCTGCTACACTCATTACCAAATAGTCAATAAAGTGTTTTCTATTAGATGCAAGTGTAACAGTCTTTCAAGACAGGAAAAAATGGTGTTGGAATTTTGAAAGCTGAAGCCAGTTCTGATTCCATCACTGCTGGATTTGCCTGATTTAACCAAGGTCCGTTCTTCATTAATGTGGTGATTAAAAGGGAGTCAGGTTCATGTTCTCAAATCAGGAGTGGAAGAGGTGGGCGCAGTGAGATGTCCTGCACAGTGATGGGCACACGCTGTTCCCACCCAAAATCAAATCCCTCGAGGTACACACTGGACCTCCCCATCCTCCTGCATAGCCCACAGAGTGCACTCACATCCTTGAGAGAAAGCAATCCCAATTGTAGCTTTTTCTCTGTCTAAGGCAGGAATAACTCAAACTGTTTTCCTCAGCATACATTCAATATGCACTACAGAAATTTTATCCCCTTCTACACTACATATAAAGTTGGGTTGGGCTGGGCCCACTAGATCCTCTATTGCTGACTAACCATGTGGCTTCTGCTAAATGTGTATCCCAATGCAATGAAGGTCCCACTACCCATTACTCTCAGAGTAATCTTTAATAGTGCACTGTATTCAATCTTTCCAGAGGCTGGTGCATGATAGGGAATGAGATATAAGACATCGCTCAATGCCATGCTCTTCGGCTCAAGTGTTTATGAGGTTGTTTCAAGAATGAGCCCCACTGTTGGATTCAATTCTTTCTGGGTACATGTCACTATAAGGCTTGTGTTTTGAAGTCCAGGGTGGTTCCAAGCAGTGGCATGTGGCACAGGATAGTCCAGCCATTAGGTTTTGCTTCCACCGTTGTAAGCACATGGCACTTGAGGTCACAGGTTTGGGGAAGTGTGATAGTCAATCTGCCAGGCCTCCCCACCTTCATGTTTCAGCCATTGTTCTTTATACTAGAGAGGCTTTATAGCAGAACACTTCACATTCACAGATAACCTGTACGATAATGTCTGTGGTAAAGTCTAATTAGCTCAATTGGTTAGAGCATGGTGCTAGCAACACCGGAGTTATGGGTTTGGTCCCTGTATGGGCCATTCGCTTAACAGCTGGACTTGATGATCCTTGCGGATCCCTTCCAACACAGAATATTCTGTAATTCTGTGAAAATCTGCCCCTTGATCATCAGCCTCTGTATGTGTTGCATCTCTTTCTTGATGGCCTTGGGTGTCATGGGCCCCCTGAGCTAGAAATAAGTCACTCGTGTTTCCAGTCCAGAACCACCTAAGCCACTTCAGTCTTAGTAATCTGATTTACTTCCTTGTTGTTTTGATGTTTCCAGTGGCCCAACTCCTGTGTGCATGAGCCTCTTGAAGTACATGGCGTACCTTCACAACCATGTTCTTCACCCAAGCAACAATATTTTGCCACAGCTCAGAGGGGTTTAGTTCTGTGCTGCCAGTTGCTCTGCTTCCACTTCTGTAACCACTCCCAGAGGGCATTTGCCAACATCCATAAGCCAGGACAAAGATAGAATACTAGCCATTTTTATTGGTTAGCAATGTCTAAAGCAAGATGGATGGCTTTCACATCTGCAGACTGACTTGATTCACTTTCTCCTTCAGCAATTTTAGTGATGTGTCATGGATGACTCCATACAACTACCTTCAACCTCCAATGCTTTCCTACACTACTGCAAGACCCATCAAGGCATACTCCTTCTCACCACATGGTAATATATTACACAGGGGAGACTGTTCAGCACTGGTCACTGTCCTCTGATGGCATTCCCAAGTCTTTGCCTCCTGGCTGGACAGACCACTTCTAGGATTTCTGGGGATTATTATTTGAGCTTATTATTTGATCAGTGAGACTCAATTCATGGAGCATCAGTTGCATGATCTGTACAGTACACTCTCCTTTTGAACAACCAACAGCACTGGCAGTTGAGGTGTCAGGAAGAGCTGTGCTTCAGTACCAATCACTTCTGAAGCAGGTCAAATCCTTTTGTAAGCTGCCAGTATCTCCTCAGTTGGTGTATAGTGGCTTCAGTTCTTCTGTATCCCTGACTCCAAAAGCCTAGGGGTAAACCTCAGGTCTTCCCTGGTGTTTTCTGCCAGAGGCTTCAGATAGGGCCATTCTTTCCAGGTGCAGTGTAGGGAACATTTTTTGCATCTTGCCTTTTCCTGACTAGCCCAAGGGCTACTGAATTAACTGATTCAGTAATTAATTAATGTCTGATTTATTCAAAGGCTTGTCATTGCTGTGGGTTCAATTTTAAATAATTTTTCTTCTAGGTCATTTGATAGAGAGGGCTTACAATCAGACTGCAGTTTGAAATATGCATTCTCCAGAAGCCCACAATGCATAAAAAAAGCTTGTGTTTCCTTTTCCTTGGTTGGTGGAGACATTGCTGTTATCTTGTTCTTCACATACTATGTTCTTCACTGGCATCTGGCAACATTCATCTTTCCAGTTTACTCCTAAAAATCTGGATCTCCTGTGCAGGTCCCTCAACCTTCTTTGGTTTACAGCAAAATCAGCTTTCAGAAAGATTTGGGCTATTCTTCCTTTACTCAGAAACTTCTGTTGCTGTATCACCCCACACTAGGCACCAAGAAAGATGGCTGTGGTTTAACCCCAAACAGCAAGTATCACACATATGTTTGCTCACTACCCTCCCCACCCTGACCCTATGGAATGAGGAGGAGAAAAGGGACAGGGTAAAACTCATGGGTTGAGATAACAACAGTTTAATAATTGAAATAAAGTAAAATGTACCACTACTACAACTACTACTTTTAATTGCATTGCAAGGGGTTAGAGAGAATGAGAAGCCAGGAAAATCAAGTGATGCACAATACAATTGCTCACCACGCACTGACCAATGCTCAGCCCATACCCAAACAGTGACCTTTTCCTCATGGATAATCTTATGTACTGGACATGACATTCTGTGGTATGGACTAACCCCTTGACCAGCTGTCTCAGCTGTGCTCCCTCCCAGTTTCTTGTGTAACTCTTCACTGTTGGAACATGAAAATTGAAAATCCTTTGATTCAGAGTAAGCTCTATTTAAAAACCACTAAAATACAAGTGTGTTATCAGCATTATTCTCATATGAAGTCCAACAGACAGCACAGTACTAGCCACTAAGGAGAAAATTAACTCTATCTCAGCTAAAACTGAGGCATAGAAATAGAAAAATGGGCATGAACTACTCTTTTTCATGTACTGAAAACAACAATAAAAAATCCTCAGCTAAAGACATTAGCTTTTAACTCTTCTAATATTATCACTCTCTATAAAAATTAATCATCTACACCGTTTGTCTGCCACACACTTAGCAAGTGGTCTACAAAGTGCTTTCTATTAGGTACAAGATGCTTCAGTTTAAAAGAAGACTGACTTGTATAGCAACCCTAATGAAACTTTCTGAACCTTTGTGGATAATGTTTTACAGAAAATGGATAACAATGACTGCATGTTCAACTGCAGGATATTTAGGACACAGTAATAGTTTCAATTATGGAATACAAAATAGTGTTTTCTAATAGATGCAAATTGTAAATTTCAATATTATTCTGCCTGGCTGTTCCCATCTGCAGGAGCTAAAGAGCTGAAGTAAACATCCAGAGTAAAGGGATGTGGTGAAACACAGCTAGACCCAGCGTAAGAGAACAGAGTTTTGAAGGCAAAAATCACAGATGGAAATGAATGGAATTTGTGAACCCATCTTCTGTTTGAAAGTGTTGCATTTAGTCTTCAATAACTTAAGGAAAGGAGGGAAAAGGAATACAGAAGAGATCTTCTGTTATTTAATTCTAGCCTAAAGAATAGCTTAGAATACTTGAGTATCTCTTACAAAAATTCACTTCTTATAGATGATACTTCCCTAAGACCCTCGGGATTGGTTTCAACCAGGAATTCGCTGGTGAAACCCACACCACATTTCACAACTAATTTTTGAATAGGATCTGAACAAACTGCCACTAGACAGTTTTGGTATGCAAGGATATAACTTTATTAACTATTACACAGATTTCATGGCTTTTCAGTGAAATAACATTGCAGCAAGCTCAAAATAATTCCTTATGTCTAAATATTTTGTTATTGTGAGCTCCAATAACAGAAAGAAATGTGGTTTGCAAAAATGGGATATCTGAGCTTTGTCTCTTGATGAGGACAATCCAAAGCTTCCAAAAGATGTACTCTGACATGGTTTCCTATTGCTGGGAATAATACGGAAGCTATTGCTTAAAGCCCAACCCAAAAATGAATATTCTGAATATATTCTATATAAAGACTGATTTGTTGTAGGGTAAAGCAAACATATGACTGTGCATGTACAGAGACTTTAAAACTAGTTCAATTTATTGTAACTTTTAGGAATGCACTTCAGTTAGGAGTCACTACTCTTTGTGCTACCACATTTCAAATTAAGGTCAAATTCCAAAATGAAGTTCAGAAGCTTCCTGAAAGGAAATTCGTCAGATTATCTAATAATGGATGGATAAGACATGGCTGAGGAGTGACAGTCACTCAAATAGTGGTATTAACTTTCCAATTACCTTTTTCTTTTTTGCTGGCTCCACTTCCCTTAGCTAGCAGGTGATAACTGGAACACCTAGGAGGATCAATGGGCTTGCTTCCTATGATCAGGATAATAATGCGGTTGACTTAAATTCATGTTATATTTGACAAAAGGCAAGTAGAAAGACTGATTTTACCATGTTCTTGCTGCTGCACACCGGGTAAGGCACAACTATAAGAAAGTAGAATGAGGCTCGATCTTTCTTGGAGACCAGGTGAACATGCCAGATCCCAGACAGGCAGGGAGACCGTTGCCCATGAGAGGGATTTTCTAAGGTGGCAGAAGGGCAGCTGTGAGCCAAACTTTGGTGTGATAAGAAAAAAAAAGAAACAACAGAATTTCCTAAAGACTCAGTGATGACTGTGTGAAGCCTCCTTTACCAGCCTAAAATGCCCTTGACACTTGATAAATGAGAGCAGTTTGAGGTGATAACTTTCCAATTACAATGTGTGTAAGACTGAGGCAGAGGCAGGAAATGACTTTCAGAACCTGTATCTACTGGCAAAACTGACTTTTTTTCAAATTCAAAATTAATTTCAATATAAAATATGCTTCAATATAACATCATTAAATATGAAAAGCTTTCTGGTATCTCTCAGTGTCCTTTAAGGAAAATATAAAGTTCTACCTCAATGCTTTTGTTGCTGTGGGGGTCTCAGAACATAATAAATGTTCACACAGCAAATTCCTATAAACCCAAGTGTACTGAAGTGTATACAGATTTAAATTGCTAGATTTAAAATAGAAAATATATTTATGTTATATAGAATTAAATTACTCTATTTAAAATAGCAATAGCATTTATATTATGGGGGTTTTATCAGTTGTTCTCTTTTCCACCACGTCAGCACACAGTACTGTACTAAAATGCCAGGACAGCTAGGGCTGTCATGCAGTCTGTCAGCCTGCAGCTGCAGATAACTTTCTTGTTCCTCTTCTACAGAGCACATCATTTGACAGAACAGTGTCTATCAAATCACAGCTTTTCCTGCAAACACTGTATTCAGAGTGAAGCATAGAAGTTCAATTGAATGAACTTGGATATTACATTTTAAATCATTTCCTACATGAGACTTTTTAAGACAATAATTTCTACCATTACATTCCTGATAAGTCCATAGGGACATGAAGATGTGCCTGCCAAATATTAGCAATTCTCAGTTCTCTGTCGTTCAATATCACTCCAAAGAGGTAACAAAGCTATTTAAAGTGACTTGGACATTTGCAAATCCACTCTGCAAATGCAGTTAACTAAAAGACAGTAGGAAGCACTAATCTTACTGCTAATGACACAGCACTGGGGGACAGGAGAATAGAAACCTGGCTGGCAAAACAGTAAGCTGAAAGCCATTATCAGCACTGAAAAAACTGGGTATTTCAAATACCAGAGACATAAGCAGTTTTCTGACACCATTAGCATTATGCAACCTAGTAGGTATCAAAAATCTTTTGTTCTCCTTCATAAATTACACTTTAATTTAGTTGTAAAATAATAAGCAGGTATGATGTAGAGATAGTTGTCAAACAATTACATCCTCCTTACCATGTTATTTCCTTAATGTGATACTTAATTATATCTGAGTGATGTATTTTAGGGTGTTTGAGATGCATATATTCTTTGCAATACCTACATGGCTTGGTTTGTAGTCCAAGCACTGAGGTTACTGAAGAGAATTAAGAATTAGCTGTTCACCATAGCATGAATGGAAAAGTAGAAGAATGGCAGAAATACAAGTTTGGATTTTTGTTTGTTTGATTTTGTTTGTTGGTTTGGGGTGGTTTTTTTTTTGTTTGTTTGTTTGGTTTGGTTGGGCTTTATAATTTGTTTCTGTTTATTATTACTTTCACAAACACTTTTCCCAGAAGCAGTGACAATAGGCATTTCAGCAATTTATATTAAAAAAATAATCATCCTCTTCCCTAAATTCATATTTTACAGACTCAGCAATGACAATGAAACATATAAAATATGAGTGCTTTGAATATAGATAGCCTGCACAGATCACAGCATGTGTAAAGAAAATTTAATTAGTATTTCTCTCTGTGGCATAAAATATCAGAGTAAATAAGCACATTTTTCAAATATGGGAGACATTTTATATCTTCTAAAATTCTACCCATTTCTCAGGTTCACTTCAGGCAGCCATTCATACAGAGAAATCTTTTCAGAAATTATGAAGCTGATTTGGCATGACAGATACATAAGGCTTAATTTAATATTAAACAAATAAAACCAAGCACTATATGCAGGAGGTATAAAGGCCAGCTGTAATGAGAACAACTTATATAGCTTGGAAGACAGAGAATATGGCAGTAAGAAAGGTGATTGATGACAGAAAAAACTGTACTAACAAGACATCCTTGAAACCATAAGAGTGTGCCATGTAAGGAAATGCAGGTAGTGATCACTACTCATCCTAGTGCTGTCAGTCTATATGACTCCTTAAGATGATATTTATACTCATTTTACGTGAATGTCATGTACAAACATGTTGTTTTTCTTCATGAACTGAACAAAAACAGAGTTGGTGTTTCTAAGGTGGGTTGCAGGACAAGACCTATTTGTTAGAGTAAATTATGCTGTCAACTTGGACGATCTGTTTCATCTAAAATACAATCTTGTCTTCCCTCATTAGCTGTCCAGAGCAGAAAATAGAATTACAAAAATGGATTCTTTCACAGGGGATGTCAGACCTCTCATGTGTAACTCACTGGAGAATTATTTCTTTCTTTGTCATACAAGGAGACATCTGGAAGTCCCATAATGTGTAAAACGGAATGGAGACAAAAGTTGATAGCAGTCCTGTCAATGTCCTGCAAAGTACTGCAGAAAAAAATCTTAAATGAGACTTTTTAAGAGGAGCTAACACGAGAGTGAAACTAAAAAAGCTGTAACTAGACAAAATTCATTTTTATAATCATTTTGTGGAAAAACCAAATGATTCAGCAGAAATAACCATATGCTTGGTTTAAGACAATTTAGAAGGTGGGCTCTCTAAAATGAGTTATCTCCCCTTAATTTTAATCAATCTGTTCCCACCAATACAGAATGCATACAACTAGACGTAAGTTCAAAATAACAGTTTACTAACAAGCAAAAGAACAACATGAGAAAAAATAACAGTAAATAACCATCAGATGCAAAACCATTAAATCTCAGGAACATGATTCAAGCATTCAGGCCAAAGCCTAATCTACCAGGTTTGCCCATACAGGTTTTTGCAAACCTCACAAAGCAAACTAATTTAATAGGAGTGTATGCAGGAGTTCTTCGTTTTTGTAACACCCTTTAGTTATAAAGTTAAATTTTCTATTTTGAATACTTCTCAAAGAAAATGGTTTCTTTCTAGGAACAAAACATTGTTGACTTCCAACAATGACTGATTCTCTCATTCAGTGGTTTTTGTTCTGTGTGACATCACTGCAGGTTACTTACACAGCAGGACATCTAAATATTACTCTCTCTGAATTGAAAATTTATCAATTTTCTGATCATCCTTACTGTACTGAAAATGTAAGAACATGATAGCTCAGAATACCAAGCAAAAAATGACATACTATTTTTTGATAATCCCTCTGTACTAAAAAATATCATTTATAGCCATTTAAACTGAAAAAATATTATTCAAAGAGCTTGCACTATCTATGTAAAAGATATGTTCTGGATTAATTTTAAACTAAATTTTAAAACTTGGTAAATTTCAATGAAAATAAACAGGTATCTCAGAGAATATGCTGGATGAAAGAAAGAATTAAATATTTTTAAAGGTGTCATGACATGTTCCCATGACAAAAAATTGTAATTATAAAATTTAAGAACAAATACAACTCATTTCACATATAGCAGCAAATTTCAAGTTCACGACATTAAGTAGAAGCAACAGCTATCCACAGAATTGTTGAGTCAATGAAAAGTAACAGCTGGTGATATGCGAATCCAATGAAGTTACTGAAAAGAAAAACTTTTTCAGCTTCAATGTGACTATAAAAAGAGTAGCATTATTGCACTTAAGGTGAATAGACAGTCTTATATTCTTACACTCCTGCTCACACACAGTCCTGTTAATCTGTTGACTGTCTGTTCAACCATCATATATTCAATCCAACACCAGTGTTTCCAAGGCAAAAAAATAAAGGCATAATGCCACATCCAAAACATCACAGCATAAGTTCAACAGGGATAATGTTTCATTGCAGCACTTCTTATCAGACAGTTCTCTGTGAACTTTCCCAGCATGGGTCAACTCTCATGAGCAGCAGCCCTATTGCACGTGATACAAACATCAATTCCTCCCAAGGGCACACAGTCCTCCCAAAACTGCTGTGATGTGGGTCACTCTTCCAGAGGTGCAGCCCTCCAAGGACAGGCTGCTCCAGCCTGGAAGCAGGGCCCTCTCTCTCCACCGTGTCTCCCAATGGATCACAGCCTCCTCCAGGCATCCACCCACTCCAGCATGGGCACCTTCCCCATGAGCTGTGAGTGGATCCCTGCATCCCCTGTGGATCCCCATGGGCTGCAGGGGCACAGCTGCTTCACCCTGGTCTCATCACAGCCTGCAGAGGAATCTCAGCTCTGGCACCTGGAGCACCTCCTGCCCCTCCTTCTCCACTGACCTTGGTGTCTCCATGTGGTTTACCTCACATGGTCTCACCTGCTCTTCTCCAGCTAGGAAAAAAAAGCCTGTGCCTCATTTTGTTTTGATTCTCTTCTTAAATCTGTTATCACAGAGGCGTTATCCCCATCTCTAATTGGGATATTAGAGATGCCCTGGCCAGCAGCATGTGCATCTTCAGAGCCATCAGGGATTGGCTCTGTTGGACATGTGGAAGCTTCCAGCAGCTCCTCAAAGGAACCAACTCTGTGGCACCCCCCACTACCAAAAAGAACTGTGTGCCAAACCAATACAATCAGTTTTACTTTTAAGCATAAGCGTTCAATGCAAAATTTGGTAGGAGAGTAGGGAGAAGAATATTGTATTAGCATATTGTATTGCAATTACAAAATAGTAATTTGACAAGAGCTTGAACTAGGGGAAAAAAATTCCAAACCCATGGGCCAGCTTTGCTTAAATGAACAAAAATAAGCAAAAAAAAAAAGGAACAAATTAACAACTTAAACTTCTGTAAGAAAAATATTTAAGTACTTTTTCTTGTATATACACTGGCTGAAAAAATAAGGCAAGTTTCACATCAAAAGCCTATGTCAAATCCAAAGCATAGGTGAACAAGAAGTGGTGTTTTATCAGCTGAGACCTGATAGGAACCTATTGGAAGAAAGCAAAACATTTAGACACTGGATTTCCGGGTTAAATAAACACATTTTAAGAAACATGTACAATAATCATATGTGTTCTTGGTGGATTTGGCATCAAAAATTGAATTAATCTTTCATTGTTTTTATATTAGTTTACAATGGTATCAAATACTTCTGTAAAAATACTCTCTTGGCCTTTTAGAAAAAAACTTTTAGACCACTGAAATTTGGAGGTTTTTTTTCTTTTTGAAGGATTTCCCTAATTTCCTTTTTAATCTTCATATGCCTTTCACTTGATGACTTATGAGGTTCTTTTTATTTGAAGATTTAAATCCCATTTTCTTTGTTCATAATTTTTTCTTCATTTGACACTAGCCCGTTTGAGTTTACCACATTGTATTCATTTTTAGTATTCCACATCTGTAACCAAAATCTCACTATGGAAAGAGTAGTGACAAAATCCTGGCCATACTTTATAACACTTCACCAAATACTGCGAAGACTTTGATAAAATTTCAATTTCTTTCATTTAGTATCATGAACTCAGGAACTGTCAGATAGCATCAATAAAAAAAAATATTTGACACAAAAAAAAGCAAGTACTGAAATATCTGTTTTGCTTGAAAATTGCTGGACCAGTCTACCATTTTTCATTTTCAATATAAGATACAACAAATACCTTATAAACATCAAGGATTTTTCTGTAGATGGCAGGAAGAGAAGGAAAAATTGCTAAAAATAATGAAAAAAGAAGACTCTGTTATGACATTTTCTGATCCCAGCATTTCGTTCTATTCCATCTTCCTTTTTCTTTGTAAAGTCCTCCCAGAGAACACCCTTGAACATTTACCTTTACCTTAAATAACCCAACAAAACAAACCAACAAAACCTACAAAAAAACCCAAACTTACTTGAATGTTGTTACTGCTCCCATATTAGTTTGTAAGTAAAAAAAAAAAGCTCAGACTCTAAAGGAAACCTAGAGCAAACATTAGTAGAAGTCATACTAAAGCCACAGTTCAACGTTCTATTAGCCATTTGAAGAGAGATATGTAATTTTACTGTCAGATTTCTGTGGATTCAGAGAATTTTATTTTAATTTACATTGTACACTATTTGAACACAATGACAGCCAGATGATTTTAATTTAAGCAGAGAAGAATTTTAGATTCCTTTTGAAAGGCTGTCTTTCTCCTTATATTTGCTTTAAAACTGTTAAGAAAATTAATAAAATTTTCTGCCTTTTTCATTTCTTTGAACAGTGGCAGTATATCTGTTCATTTCTGGGTAACTCCAGAAATAAATTTCCTGTGGAAGGCTAAATCTCAGCAGTGTACTTTGCGTTCAGAGTGGATGCAGAAATGCTTCATCCTAGTTTATTGACAGCTGAGGTGGACCAGAGTGATATCCTTGCCAGGAAACTGTCTGAGGAAAACCAACACTCTTAGACAAACACAACCATAAAGCAACAACAAAGGAAACATCCTAGAAAACTTGATTTAAACTAAGAACAATGTAGTGCTGGAGTAGGTTTGAACAAACCAGGGTCTAGCAAATGTTCTTCTATAAGACCATATTTAGAAGCTATCAATAACCATTTAGTAAAAGATATATTAATCTAAAATGGGATTTAGACAGAATTAAGGCACCACACCAAAAATTCAGAAAGTATGTGATTGCAGTTCAATACTCTGAACATCTAGCAGCGATGGATTGCTGGTTCATCTGGAGATTTAACGATCTTATTTTCATTCTCAGTCTTTTGAAAAGTAACACTAGGTGTATTATTTCAGTCAGTTCATAGTATTGAACTTTACAACAAAGTCAGTGCTTCCATTGGCAAGACAGCATGGAAATGGATGGACGGAGAGAACCCGAAGGCCTTGGAAAGCACTAGCTGAGCATGATCTAGTAGTGTGTCCAGGTGCAGAGATGGCCAACAGCACCCTGGGAGTTATTCACAGGGACATAACCAGGACACTCTGGGGAAGGACTATACCCCTCTGCCCAGCACTCCTAAGTTCCCATCTGTATACTCCAAGCTATGGGATCCCTCCAGCACAGGAAGGAGGGAGGGCCCTCAAGTTGGCTGAGGTCTGTGACACTTTTCCTGTGAGGATAGTCTGAGGGACCAGGCTTGCTCAGCCTGGAGAAGAAATGGCCTTGGGTGGAAAAAATGCAGCCTGCTGGTACCTCTGTATAGTTTATCAACAAGACAGAGTCACCTTTGCTGTGGTGCACAGTGGGGAAATGAGAGACAGCGAGCACAGGGAAAAACAGTTCTTTGCAAGGAAACTCTTTTTCCTCTGAAGACAGTCAAGCAGTTGAAGAGGCAATGCAGAGAGGTTGTGCTGTCTCCATTCTTGAAGATTTTCAGGGTTCAAGATTTTCAGGATAAAGCGCTGAACAACTTTGAGCAATTTTCCTAGCATCCTATTATCCTGTTGTTTCAGAATGAATGAGAACCAACCAAAATTCCTTGATGAACATCTAGATTTTCAAATGAATGGTGTGGAATCTGAATGCCCTATTCATCTGAGGCAAACTCAGTACCTCTTTCTGGACTTCTGTTAATGAGGACGGACTAACCATTAAAACATTGTAGGACTTAAGCTGTAGATGCTTAATTTCTTCATTAGATCTAGTCTTAGTCATCATGGCATGAAGGCTTTATGGCACTTGTGTAAAGGTTTTATCCAAAGGAAAAAAATAAATTCTCTTTTTGCTGTCACTGGCAATTTAAAAAGCTAATTTGCAAAACAACTTGTGCATTAATGGGAGGCCTTAGGGATATTTATATGAACCCTTTAAATTAAACCCTTCAAATGCACTTTTTAATCCTATAGAACTGACAACCATGCATTTAGCTAAGTTTATTATTCATGTCATAATGATTTATGGGCATTTTAACAAGCTACAGCCCATGTGTTATGTTGTCATGTCTTTTTGAAGATCAGTAACTCGGATTAGCTATGCAAGTGTATGGCTATTTCTTGTAAGATACTTAACAAAAGACATCTTTTAATTCAGGATTTTCTCCAGCTGTTGGAGAACCATGTTTCTGTCAACAGCTGATCTTTAAGCTGCAGCTTTTTCTTCATGAAAATGCTCATTGCACAGCTTACATTTATTTTTTGTTATTATTCTTGTTCCTATAGACTTGTAAACTAATATTACTTCAGCGTTATAAATTCAAATGCAAACTATGTCATTTGAAACAAGATTTTCTCTAAGAAGATTTATAATAAGTAGCTTGCTAAACTGTCTGTGAAGTTTAGCTGACAAACCTAAGAGCTCTTGTCAGCAGTTAATTCTTTTGGAAGAAGTAAAATAAGGTATGGAGACAGACAAACAGAGGAAGATGGTTGCAGAAAGAAAATGTTTAACAATGGTATGTTTAGAGACCAATCTAACTTTAAACTTAACAAAAGGTGTCAATGAAATTTGTCTTTTGGTTAACACAACAGATAAACGACGAATATTTTATTTGTTATTAGAATATCTAGACAGACTAAAAATTCAAAGATCCGTAAATGTCCCTGTTTCATTCCCAGTTTTCAGCACCGAAAAGACTATGGTGTGTTGACCCTGGCTGGATGCCAGGTGCCCACAAAAGCCACCTTATCACCTTTTTCTGCAAAGGAAGCAGACTCATGTCTCTTCTGAACAGGGGACAGAAAATACAGTTAAACAGTCGTGAGTGGAAATAAGGACAGATAAGGGAGAGATCACTCATCAGTTACAGTCATAGAGCAGATTGAACTTGGGGGTATTAACTGAATTTTTTACCAAGAAAATCAGAGCAGGATAAAGAGAAGAAAATACATCTTAAAAATCTTCCCCCTGAGTCCTCCCTTCTTCACAGACCTACCTCCTCCACACCAGTACTGCAGGGAGACAGGAAATGGGAGTTATGGTCAGTTCATCACACACTGTTTCTGCCACTGCTCAGGGAGAGGAGTCCTTCCCCTGCTTCAGCATGGGATCCCTTACACAGGAGACAGTTCTCCATTAACTTCTCCAACAGGACTCCACCCCATGGGCAACAATTCTTCACAGACCGCTGAAACATGGGTCATTCTTCCACAGAATATAATCTTTCAGGCACAGCCAGCTCCTGTGTAGGTACCCCACAAAATCAAAAGTCCTACCAGGAAAATGTCTCCAGCATGGGATCCTCTCTCCATGAGTCAGCAGGCAGGGTCACAGCTTCCTCTCAGGATGAGGCTCCAGTATGAGGCTTCTCCACAGGTTGCAAGTGGATCTCTGCATCCCCATGTACTTCCATGGGCTGCAGGGGCACAGCTGCCTTACCGTGGGCTGCAGAGGAATCTGTGCTCCAGTGCCTGGAGCACCTGCTGCCTCTCCTTCTGCACTGACCTAGATGTGTGGAGAGTTGTTTCTCTCACATGTTCTTATCCCACTCTTCTCTGGCCACAATTAAAATTGCTCAGTAACTTTTTTTTAACTCTTAGATATGTAACCCCAGAGGTGCTACCACCCCCTCTGACTGGTTTGGCCTTGGCCAGAAACAAATTTGTTCTGGAGCTGGCACATGCTGTGTCAGACATGGCAGTAACTTCTTGCCATGTCTCACTGATGTCATTCCTCTAGTTCCCCCACTACCAAAACCCAACCATACAAACATGACACAGTACCCAATGAAGATCCATACAAAAGGTTTACAACAATTTTAGTTTTAGTTTTCACCTAGATATGTCGTCTTTTGCTTTTTGATTTTTAACGTAATTTAAATTTGAAGCAGCCATTGTACATTTAAAAATCTCTGATATTTTATTTCATGCTGTAGTCAATCCACACTCTCTAGATAACAGACAAGTGGAATACACCTTGCTGTGATAAAATACCCCAGCTGACTCCTCTGTGGTTTGAGAGTCTCCAGCCCATCTGGTGATCTCTCTCACCTACCATTGATATGATATTAAGCCCAGGCACTGTGCTGGGAAGAGGAAGTCCCACTGTTCTTTAATGAATGTTACTAGTTTGTACCTACATTGAAAGATACACAGAGAACTGAAAATGTCAAATTAAATGCTATATAAGTGGTAGTTGCTTACTTTCTGTGGCACTATGCTAGAGCAACAGTCCCTGAAAACTATTGCAGAAAGCACAGAGTATTTGCTGAAGATACTATCTTTCAAATATCTCCCCTGCTATTCCCAATACTGCAGTCTCCATGGTGAAATAAAATTATTTTAACAGCATGGCCTGAAAAAGAGAATTTTTCTGAAAATTCATGTCCTATCTGCCTTTTAATGCAGCAAGCATAAACCCAGAACTGTCATAGGGAAAGAGGAAGAAGCAGTGAGCCTTCTAGTCTTCTGTTGGTCCCCACCTATTCCAGGCCTGGCTGGGATGTAAGTAACTTTCCTTTAAGCAGCCAGTATGGTGCTGGGCTTTGGCTTGTGACTAAACAGTGCTGATAACACAGCAGTGTTTTGTCTGGGGTTCAACAGCACTTGCACTTTCTCCCACTGTGCTTCCCCAGTGAGCTGGAGGTGAGCAAGAGGCTGGGAGGATACAACTGAAGCAAGTGATCAATATTCTGTACCATATGATGTTGTGTTAAGCCATAAAAGCTTATAGAAAGAAAATAACAAACAAAAAAAACAACCAAACAAAGAAGAATGTTGATGGTTAAAGCATTTTCTTTCCAAGTAACTGCTCATTCTGAAGTCCTGCTTTCCATGAAGTGGTTAGATCCCTGTCTGCTCATAGGAAGGAGGAAGTAATTTCTTTTTTCCTCTCCTTTCTCCTCTTTTTTACCTTTTGTTCCACCTATTAAACTGGTTCATTTCTCAATTCATGAATGTTATCACATGCCTTTGTTTCTCTCTGACATGCAGCAGAAAGGAGTCAGTTCCATTAAATGAGGTCAACCCACTAAACCAAATGCTGAGTGGCCCATCTGTGTTACTGAAACATGGATAGAAGCAGGCTCACAAGGGAAATGTTACACAGAAACAGCCAAAACTGAAGATTAGAGGTTCAGAATGAGTAGTGATATTTGCATGCTTTCCCACAAGTAAAATTTAATGTCTTTTAACCTATTATAATTGCTCTAAAATGTAAGCTTGATAACAACCCTTACAGAATGATGGCTGGTATTCTAAAGAGCATACTTGCTGAGATCTTTGTTCTTTCATTGTGAGCAGACATTTTCACACAATTTACATGATTAATGATAATATACTTACAGAAGATTAGTGCCACAAATTTGATTCAATCTGCCACAACTAAAAAAGGAAGCCAGCTATAGATGAAGCCAAAGATAAACAGAAATACACTACACTCCAAAATCAAGAGTATTTGACCTTTTGCACTAAAATACTGAAGTTGTTGCCAGACTATTCAGCCAGAGGATTCTGCACTTTTCATTCAAGATCAAATTATTGGCTCAGAGTAAATGTGTTTAATGTCCAATCATACCATGAGAGTGATGCCTTGAGAGGCTGCCTAGAACAGAGGCTAGTTGGAGTAAAGAAATAAAGTAGCTATTTATTTAAAAAAGCCTTCAAAAGATACACCTTGGGCAGTACAAGAGCCTGGCCGAGGCTACACCCAAGATGGATTATAGATCATGAGTTCTCACACTTTTATGAGTTTGGTCCATTTTCATATTGGGGTTAATTGTCCAATTACAGCTTCAGGTTACAAAATCACATTCTCCCAGTTCTGCTCCCCCCAATTCACTTCTCTTTATACTTTTTGGGGCCTGAAGCAGCAACAGTGACTGTGGTTCTCAGACTGGAAAAGGATTGTTTTGTCTAACCAAACTGTGAAGGGAACTTGCTAACACTCCATATGCAGTTCAGAGCTACAAACCAATGTAGTACAGAATCCGAATATGAAAGCTAAAACTAACTTTATAGCTAAAGCTAAAACAGCAGAGGAGAGAAAAAAACTGAAAGGTGTGAAAGTTAACTAGAACTACTCTAGAAATTTGATCAATTCCATTTCAACTAGTGCAAATTGCCACTGTTGTTACAGGTAAGATGACTTAATTTTTCCAAGGCTGTGAGACAGAATGTCTGCATAGTGTATGACAGGGAGGATGACAGACACTCAAGACAGGAAGAAAGAGAAGTGCTGGAAGTGAGGACCCTGTTTTTGTGACTAGTACAAAATGTGAAAGTGGCATTTGATGTAGAAGAGGTGAAAAAGGACATAAGCTTTTTCTGTGTGTATCTGGTCCACATCTCTGATTCGTGTCATGCCTCATTTCCAAGTTCACCCTGGTGCTATTCTGTGATGGCACAGTACTTCAAAGCCCTTTTTTGGTGGGGATGGGAACTCTACTCTTTCATGCTACAATTCTTCTAAAGCCATTTTCACTGAAGAAGAAAATAGGAAAAGGTGGCATAAAAAGTGAAACCACTGAAAGAATGTTTTCCAAATAACATTATGGATTTCTCCTGGACAAGAAAATACAAGAAGATTTTGATTTGGTACTGCACATAATATCTAAGCAGAGCCTAAACCAGAAGTAAACCTCTTCAGCTTCTACTTTCTACGCAACATAAAGTAAGAGACTAAAATGAAAATTGAAAATTAAAATGTGTACGTTTATTTTGTTAATGTATATCTAGTAATTGAAATTCACAGCTATCAGTACTATTAACTGAAGTTGTTTACATATTAAAACAGACAAAATTTGTTTTTGACATAGTCACGAATAATTTAGATGATTCAACTTTTAAACTCTGTATACAGCATTTTTCAAGAAGAAAAATACCAGTTATTTTGTTGTTCAAACTCATCTAATTTTTAGTCCTTTTCAGCAGAGACAAGAGAAATGACATCACATAAATTAATAATTAACTCTGCTTACTTTTATTATTTACCATTGTAGCTGTAAGTATTCATCACCATAGTATCTGAGCATCTCAGATATTTCAGTGAATTATGCATAAGTCCACCAACTTGTTGGGCATTTCTGTTATTCCTGTTCTACATTTCTGGAAGACAATGGACACTGATGTTGATAGACTGATTTTTCAGAGGTACTTAGCATCTGCTTGCCCTACCCATTCCCTTTATTTGCATTGCAAACCACAGGTCATTATATTTTTGTTTATAATTTGAGGACTTTGAAAATTCCATTTTGAAGAAACTTCCTTACTTGAGATAATTTTTTTTACATGTTTTTAAAGCTTTTTTTATTTTTGCTAAAATATGAGGGTGTAAAGCATTGAAAGTAACAGAGAACTTATCTGTGGACACGCAGCTTGCAGCTGATGGCTGCTGATGCAGTCAGAAACAGGAAGCAAAACATAAAAGTGTAATTAAGCTTTTTTCTATTTTTTTTTTTTTTCTTATTTGGAAACACACATTTTTTTCTCTGCCCAGGAAGAAATGTTATGCCATTGAAATGATCCTTATTCTCAAAATACACTACATTTCTTTTAAACACCATTATCATATAATCTTATTCTGATTATACAATTGATACTCCAGGTACTCCATTAGTGCTCAGTCATCATAACAAAGTTAATAAATGAGGCAGAGATACACTTCTCCATTGTTTCTCTTGAACTGAGATGTTAATACAATGTAATGCAAAAGAAGAACAAAGGGAGGAGCTAGAGGACACGAAAGCCAATATTTTTTTTTCCATTCCTTACACAAAACATTCAGTTCTAAGTTCAATACCCAAGTAGAAAATGTATCAAAAAACTTTCTGATCCTTTTTATCTAGAGATAAGTAATGTTGACTATATGCATAGATAATTTTCCAGGATCCTATTTTTTTTCCTAAAGTGAAATTTTAGTAAAACTGAAAATTCTACTGGCACAGTAGGATGCACTGGCAATTCAAGATTGTGATTCTGCAAGAAAACTACACTGCTGTTGAAGCACAAATCTGCAAATCTCATTTCTTCTGTTTTTGTCAGAATTAGCCACAGAAATAGCTTTATTTGAGTAACAAGTTGCTATATCCTATTGCTTCATAAGGCATCCTGTCACATTGCAAGCAGTTACACAAATTCTCTTTTTGTCTTATTGTCTACATGGATACAAATACATCAATTTCAAAGGAACTACAGCTATGGTAATGCACATATTGAAGTATCAGTTTTTGTGAACTGAGGACAAAGCAAAAGAACATACTACCCCTCTATGCACAGGTTTGGACCACATTTGAGGTAACATTTAAGCTAGTACAAAAAACTACACACCATTTTGTAATGCTATAAACACCAGTTTATAATGTTTGATTATTTCTGGTTTTGTATATGGAAAGACTACAGGTACTGGGTAGAACTGAGGAAAAAACTGTAATCCTGCTTGCATAACTGAAAATTTAGCAGTAATACTCCATCATTGTGAAATAACATTCACATCTATTTAGCCCAAGCTCAGAACAGATGCTCAGCACGGACGTTACACAAGCCATGAGTTACTGCAAAAACTGCTGTTGCAACATGTGATTGTAACAGATATGAGCCTCAGTCATCAAGCATTCAACTACTTTGAACATGCATTTTCATTGTATACCTCTAGGAGAAAAGGGTATATTGTGAAAATGTAAACAAAAAAATTACTACCAGACAGTAAAATTAACATTTATGTAAATATGAACATAAGACTGCAGTGTAGAGAGTGCAGCCGTCACACTGGAAAGAATAAGGTTGTGATCCCTGGTTATTCTCTGCATGCCTCACAATGTTAAAACCACGATGTGACATCCTGCCATCTATATCCCATATACTATTAAAAATCTCTAAGAAAAATCCGATAAAAAACTGAGTTATGAAAAGATGAGAAATCCAGTTTATTTGTATATTATTAAGGATTTAGTTGAGTATTTCTGTATGGAGGAAAAAAAAACCAAACCCACTACATAAATATTGTAAAATGTTTCCTATTCTCAAATAAGTATGTCTGTTACAAATGTGGTCCCAAGTGATTTCATGTTTGGACTCTGTACTAAAGGCATCCAGATGGTGTAGTAAGAGACTGTTCCAAAAATGTAACTGGCATCCTTGCTGGCAGTGACAGCTTCCAACAACTTAAAGTTGTAATTTCCTTATTCAACAAACAGAGAGAGTTTTGTGACAACACTGGAGAAAATGAGAGTCTTTAAGAATTTATGACATGGTAATCTTCACCTTTTCCATCCAGCTGAGAATGTTCCCTTTAGAGCTAGAGAGCAGTTGTTATCACACATTGCCCTTTTCTTTACCTTCCTCTTTCATAGAAACTGTTTCTAAATCTTCCTGCTCTCAGAAAGATATACCTTCAGTCAGGATGAGGAAAAAAATGGTCATGATTACACTCCAGGGCATATATACTTCCCTTTATTACATTTCTTCCTTTTAACTTCACTACGGTCATTATTATTGCCTCATAAAATATGGCAATGGTACCATTATTGCTCCTAGTCCTGAAATGCTATAGATTTGATAGCACAGAGAATGAGGAGGACATAGATTTCAACACACAAAAATCAATTGGAAGTGCTTTCAGGTTAGCTGAGAAGTAAGCATGTAAATTATTAGACCAGTTATGGACCAGTTTCCAGGCTGGCTGCAGACACTAGAAGGTAACTCACCCAAACCCCTGGGGTTTTTAACTTGTCCCTGCTAACTGAATTATGTCTTCAGCAGTATGACCAAAAGAGAAGTTTTAAGTCTCATTTCAATTTTTGGAGAAATTCAGACTTTTTATGTATAGTTTTTGTAAAACTTATTCACTGACAATCTTGTGCCCATGATCAATATGATTGCTAGGTTCTGCTTAAAAATACGCTACAACCAGTGTTACAGACAAGTTGAGTTTGTCTGCAAAATTATCAGGTAATTACTGTCCAATAGTCATGACTATATGTGACTCATGTCAGTGGCATGAGAACATTTTTACTCTTCGTTACATGATGTTTGACATTAAAAATGATGTCCACTACTCAGGTATTAATTAGTTTGCCTTCAAAATGTTCCAAGAAAGAGATTAATTTGGTTTTTTTAATATTTAATGTGAATATAAACAACACTTATTAAAAGACAAATAACAAATTTTCTGACCTTGTTTATATTTCATAATGGGAAAAAAGGGCACAGACCCAATTTTATTCTTTGAGAACCTTTAAGTAATTGTATTTGATCAACATATTTTGTTTTCTGAGCTGAGTAAATTACAACTGGCTTCCTTCTAATTTCATTAATTGATACTACAATGATTATTATAATGTTGAATGCCATAATAAGCCTATGGGTTAAAGCCTATCTGGATTGACAAGGAAAAACTTCAGAGAAGCAGCAGAAGAAAAGATATGCCTGTGGAATGAGATTCCACAAAGCCTCTGATAAAACTTGATCAGACCGAGTACCAGGTGCCTGATCAGAGGAGATCCTGTTACGCCCACCTACTAATTGATGACTGTCCCGACAGTTCTAAAGACGAGTTTTTCAGAAAGTATGGAAATTATACTCTAATTTCTCTTGGAGCAAGTAATGTTATTAAGAAAAGTAAACCTCTACTTGTTACCTTTTCAGATTTTACCATGTTTCTGAACATATTCATATCATAATCATCAAAAGCCTGATATTTTATCTGTTCTGCACACTCCACCCACTTATGATAAGAAGAAGCAGGGTTAGGAGGGACATATCCTATTCTAGCAGCAGACTTATATGTTATAGACTCCTTTTCTTCAGTAACAGATGGTAATTATTTTTTTTTGTTCTGTAAGGCACAACAACGACACAGATCGCTGTTGGCAAATCACCATCAGATTTATTACAGGAGGTTCACATTCTTATTCAGATTATATTAGTGCTTTATTCCATGAGTAATTCCATCGAAACTGATGAAACTACACCTACTATAAAGTTCTGAGAATCTGACCATAATTTCTTCTATCTGCTCTTTCAGCACTTTAGATTATGAAGTGTACATAACAAAGTTCAGAAAAATTAAGAAAAATCAAAAGTCAGAACGAATAATAACTAATAACTTAGTAATAACTAAGGGGTTTTGAGCTAGGTGACAGATTAATGTATTATTTGAAAGCAATATAAGTCACTAACTTCTCAGTTGACACATACCAAAATATTTTCTCTAATCAAATGTACCTGTTTTGTCTCTAGTCAAACTAGTCTGTCAGATTGAATCATTTGAGAAAGTTAAATACATTGACAGTGAAATAATGTTTCAATCATGTAATATATGTCAACCCTTTTTATTTAACCAGTGCTATTTGCCACATTCTCTTTATGTTGTTGTGCATTCTAATGGGCACCTGAGTGAAAACCGAACTCTCACTTCACATTAGCTTATACAGGTATTCAATAGAAGTATTACACTCATACAGATTCAGTGAATAAGGAAATTAAATCTTGGATACATGCTCTATTTGTCTGACTGAAAAAAAATTGAACAATACAGACGATTGAATAAAATAGATGTTTCAAGGCAACTGTTTCTGCTAAGTAAATAGGAGGAGTAACATATTCACTTGAAAAAAATAAATGAAGCAGGGCTGGGTTTTTTCCAGTCACTGTATGGGGTAATTTTTTTCATTCTAGCAGAGATATATTCTTTTAAAATCAATATATTTGCATCCATCACAGGCTAAGATAATCACCTGGGATGATGTACCTATCCCAAAAATATTTATTTTCTGATTTATACTGTTATCTTTCAAGTCCAGCAGTATGAAGATAAAAGCTTTACTGGTATTGTTAGGAAAAAAACCTGTAAATCAGGAGAGAATATTAAGTGCTCAATTTTGATGGATTAGCTAGGATTAATACTTAGTCATGGAAGACATATTTTGACACATCTATAGGCACATTCATGTTAAAAGATATGTTCATGGAACCTATCAACTAAAAAGTCTCTCCAAACTAGATCACTGACAGAATAGGAACTGAAGAAAGGACAAAGAATATTAAACATAAAGACAACTTTTTTGAATCCTTCTAGGAATATCCTTTAGTAATTCTAGTAATTCCATTACTAGAAGTAAAAAAAAAAAAAAAAATGCATCTGCTGAATTTTAAGGTTTTTTTTTTTTTTTTTTTCTTCACTTGAATAAGAAATAACTAGTGGTTTTGGAACTCAGATAGTGAAAAGATTTACCAAAAGTCAGCAGAACTGGCCTGAGCAGACTTTTTTAATAGATGCCTGCATGCTATGATTGTCTGAAATACAAATTTCTGGAATCTAAAAGCTCCTCACATTTACCAAGTGCATCTTCAACAGTGCTATTTATACATCATTAAGTATTATGTAAGTCATCTGGAAATGATTAGCATAAATTGATTTATTTCATAAACTGAAACAGCATTTAAAATGTCTGTGTCTGATATAACAGAAGCTAGGTAGCTCAAGACATATGTCTCCATAGACTGTGGTTTCAGGTTTGATTTAGTGACTCTCTAATCAAATAACTCACTTTTATGTAGAAGCTGTGTCTCAAAGCTTGATACACTCAGTTCCACTTGAAAGCATTTTATCATTCTTCATTACACAGTGTAGAGCCTGGCACGTCTGCCCTAATAAAGTCAATCCCAAACAATTTGGAAGAGCCTTTTTAAAGTAAACCCTTTACTTAAAAACAAACCAACAAAAAACCAACACTAATCTTGCCAAGAGTACCAACACCATGACAAAATACTACAGTAACTGTATTTCAGGTATGCAGATAATTTGTTTCCCTAATAAAGAAATCTTCCCTTGTATTTTATTTCTGAGTTCTAATCTGCTTTCCCTTTTATTCTTTCATACAAATATGATTTTCTTCAGGGTCTAAACAACTTCTAAATCCTAACAACGGAGATTTGCCTCTGACAGATTTTTTATTTTCTAGGTATCTGCTTCCTTGGCAAACATCTCTTCCCAAATGAAACAGCTTCCTTGAATGTATAAACTACATAAACTCTCAGCCCCAAAATTATTTTTCTCATATTTTACCTTATTTTTTTTCCAGTACTGACCCATCCATCTCCAGCCAAATTCTTTAAAACAAGGTCAAATTCAGCTATCGAACCAGAATAAGAAAAAGAATTTGTGCTCAACATTGCATATCAGTTCCTTTTAACTCTTCTGTTACTATTTCATATTGTCTGTTAACATTCTTTAAGTATCACAGGTGAACAGACTCCTTCTGAGAAGATATGACAAGTTTTACTAGAATGTAGGATTTAACATAATCCTTTTTGTTATAATAGCAAAAAAGCTGTTAGTAAAAATCATGCAAACGGACAGTGAAAATATGTATCAGATTTAAAGATGTACAACATCTACAGAGAAACTTTCAAGAGCATGATACAGGTTAAGTATTTCTAGATCTAAATACAAATGGACTTCAGAAGTGTTTGATATCTTAACCCGTGGTTGGATCAAAAGTTTCCAGGTGTATAACTTTTACTACAACTGTAAAAGTACTCTTTCTAGTGACAGTGATTTTCTTTCAACCTATCAGATCCCTATTTCCAATTTTTTGCAGATCAGAATCCCTAATAGTATTTCAGTAGACTTTGCAGTTGCACTTTATAAATCCTCATATTTCTGCCTAACCTTAGGCACACAGCCTGCGTGACAAAGGCACAAGCCTGTGTTCCAAGTACACTCTAATGAGGCTTCTAATTTAGACTCATATAGAGATGTGTTAAATTGGACAGTCAGGATCTCACCCATGCTGACAAAGGGACTGTTTTTCAAGCAGATATTAGACAGAACAATGGCAGAATCTGATTTAAAACAGACAGTAATTGTAGCAGGTCTAGGACATTCTGTCCTAAAACATAATGCATGTGTTGAGTCTAACAATTTTTTTTTCTTCAGAATACTGTGAATGCTCTAAAAGTTGCATTAAATATTCATCTATTTCTGAGTATAAGCATCCAATCCTTCCATATTTTTGGGTTTGCTGCTCTACATTCTTTCAGGAGTTCAGCAGTTATTTAAAGAGCTATTGCTTTTACCACACCAGGCATAGGAAAACACAGTCCTTCTCAGAAATCAATTTTTAATAAAAATTCACAACTTATTACAGATAAACTAACACTCATGCAGTTTATTCTATTATTCTAAGTCTTAAAAAAAAATGTACTTACAATGACAGAACATCCTTTGACCTCTTCCAATAGAAAGTTTGATTACCTGTCATTCTTCAAGCAGCAGGATGTTTTGAAAAATACTCCAAATACTTTAAATGTTCTGCAAAAAACAGCATATAGCTGAATAACCAAGGATAACTCAAACTCAATTACTTACTAACATTTCATTTTAGTCACAATTTTGTTGATGGATTGTGTTGATATGTGCTGTGAATTCAGAGAGTTCGGGTAAAATGGTTTTCTGAGAATATTTACGCAAGCAAAACACTTGGTGTTCATATAAAGCAAACACAAAAGATGAATACACAAAATAAAAATATTTTTCTAAGTATTGGAAGAGTCTTACAAGTTTTGCAATTGCTGAATTCTATAACTTTATCAACTTAAGTAGCATCTGATTAATAGTTCTTTACAAAGTGACTGGAATACCTCATATTTTAAATTTACTGACGACCTAACTATAACCCAACCATAAATACACTTAATTGTGTTATGAAATTTGAAGATCCATTTATATAATAAGTTAAGGGTTGTTTCTCCCAGGCCTACATATATGAGGAAAATCAGTGCAAATCTTGGACAGTTCAATTTCCAGGCTTTGCACAGTCCATTTAATGTTGATGTTTTATGGGCAGAAAGCTATTTGCTGGTGGCACCAACTCTCTGTAGCAGAATTCCACTTCAGCCCAAGTCTGACTGTTGTATATGGTCTCCATTTACCCTTCTAGCTTGGGAAAAGTGGTGTTTTGTTATCAGCATGGCAGAAGTCCTACCAACCATTTCAGGTATGGATAAGGCATATAGTGGGCAATGGTTTAAATGTGTGAAGACAGTTCTGTTTCTGGTGTCATGAAGGCCAGCCTTTGCCTGAGTCAGTAGTCTTGAGAGGTATTTCCTCTGCAGAGGGCCCAGCCCTGGGGCCGCTGCAGCCGCCGGCACCGCCTGGGGCCGGGCCGGGCGGCCCCGACACGGGCCCGGCACCTCGGCCCTTGAAGTACGTAGAAAATTGCCTTTGTTTCCCTTCTTAAAAAGAAATATTTATAAGTGTGTAAATATTTTGCCTCATCGCGTTGCGTATGTGTACCTTTCACTGTGGAATACTTGTCTAAAAGGAATGAGCCGAGGACCAGCTGCACTCCGTGTCGCTGTGCCACCCCAAAAGCTCAAAGCACAGAGCTAACTTTCTGCAGTATTCATACTTACACACCGTATAGATGAAACAAATGCAGAAGATTAAAATACTGTGTCTGACCTCCATCTATGGGAAATTCTCCCTAGAGCTGGTGATCCATCCTGTAGGTTCCATCTGCTGGGTTCTGCATAGTGCTGTGGAAGCTATTAGAAAAGTGCCATGAGATAAGCCACAGTTTCATAATAATACTTACCAGAAAGAATTCAGGTCACGAGCTTTCATTGATTTCTTTTTGTGTATCTCGAAACATATTATGAATTTTGATATAGTTATTTAGAACCTAGATACGGTTATTAACATACAGGTATGATAGAATTGGTGGGCTCAATAAAGCGTAAATGTTTTCCAGAAGCTGTTTGTTTGTAAGTCCTCTCAAACTACACTCTTGTCTTAGTGAAACTGAGACAAAACTGAGAAGAATTATTGACAAATTCAATTAAAAAAATAAAAAAGGAATTTCCTGTACAGAATACCAAATGTGTACTGGCTGTGTAGAGTAAACATTATTTTCAATAAATGTTTGTTTAAGCAGCATAAAATTTCATGCTTTCATTGCAAAAAGCCTACGCTTGGCAAACTTTCAAAAAATATTTTGAACTTTAATAGAAACAAGTGTGCTAGTGAAGTTTTAATAAGCAAAGAGATGTTGCAGCTTAAGATAAGAGGGCAGTCTGTTTTTCATTATGATCACTGCCTCATTTTTTTAATTAAAGCAAAAAGCCATAAAAGTTTAATTTAGTCATTATTGTATTGGTTTTTTGGTCTTGTCTCATGTATTTTAAAAGTCACTGAGAATAATGTAAAACCTTGACCTTACATTGTGGTTGAGGTTAAATGCTATGGTTACAGTTAAAAAAAAAAAATAATTAGCTTTATAATACACAGGTAGTGAATGTTTGATCTTTAAAATTTATTTATTTCTGAGATTCACTTGGGAATGACTCCATAACAAAAGGCATGATCTCCAACTTTAGGTCTTTGTGACTGTCATGGTCCTCTGGCTTAAAGCCGTGTGGGGCAGTATATGTTTTTGTTAACTCTAAAAAAACAACTGGTGTAGACAGCTGTGTTTGTCTACAGAAAGGTTTTGTCCACAGCAATAATCTCTATGAAAAGCTGTAGTTTATACCGTCAGAAGTCCATCAAGACCCTTGTCAGTTTTCCCTCATAAAGAACTTTTAGCTCCTTTATAGTTAAGAGCTAACAGGAGGAGTATGTAGCTGGGTAAGTTCTCCTGCAATACCAGATGAATCTTTTGTGGATCCCTTCCATGTCGTCTGGTCCCTTTGGCTTTGTGTACCTAATGCCTGCTAAATGTTAAATGTAGAAGAGCGTGCCAGGGTATGCTGGTATTTCAGAAAATTGTCAGATATGTGTGGGATGGAGGACAAACATTTTGTGTCAGATAGGAAACAATTCTCAGGGATCTTTTCCAGATTTCAAAATACACATTTTCTTTTATTATGATAAAAATGGAAGTTACTTAGATTTTGGTTTTTTTCTTGCCTTTCGGGTTTTTTCTTAGTATTTCTACCAAGCACACTGTATATAGGGTTAGGGAGAAAATAATATTTTCACCTCTTGGCTTCACAAATATTTGTATTGGCATAAGTGAAGAGGTGGTGTAAAATATAGACTTAGGGTANGGACTTCACTGAAATGTCTAACATTCAACAAAAAGTTTAAAAATTGGAAATCAAATAAAACAAAATATTTGATCATGGATATTACAGTGAAAATGAAACAAGAATTTAAAAACAACATTTACAGAAGGATACTTGTTACCTTTAACATTTATTATTGCCTGCTTTCTCTATTTTTTTAATTATTGGCATTATCATGGAACTGCTAAGACACTTGATATTTGTAGTCATCTGTAACTGAAAAATGTATTGCAGAAACAAAAAGCCCAGCTCTTGCAAGGCTTAGAGGGCAGCAGTGAACCTGTTTGAATTCATCAAGCTACAAGAGAAAACAAAAAGTTAGCGGATCAGCTATGCTGAAGTATCTCATGCCCTAGTTAGATGACCATGGAATGTTTGTTATTCACACTGATAACTCATGTATCTAACACAGTAAATGAAAGCACCTGAAATTTATCTAATTTCAAAAGATTCAGAATGATGGCCAAGGCCACTCCAAATTAAAACTTCCAAAACTCTGATCAGCTCACTTTCTCTCTAAACTTTGCTAATAATCTTCTCACCAAGGAATGGTAGCTATTACTTTAATGAGGTAGCTGTTAAATTAATGACGTGAGAGACATATAATTGAAGAGCAAATTGTATGCAATCAGATATTTTGTTTCAAAAAGCAGCCATTAACAAAATCTGGGCCTCTGTATGAAGTCAAATGTGTTTTGCCACTGAGGCTGACAGGAATCTTTTCAAAATTCCAGTGGTTGTATATATATATATGTGTTTTAAAATATAAGTAAGTTTTCCCAGTGTAGATTTTTCAAGGGTTTGGTTTGTTTGGTTTTTGGTTTGTTTTTTTTTTTTTTTCAGTACACAGGAATAGTTTATTTTCACTTACATATGTCTCAAGAAAACCACAGCAAAACCCTCCAAGTCTCAAATTAATATTAATATTCATTTCTTATGTTTTACTTTTAACAGCACATTGCTGTATACATTTTAATCATGAATATGCCTGACACTGCCCAGGCAATCAATTTAGCAGCTCAACAAATCTGAGCAATACCTTGAATTAACAGAAGTAAAATATCCACATATAAAAGAGCAAAATATCCTCAGCTGGGTTAGATCTTTTGCCTGTTTGGGACTAGATGAGCAACCAAAGCACATATTGCACCCAATCATGTTTTTTCTTGTGGCAAAATAAAACTGTCTTAACAGAGTTGATATGAGCAGTACCAACTTAAAACCCCAAACAATCTGATTGCAAAGAATCTGATCACAGCTGCAGAGTATTTTTGAGATTGCATTTTAATCTCAAAAGACTTCTGAATCCAAGAAGACTAAATCATCCCTGAAAATACATCTGGCAACTAGGAAGTCAAAGTTTCATATATTTTTTAAATCACCTATCATGGTTTTGCTAGAGATGGCAGATAAGGACCACAAAGCCCCTCACTCACTGTCCCTTTCACCCCCAAGTGGGATGGGGGAGAAAATTAGAAGGCTGAAAGTGAGAAAACTGAGTTGACATAAAAACAGCTTAGTAATTAAAAATCAGTATTATAAAAAAAAAAAAAAATTAAAACAGGAAAAAATATCAAAGAGAAGAAAATAAAACCCAAGAAAGTGATGGAAATTAAAATAATGTCTTACCACCATCTGACCAATGCCCAGCTAATTCTTGAGCACTACCCACCTCCCAAATTTCCCCACAGTTTTATAAACTGAGCACGACCTTTTGGTCAGCTGGGATCAGCTGTCCCAAATGTGTACCCTCTGAGCTTCCCTGCACCCCAGCCAACCTGCTGGAAGTCTGAGGAGTGGAAAAGACCTCGCCGCTATGTAACCTTTCCTCAGCAGTAACAAAACCAGTGAGTTATCAACCACTGAGTTATCAACACCTTTTTCAGCAAGACACAGCCCCATTATAATCATGTTATTCAGTTATCACGAAAAAATTTAATTCTGCCTCAGCCAAAACCACTAGAGTACCCTAAGTCTATATTTTACACCACCTCTTCACTTATGCCAATACAAATATTTGTGAAGCCAAGAGGTGAAAATATTATTTTCTCCCTAACCCTATATACAGTGTGCTTGGTAGAAATACTAAGAAAAAACCCGAAAGGCAAGAAAAAAACCAAAATCTAAGTAACTTCCATTTTTATCATAATAAAAGAAAATGTGTATTTTGAAATCTGGAAAAGATCCCTGAGAATTGTTTCCTATCTGACACAAAATGTTTGTCCTCCATCCCACACATATCTGACAATTTTCTGAAATACCAGCATACCCTGGCACGCTCTTCTACATTTAACATTTAGCAGGCATTAGGTACACAAAGCCAAAGGGACCAGACGACATGGAAGGGATCCACAAAAGATTCATCTGGTATTGCAGGAGAACTTACCCAGCTACATACTCCTCCTGTTAGCTCTTAACTATAAAGGAGCTAAAAGTTCTTTATGAGGGAAAACTGACAAGGGTCTTGATGGACTTCTGACGGTATAAACTACAGCTTTTCATAGAGATTATTGCTGTGGACAAAACCTTTCTGTAGACAAACACAGCTGTCTACACCAGTTGTTTTTTTAGAGTTAACAAAAACATATACTGCCCCACACGGCTTTAAGCCAGAGGACCATGACAGTCACAAAGACCTAAAGTTGGAGATCATGCCTTTTGTTATGGAGTCATTCCCAAGTGAATCTCAGAAATAAATAAATTTTAAAGATCAAACATTCACTACCTGTGTATTATAAAGCTAATTATTTTTTTTTTTTAACTGTAACCATAGCATTTAACCTCAACCACAATGTAAGGTCAAGGTTTTACATTATTCTCAGTGACTTTTAAAATACATGAGACAAGACCAAAAAACCAATACAATAATGACTAAATTAAACTTTTATGGCTTTTTGCTTTAATTAAAAAAATGAGGCAGTGATCATAATGAAAAACAGACTGCCCTCTTATCTTAAGCTGCAACATCTCTTTGCTTATTAAAACTTCACTAGCACACTTGTTTCTATTAAAGTTCAAAATATTTTTTGAAAGTTTGCCAAGCGTAGGCTTTTTGCAATGAAAGCATGAAATTTTATGCTGCTTAAACAAACATTTATTGAAAATAATGTTTACTCTACACAGCCAGTACACATTTGGTATTCTGTACAGGAAATTCCTTTTTTATTTTTTTAATTGAATTTGTCAATAATTCTTCTCAGTTTTGTCTCAGTTTCACTAAGACAAGAGTGTAGTTTGAGAGGACTTACAAACAAACAGCTTCTGGAAAACATTTACGCTTTATTGAGCCCACCAATTCTATCATACCTGTATGTTAATAACCGTATCTAGGTTCTAAATAACTATATCAAAATTCATAATATGTTTCGAGATACACAAAAAGAAATCAATGAAAGCTCGTGACCTGAATTCTTTCTGGTAAGTATTATTATGAAACTGTGGCTTATCTCATGGCACTTTTCTAATAGCTTCCACAGCACTATGCAGAACCCAGCAGATGGAACCTACAGGATGGATCACCAGCTCTAGGGAGAATTTCCCATAGATGGAGGTCAGACACAGTATTTTAATCTTCTGCATTTGTTTCATCTATACGGTGTGTAAGTATGAATACTGCAGAAAGTTAGCTCTGTGCTTTGAGCTTTTGGGGTGGCACAGCGACACGGAGTGCAGCTGGTCCTCGGCTCATTCCTTTTAGACAAGTATTCCACAGTGAAAGGTACACATACGCAACGCGATGAGGCAAAATATTTACACACTTATAAATATTTCTTTTTAAGAAGGGAAACAAAGGCAATTTTCTACGTACTTCAAGGGCCGAGGTGCCGGGCCCGTGTCGGGGCCGCCCGGCCCGGCCCCAGGCGGTGCCGGCGGCTGCAGCGGCCCCAGGGCTGGGCCCTCTGCAGAGGAAATACCTCTCAAGACTACTGACTCAGGCAAAGGCTGGCCTTCATGACACCAGAAACAGAACTGTCTTCACACATTTAAANGGGCGGGCGAGAGCCCCGGGGAAAGCCTGGCCAAGGGAGGGCAAAACGCTGCCCGGCAGCCAGGGCTGAGCCAGGGGAACCGAGCCACAAACAGCCCTGCGAGCCCCGGGGGGACAGCGGGAGCGGGGCCGGGGCCGGCAGAGAGCCGTCAGGGATGGGCCTGCGGCCAGGGAGAGATCCCGGCCGGGCTGGGCTTTCCCTGCGGCTCCTGGGAAGGCCCCAGGCTGGAGCAGGGAAATGTGCGAGGAGGAAGGATCGGTAGGCTGACCGCCAATTCCCCACCTCGTTGCACAACCCGGGTAGCGGGGAATGGAATGGTGAAGTTAAGCTTAGACAGAAGGGGACGTAGAGGGAAGATTTTTTCAGTCTTTTCTCACTGTCCTACTCCGTTTCTAACTAGAAACAAATGAAATAAATTTTCTCCAAGTTGAGTCTGCTTTTTCAATGATGGTAATTGTTTTTATCTTGCCTCACGAACTACTATCTTTCTCCTCCCCATACTGTGTAAGAATAAAAGTGAGAGAGCGGCTGGGTGGGGATCTGGCCTCTGGCCGCAGCCTACCCTGCACAATTTCATAGAACTTTGGTTAGTATGAATTCTTCATTAAAACGTTTGCTTGCAAGATGATCTTGGTGGGAATACGAACATCCAAGATCAACTCCCAATCCTTACCTACAACCCTGAGCACGTACCGATTTTTTCCAAGGCTAAGGTGGAAGGAGGAGTCAGATCCACTTAGTGGATGCTCAGCAGAATGTCCTCAGAGAATTTTACACGGACCTGAAGCCCCCAGAACAAGTCTTCTTTGAAAGATCTTTAAGTAAGAGCTTTCTTGTTTATAACGTGACTCAGGAGAGTTTGCTTATTATATTTCTAATACTGCAGGAAACAATAATAAAATATATATAAAAAGTGTTTGCAAATTAAGCACAGTAATACCACTGGATATGAAGACTGTATCCTTACACAGGCAAATGTGTGCTTCTTCCCTGCCTGCACACAAATGTGCTATTTGCAAACCTTCAAGTATAGAGTAGTTGGATGTTTCTAAGTCAGTTCTCAGTGCAAAAAACATTTTCTGTGCTAGTGCATCTTGTTTATCGCTAATCCGGACTGATTGCCACAAAACTTGTAGCATAAAATGAACATCTGTGTAGTGAAGTAATGCTGAACTGTGCAAGGCAGAAAGAGCCTACATAGGCTATAAAGATGATGATGAAATTGTCCTTCCCTACAATGGGAACTAAATATGTTGAATTTTCCTGTCACTTTTCTGTGGATCATATAAATTTCCTCTAGATGTGATTTTGTTATCCCACCTAGGTCAACTGTATGGCTTCCATTTTTAAAAAAAGATATTACTATTCAAGTTTATCAGCAATTTTGCTGGAAATCTAAGCACAAGACTGTGTCTGTCCAGTTCTCATTTGATCACTTTCCAAAACATTCTGAAATCATAAATAAAAAGCTTTTTCCCTAGGAAGCACTAACTTGCTACATAAAGAAGGTATCTATAGTAATTGAATATAGTGACTTAATTATCAACTGTATTCTCCATTCCCCTAAATCTCTCAGCTAAAGCTGATTGTGTACTGCCTCTGATTCCTGTGCAGGAGTCTTCCTAAAATATTACATTCATGAACCAAGATTCATAGAATTATAAAGTGGTTGGGTTTGGAAGGGACCTTACAAATCGTCTACTTCCATCCTGGTTGCCACAGACAGGGAACATTCCAATAGACCAGATTCCTCAAAGCCTCACTCAACCTGTCCTTGAATACCTAGGATGTCCTTGAAGAACCTAGGGATAAGACATCCACAACTTCTTTGGGTCACCTCTTCCAGTATCTCACAACCCTCATGGTAAAGAATTTCTTCCTCAATAACACTGTCCAGGAGCACCAGTTGTCACTGGTCTCTACCCAGGCATCAAGCAGCTAACTGCAACTTTTTAGGTATAATCATACAGCCACTTCCTTGTCCACTAAGTGGTCCAGCCATCAAATCCATATCTTCTGTTTAGAGACAAGGAAGTCTCAGCTGATGTATTCTTTTTGGATCTCAGTAAAGCTTTCTGTGTTGTCTCTCAGAGTATCCTTCTGGACCAAATGCCCAGCACACAGCTGGATAAACATGTCATGCTATGGGTGACCAACTGGCTCACGGGTTGGGCACAAAGGGCTATGGAATGTCGTGACATTAGATCTGTCTCTAATAGGGTTCTCCAGGGCTCCATTCTCTGCCCTGTGCTCTTTAACATCTTCATAAATGACTTGGACACAGGAGCTGTTGACTCCCTCAGGGGCAGGCAAGCCCTGCAGAAACATGTGGACAAGCCAGAGGGCTGGGAAATCACCAACCATATGAAGTGGTGACACCGACTGGTCTGTAGCTCTCTTAGAATTAACATCTGACCTTGCATCTCTTTGAGAAGTAAAATTAGGCCATTTCTCAAGGCTCTCTGTGCATGTCTTACCAGATACAGCACAGTTATAAATCTCAAATCACACATTTGAATAATAATTTGAAGCTCAAGTTCAAAATACTGGGCTAAATTAGTACAAACTTTATAATAATAATACAATCTGAGGCGACATGTATGATGACATTTTTCTAAAACAGAAGTCTCATAGTGCTTTAAATCTATTTCCATGTGTTCATGCAACTTGTCTCAATGCCAAAGGCAGCTGAAAGCTAAGGAATGACTGATTTCTGAAAATGGCTGCCTCACATTTTTCCTGGTAATGGTTTTCAATCTTAGGTATTTCAGAAGCATCTTACTGTAAATTTAAGGCTGGGTAAACTGAAAAAAGTCACAATTCCTCAAATACTTTATTGATTTCAGTGATACACTAAATATATAGTCTCTCCTTACACTAATTAAAAACAAACAAAACCAACCCAAACCCAGAAAACAACCATCTTGATCACTATTTAATATCAAAGATATTTTCCCACTCTTCACAGAAATGGAGGAATAATTTCAAAGCCATCTAAAAATACTTGTTTAGACTTTATGCCCTATGAAAGGAAGAAGCATGCAAGTGGTAAGGTGTAGTTAGTTCTTTAAAATTTATTCATAACTGAAAAAAATTAACAAAATTATTTCAGATAATGAGACAAAAACATCATTCTCTTCACTAGATTTTACCAGAAGACTGTACATATTAGTATCTGGGTTAAAGAAAAATGTCAACAGTTATTTTCACTCCTCACACCTTTTCTGCTGTTTCATGTAGGAAAAGTTTAATGCTGTTACCTCTTCAACTATATCTTGAATAAATTCAAAATTATTTGGCAAATCTATGCCACTAAACTTGTTGCTCTGAAATATTCAAAAAGAATTTGTTTGTCTCTTATGGATAGTTGCTTTTGATTTTTAAAGACTCTCTAATCCACAAAAATGTCTTAGTTCAGTAGCTCTGAAAGGAAATAGAAGGCTTTTTTACTGTCATTAATGCTAGCTTATAACTAAAAGGTATTAGCCAGACTGTTCACAGGAAAGCTTTCTCTGAAAAACTGGTTAATGCTCTCCATCACCTTGTAGAATGATACAATTTAACCTTATTTTGACACCCAGATGAAGAAAATGAAGTCTCTTCTTAATAGTCTATGAATAAGTTAATACCCCTAGGACACAATAATCCCTGCATCAAGGAAAAAAGAGGGATCAAATCTTTGTTAAAATTCAGAAGATATTAGTGAATGTGCATTACATGAAAATTTCAGCAAAAACTAATAATTGAAGTAAATTTTCTGAGTGTACAATAGTAAGTAATCTTCAGCAGCTTTTTCTAGGTATTGAAGGCAGGTTTCAGAGGAGTGATGCATGATACATGAAACATTGATGTGTCAGCTGTTTAAAAGACAATACTGATAACAATTTCATTGTTCTTTTAACTAGTCACGGTATTTCTATTACGTGTTTTCACTCAAATTTAAATGTAAAAAAAGAGGAAATTAAGTTGATTGTAAGGAAGCAATGGCACAGATGTAAGCACATCTGTACCTTTTTTTATAACATCCGTAAAATTAAATTCTCTGTTCCAGTAAGATAACTCACATTTTGCTCTTTAGATAAGAACATACCTAACCTTTTAACTACAAAAGTTTGATTCATCTGAAGCTTTTTTTAATTTTTTAAAACTTTGAATTCATAATGAGACATAAAATGGATTGTAAGTCACAACTTGATTCAGATCATGTTATCTTTCACATCATAAGGAGAACAGAAATGAAGTTTCTATGTAGAATAAAAACAAATGCATATAAATGTCAGAACTCATTGAAAAGAGAGCAAGCTAAGACAAAAGTGGTAGGCATATATATTCTATTTTGTGGTACTCCTTGAAAGCCACACTGAAGATTTAACTGGAAAAAAAATCCAGCTGAGATTAACAACTGTCTCATATGACCTAATAGTAAAAATGCTGTTTTGAAAATTGAAATTATTTACCTGTCTGAAAGTGTCTTACAACAACACAAACAAACAAACTGATGGTCCTGTCTATCATCAAGTAAAATATTTTTCTTATTTCTACTACTTTTAAACTCTTTTTTTTGGGTGGGGAAATGTATAGCCCACAGAACAGCTTTGCTTTAACTGAGGCTGGTTTATTTCCATGTTTCAGGCACATCTAGATCTCATGTTCTAAAGCAAATTTTCATTTTCTTACTAATACATGAACAACAGATGCTGTTACAAGTGTTTCTAGGCATTAAAGATTTTTTTTTTTTATCACAGCTTGATTTATTGAGCTACAGGATAGAAATAGAATGCTAAAATTCTAAGATGTGTGATCACTTCCTTTGTTCCATTATTCATAAAATCTTTCTTTTTCATGTGATGTTTCAACAGTTCTTAATTTAGCTTTGCATTTTAGAAAGCATATAAACCAGTGGTGCATAACAAGAAGAAGATAATGGGCCAATGTTCATGGCTAGCAAACAGTATCAATGATCTGTGATAAATTAAATTTTAAAATATGTTTATAAAGGAGGAAGAGTATTCTGTTGAATTTGTTTATGACTGGAGGGGGGTTAAGGGAAATACAACTTTTAAATTCAGCTACAGATTTTGATTACTCTTTTTAACTTAGAGCATAAAATTTTAGTCCTGAGATGAAAAAGCAGGTTTTTCTGGAAAGCAGATGAAGAGCTTGTGGAATTAATGAAACATAAATGTACTGTTTTCTCCAGACTACTAATCAACTTATTTTCACATTAAACTTAAATGTCATTCTAAGACATGTTGAATTTTATTCCAGAGAAGTTTTTTTTACAGGTTAGCCAATCTATAGAGTGACATGGCACAAAATACAGGTAAGTGATCAGGTTATTTCAGACAAAGTACTCCATTTGTGCAGATTTAAACTAGTTTCTGTGTTTACTGGACGGATGTCTTAGAAGAACTCTTGATGGAGTGCATGTATCTCTCAGTCAGTCTGCTCAGTTTTTGTGCTGAATTCTGCCACAGCCTGCTTGCCTGGATGTGATTGCTCAAATGCATACCATGAAATAAAATCTCTGAAAATGGTGCCTGGGTAAGAGCTTAGACAGGCATGACATCTGTAAATTGATAGCCCTTGTGGCCAAACCCGTATGTATGCTAATAGAAGTACTGACACCCTGGTCCAACCAAAATCTTCTTGTGCCTTTTACTTACACCAGTTTGAGTTTTAATTCATGCCCTCAGAGTTCACACCTTAAATACTTCTATAACTCTCTCAAATTCTGTCCCTATGCCCCTTTACAGCTCAATTAACTGTACATTGTTACACTTACAAAATTTAAAATCTCTATGAATGCATAAGCACCTCAAATTTAAAGATGTAATTTTAGGTAAATAAAGGAAGTAGATTGCAAACTGAATGGTAGATTGCCACCGCATTGCTCTTCTATCCTCCATCCAATTTAACTTCTCTAAGCTATTCCTGATTTTACATTCTTACCATGCTGTTTCTTATACATTTCTGTCCCTGGAATAAAAAATATAAACACCACCTCACCCACTGCTCATCATATTCATAGTGAGTCTTTCAGAGCAATTTGAGAGACTCTGAGATGGGATACCCTATATGACTTCTCATATAAATAACACAGTTACAGACTTAATGTCCTTGTTAAGTATTTTGTTTTTACTTTTGAATTGAAATTGCTCATTGATCAACCTATAGTGAGTTTTCCACTTTAGTAACCAGATCACTTTCCAGAGTGGGTGCATTTGATTTTGAAATCTGTAGCAGCTGTGTAGTTACAGGGTGTCATCCCCTCCTACAACTGCTTTGCCTTCATAAATGCTTAATTTCTTTCAGTTATCATAGTACACATTGGCTTATATATATTGGCTTCCTTATATTTTCTTTCTGGTGTAATAACTGTCTTTACTATCACCTGAAAATTTTGATCTCTCACTGTTTATCCCATGTCTCTGATTACTGAACTAAATATAAATCAAAACTTTGTTAAACTGCTATCATAGTATAAATTACTGTTAGTCATAGTCTAATAGCTAAAAAGCTCCATAGTTACAAAGTCATAGTCTAATGTTTTTACACATGACAGAAATTTGAAATGCATCCCATCTTGTTCCTAATCTCCAGGGTTTACTTTCAAATTTTGGCAGTCTTTCAAAAATACATAGCATTTTGAATGTTGTTTGAATACTTTGTGGGAGAAGAATCATATAATATTAATGCTTTAAAATGATACAAAAAAATCTATTTCATACACTTGCAGAGGTGAAGAAAGAGGGAACCAGTTAAAAGACAACTGACTTTATCAAACCTGATATGTGAAAATACAGATAATTACTAACAAGTCAAATGCATCTTAGTAAGAATTAACCAAACAATGGGTTCAAAGAAGCAAAACAGTGAACACTACTTCATTCTTCCTGACTGAAAGTTCTACAGGAATCCAGAGCACACTATTACATAGCATATTATGTATGTTAATACGTTAATAACATAACTATGTTATGTTACATAGTTACATAACACTAGTGAAAAGTTTTGTTATATTTTAAAGAAAGGATTTTTACTGTGATAAAACAGACCATTGACCAGTCTCTCAACCACTGAGCAATTACATCAAGTATTGTCAGGGTATCCAGGTCTCTCCAGTGCTCTGACAAGTCAGCAAATAGGAACTATAATATGAAGCAAAAAAAACCCAAACCAAACAGAAAACATGAAAAAAAACCCAACCCAACCCCAAAATATTCACTGTGAAATTCAGGATAAATCAGACCTACTTAGAGAAATGTACTGTAGACATGCTGAATCTCTCAGGGTTTTTCCAATAAGCCAAATCAAAATTCTACAAATGGATGGATGAAAGATACTTGAATATTGCATCATGATGCTAACTTTCATGTTGACATCTAAGCAAGAAATCTGACTGCAGATCTTATTCACAGAAAAGTCTATTATCATGGTTTAAATAAAAACAAATCTTTGCCTTACAGCATTTCTGACTTTTGGCCATCCTTTCATCTTATGTTTACTACGTATAGGAACAACAAATACAAAAAATTCACTGAAAGGACATTAATTTCAGAGCTCATATCTTCAATGAATATATTCCTGTTTTGATACTTCTGTGGAATTGCCAGAAGTAATTGCCACAGAAGTTGCAGTTATCCTCTCACTATAATATGATATTGAAAGACCATGCAGATGTGCATCTCTTTGGGATAATGGGATTCATGTATGTCATGTTTTGCAAAGTAAATGATATAAGAAAAAGATACAAGTAAAAAAGTCCCAAACCATTAATTCTGAATGAAGACAGCAATGGTTACATATCTAAGATTTAAGTGTATGAATTTTAGATCAGACTGTGTCAAGCTTACAAGTTATTTCAGGTTTGAAAGCCATTGTAATGTTCACTTTGCATATATTTGTATTAATTTAAAAATAAAATTATATTCTAGCATGTTTTCAGCTTGCTTTAATCCTTCTTAGTTTTGCTTATCAACAGCTATCATCTTTGATCATTCCACTATGTGATGTTTGCTGTCAGGTCTGCTGTTTGTTTCCAAAGGAAGAACATGAATGCTCACAGAATGAGCAGAAGCTTAATGTCATCAACTACATGTGACACGTAAAAAGCCAAAAGGTGAGAAATAATACTGTGGGGAATTTTTAATGTAGCCAAACCTGAAGACCTCGCCAGGGCATTCTGAGCTCAGTGTTGGATTTGACTGATAAATTCTGATCTTGTTAGAAGATGATGTTGTTATGCACAGACAAGTCTTCTCTCATTTTTGTTTAATACTTTTAAAAAATAATGACATGATACTAATAAAATATTAATAAAACTTCTGATTAAACAATAATTCCTAGTTTTCAGCAGAAAAGAAAAACAAACGCCACCCTGGCATTTAAATATAGTTTGTGTGAAAGATAAGCTACCAGCCTGCAAAAAGCTCTCTTTAGATTTACTTATAGGGCCAAAGTACAGTATCTTAAATTCAAGTTAATTAATTTAATAAAGATCACAGAGAAGTTTCAGTTGGAAGTGAACTCAAGCAGGTTTTGTTATAAAGAGTGCACCTCTTACAGTTTTCTGCACAGTTTGAGTTAGTTTGCTGAAAATCTGGTAATATCCATGCCAGATCTGATGGCATATGTTGAAGATTCTGTTCAACACTGAGTGCTCATAAATGATTAAAGAAAGACAAAGAACTTCCCTGTGCTTGGTAAACAAGAAGATAAAATTAGGTTGTGACTAAAGTTATATTAAAAGTTCCCTAATATGACATTAATCAAAATGTGGGTGTCAGCAAAAGTAGGAAGCAGTCTTTATCATCATGTTAGCTAAGTGGCAGGCAAACCTGCCTGGAAATGTAATCCAACCACACAGGAAATCTCTTCCTTATACTTGAAAACATGAAGATTTTATCTCCTCTTCCTGAGGGGATTTATCTTATCTAAGGGTGTACCCTCAGTAATATAAAGAATTAATCCTTTAATGCTACAGACTTTGCATTAGTCATAGCTTGTAGCAATAAGTGCCAGAAAATAATTAGTATTGTGTAAAGAAATTAAATATTTAGCTTATTTTAATTAATTGGTTTCTATTTTATTAGTACCCTTGGAAATGTATTGTGCAACAGTTAGTTAACAAGAATCCCAATGTGTAAACTACTCTTTATATAACAGCTCTCATTTTCAAAGAGCACTACTTGTACTGGCATTCATTAGACTTTAAAAACATGGAATTAGAGTCCATATAAATACTTAAACATTTCATTAAGCATGCATAATTCTTACTGACTCTAGGCTGTTTTACTATAGGAACCTTTTATCACATGACAAGGGGTAAGTTCTTTGTTTTCTCCTATCTGAGAAGTATATTTAATGTCCAAATTGAGAATAGCTGGAGAGTAACTGTGGTTCAACATTTTGAAATAGTTCATTCACAAGATCTGCAGTTGAAGTACTATGCTCAAAACAGAATGTAAGAAAGCTGATTGTCTTTTGGGTATTGAGAATTCATCTCCTTCTCAGTATTTCACTATCTACTCTGTATGAATCTGAATCTGAGAGAGCTGCTTCAGTTTTTCAGTCAATAAAATGAAATAAGTAATTTTAGGCCATGGATCTTATAAACTCTTTCAAACATTTTCTTTAGATTAAGATAAATTGTGCACTCTGAGCATCTCTTTCTTTTCACAGATTATAAACTTTAGCTGCATAGTTCAGAAGTGAACATTTGATCCAATTTGATCTCAGCTTAGAGCTACAAATTAAAGCTGCATGTGTGTGCATAGCTGAAACCACGACAGGTATGAAAGCTATTTTTATTGCAATCTCATCTGTACAAACATCTCACAAAATGACATCACAGAGTTATAGGCTCATTTCCAGTGAATATCCATATTCACAATATCTGCCAATTACACAATATGTTAATTAAATTTCTGAACAGCCCGTAGTAGTAGGTTGACACTGGCCCAATACCAGGCACCCGCCAAAGCCCGTCACACACTCATCTTTTTGCAGCTGGACAGAGGAGAGAAAATTAACAGAGGGTTAATAGGCTGAGATAAGGACCAGGAGAAATTTCTCATCAAACACCGTCACAGGCAAAACCGTCTCAACTTAGAGCACTGCACTGAATTTTTGACACTAACAAAATCAGAGCAGGATAAAAAGAAGTAAAATAAGCCCTCAACACCTTCTCCTCACCCCTCCCTCCTTCCTAGTCCTACCTCACTTAGTCCTTGCATCCCAGCAGTGCAAGGAGATAAGGAATGGGGGTTTTGACCAGTTCATCACCCGAGGTTTTCTTCTGCTGCTTAGGGAGAGGAGTCCTCCCCCTGCTGCACTGTGGGGTCCCTCCCACAGGACACAGTTCTCCATGAACATATCTGATGTGGCTCCATCTCATGAGCAGCAGCTCCCTGCAAACTGCTACAATGTGAGTCCCTCCCATGGGGTCCCCTTTTTGTTTTGATTTCTTCTGAAATACCTTAGCACAGAGACATTGCCACCATTCCTAATTGGCCCAGCATCGGCCAGGTGTACATCTACCTTTGGAGCCATCAGGGATTGGTTCTGCAGGACATGGAAGAAGCTTCTAGCAGCTCCTCACAGAAGCCACCCCTGTAGCTCCCCTCACCACTACCAAAACCTCCAGGCCAGGCAAAACCAATTCACGTGTATTCATCATTTATTAATTGCTTATTTTTAAACAGAGATAACAGTTATAAAATTCTGACACTTAAAATTTATAAAATTAGGGCAGCACTGACAGAAGTTGATGACTCTTACATGATTCATTCTGTTGCAGCATGGTTTCTCAATACAGAGCTCATAACAGAAGCATATTGTATATGTCACTTCGAATCCTCATTCAACCAGGCTTAATTGATATCCAAGAAACAGCAGGGCACCTTAAAATAGCTATAGTAGCTGATGCCTCTGATGCCATTGTCTGATATCTATAATTTCCATAACACAGTGACTTTGCAGACATGACTTTGAAGTACTGCTGTGGGTTTTGAAATGCACAGAACAAAAAGATTGGTAGTCTGAAGGAGAACAAATTCAAATGTTTCCTTAATATCCTCATAGAATAAAATATGATAGCCTGTAGGAGCTATGAGTTGATGTGATCAACACCATGCAGTAGGAAAAGAAGAAAATACAGCTAGGCTCCGTATTACAATGCCCATGACGAATATTTTGACAAAACCTATCACTAATAGTATTCTCTAAGCTGAAGTGGAAAAAACTAATAAGCTTATTATATCAGAAAAAGAAAGTTGTGAAGGCTGAACATCTGTATGCAATAATGAACATTCTTTAACTGGAAACAAAGCCAAAGGAAATACCAACTGTTGCACTGAAAATTGCTGAGATTCACTTTTGATTTACTAACAGCTGGAATCTCTAATTATCTTAATATAATGAGGCACTTTAATCTTCACTAAAGTATGTTTCAAAAATCTATCCAAAGATTTTTCTTCATCAGGAAAATGCAGTTAAACATAATCTGTCAACAGTGTGTACAGTCTGATTAAATTCTGTTCTTGGCTCCAGCCACTTACTTTCACCTGTTGAGGTGGCCTAAATATTCCTGCAATGCAAATTTAATTTAGAGTGCAGCTAAAAAAAAGTCATTTTATTTAAAGATGTGGGATTTTTATAACAGAAAACCCAAACCAAACATCTCCGCCCAACAGAAAAACCACAAAACAAAACAACAAAAAACAAAACAAAATTATATAGCAAGCACATAATTTAATGTCGTTCCGATTGGGAACGGCTGGAAGGAACGACACAGACTCTCAGGGAGTCAGAACAAGAGGATCCTTTAGTTTATTGCTAGCAGGCCTGCTTTATAGACAGATACGTGGAAAGTACAGAAAGGAAACTCTTATTGGTTAGTAAACTGCTACATTACCATCATTGGTCAGTGGGGCTCACCACCCCCTGACTTTCTCCTGCAAGGAAAACAAGGAACACATAACAACACCTGCAAGGCTGTTTTGTGTTCCTGAGGATTGTCTCATATTTTTCCCAGACTACTTTCTCAGGCCCAGCCTGAGAAGCTGTGCGGCCTGTAATATGTACAGGCACTGTCAGAATTTAGCATCCATAATTTAACATTTATATTTTTCCATTGAGTTATTGCAATTGCACACAAAAGACAGGAAATACTTCTGAAAAACCATTTTCAACACAAACAATAGGCATTTTAAGGATACCTATGTTCCTCATTTTGAGTATGCATTCTGTAATGATATCCCCTACTAAGACTGCAGTAATTGTCTGTGTACTTACAGTTGCCATACTGAAGAGTTTTGCTTGTCAGAATTTCCTTATCAGAAGGATTTTCCTTGTCAGAAGGAAATAGACTTTTCTCAGATATTGATGGTTTTGTATAACAATAGGTCCAAACAGAACTTGGTATTTCCATTTTAGAAATAAGCAAAAACATAAATTACATTGAGGGGAAAAAAAGAAAAAAGAAAGAAGAGCCAAACCCAGGATAAAATACAGAGGAAAAATGGGTTTAAGTTCTAATATTCTTCATGTCAGAAAGGAGGTCATAACCTCTATTTGGAAGTCATAATCCTAAATCTTTGAATTGCTTTATGAAAAGATGAAAAAGCTTAATATTCCTCTTTGCTTATTTTCTGTAGATTTAAATATCCTTGTTACATTTGTTGAGCTAATTTTGAAGTTATCCTTACTTTAGCTGTCACTATTTAGGATTTCTTTTAGAAACAATGCTGTTAATAAAGCAGAAGTGTCTAAACCACCTTTGGAGGATATTTTATAAAACTGTTTGAAGAGTCAGTTTGGGGATATATGAGTCAATCCTATCTTCATTTTTGCTAATTCCTTCAGAAAACTTTTAAGACCCAGGAGGTTGGGACATCTTAAAAAAAAAGCATTCTCAAACAGACTTCAGATTCAGATGCTGACTGCTTAATATAGATTTTTATTTAACAGGTTTATACTGATGTCAGGCTGATAGATCTGTATTTTACTATATCTTTTTGTAGAACTTTTGTTTTTTTTAAAGTCAGTGATACATTTTCTACACTAGCTTGGTCACAAGGAAACAGATAAACTCCTGTTTAAAAATACTATTAGTAATTTATCTGCTCTACCCCTAAGTCCTGTTAGAAAGTAAATTCCATTCTAGTCCTGCTGACTTGTGAGTGTTCATGCTATCAACTTGTTCCATATCCCCCTCAATTTCAGACTTATCCTCTGCTGAGCCATCTGCTATAATCTAGCATGGGAATTGCTGCCATTCTTTCATAGTGTAACCTCTTGAACAATTTTAGCTTTTCTGTACAGGTCTTGCCTTCTCTAAGCACTCTTTAACAACCTGATCTGCAACTAAATGAGCAGACTTGCTAAATGTTTTTTTTATTTTCCTGTCTGAAGAAGGTATTGCTGTTTATGTTGATTCCTATGTCAATTGCTTTTCAAAGCCTTCTGGATTATTTTAATTTTAATTTTTTTGCCAAGTTTTCTCATATTTTCTACTTTTTTTTCTGAAAAAGTGCTCTTCAGAATTTTAGAGATAGGAGACATTTTCTTATGTGTAATGATTTTTCTTATCTTTTGGCTAAAACACCTTTTTTTTTGTATTCATTAGTGCTGCACTTTTTGGAAGGTATCATTCAATAATGGCCACAAAACATATAAAGATTTAATTCCCTTAGCTTTTCTCTTCAGTTTCTTTGTTCAAAATGTCTTTATTTTTACTACTTTTCAAGGGACCTACTCTAAGTCCTGTGAGGCTTGCTAAATATGATGTTGTTAAACAGTTACTCCTCATCAAAGAAATCTTTACCCAGACCCTGGACACTGCTTGGCACCATATCACAGATTACACCTCATCTTGCAGGTTCCCTGTAAGCTGTTCTATGAAACAAATAATCAGCAAATTCAAAACTTTTTCCACTGTATCACATCCTGGTGTAATGTTTGCCGCTTGTACATGGCAGGAGAAGAGGGAAGGGGAGAAAGTGGAGTCTCCCACCATGCTTTAATTTCTCTTTCTGCCTCTTTATGTGTCTTGGCATATGGTGACAAATGACTGAAGACTTACTACATGCAGAATCTGCATTACTTGCTAAGATGGTTATTTTATTGGATTTGATTCTAGCTCTCTTAACTTACACTACTAATTTGTGACCAAAATGGCTTACTGTTATTTTTTTTTTCCTACTTCAGTGTAAAAATGAAAGACTATGGTCCTTCCAGAAGTCTGCTGTTGAATAGTATGTCAGAGACATCATGTATGGCTAGATATTTAAGTCTCTTCATCTTGTTTCTTTGTCACATTTCTCTCTGAAAATTAGATAACAAAGTAAATGTCAAACAGAGAGTTAACCAGATTATTTTCATATATTGAACATGACACAGGGTTCTGTCTAGTACATGTTACATGATGTTAATAATGAAGTTGTGGTTTTAAGTGTCAAGAAGGACAATTCAAGTTAGCTTCTGAACTGTTATATCTGGGAAAAAAAAAACAAGCCATGAAACCTGTCAGTGGAGATTTTATTATTAATGTCTTTTTCTCTTTTGTGATTCCTTTAGTTATTACTTTAGGGTTGTTTTTGTGGATGACAGTCATCAACTACTACTTCTACAAATCACAGTCTGACATGGTCTTTTTCTTTGCATTTCCTACATGCCTCCAATACATTTTCCAGACAACTGAGCAGAAAACAGTGGCAAAGTTCTCTGCGAGTGTTCCTTATGTACATAAGGCTTCCAGATAGGCTTTGGCTGAAATTCTTTGAAAACAGACTTAATTTTGAGTTATTTTCTTCAATCTTTTAACCAGAAGTTACAGCTATATTAAAAACATAGGTGTTTTAAACTTTTAGAGAACAATATAATATACTTTCCTCTTGGACAGAAAAAGCCTTTTCTGCCCTGTAAAGTGAAAGGATATTGGTTTCAAGAAATGCCAAAGCTTTTTCAGAATTATCAGTACTTTTAGGGAAAGATACAGGTCATGGCATAACTGGGCAATAAGGTGATAATATAGTTCAGCTATTAAATTATAATTATGTGAGTGTAAGAGTGACAAAAAGGTAACATTAGTTTGTATTTTTAGCTCTAATGATATACTTCTAAAGTTTATACTCTTTTTTGAATTTTTGTTGTAGTTAGAGTGAAATTTATATTTCAGAAAATGTGACTTTTGTCAATCAAAGCACTGAAGAGGAAAAAAAATTATAAATATTAAGATTGAAGTTACAGATACTAAAATATTTCTCCTTTGAATACATATTTTTGAGTCATTAGACCACTGTACTTTCCTGTGACATACATCAATACTAAATGCAGTGACACTTCACAGCAGTAGTAAAACAGGACTAATTACCATAACAGCCATTTGCTTGTTCTTACTGAATGGTGTTGATTCCATTTGGTGATGCTTCATGGTGAAATATTAGCCAGAGGAGCAGGAGAAGAGTTGTGTTTTATTCCTCCATCTATTTAGATACCTGAATTAGTTACACATCAAAGACACACTTTTCATCATTCCCACTGATATCTGAACTGACCACACTGTAGTTTCTCAAAATTTCAGCTTATAGAAGGTTTATTCCAAGTATCTGGTAATTTTAATTTTCACAAAATTATATATCTGAACAGGTATATAATATATAATTATGATTGCCCAAGTTATTGCAAGTTTGCCCAAGTTATTAGCAGTTTACTGCATAAAGGAACCTCCCATTAGGAACTTGACTATTTGGAATGTGGACAAAATGAAATCAGTATATTCTAATTAAAATGCCAATTTCAGCAAATGAAACCACCTCTATATCTATTTCTACAGTTATTTTCTGAGAACCTTCATCAACAGACATCTTCCAAAACATGGCCTAAAAACTTTCCTTTGCATTTTGTTTCTGCTATTTTCCAGAAAACTGTTCTGGAATTCATCTTAACATAATTTTCCTACTATATATATAAGACTACAGCTGCTTATATATGGCCTTAAATTGTTACCAGCCTAGAAAACCTTTTTCATATATAAGTTTTGGAGATTATACTTCCATTGTGAAAATTTGAACTGTTTCATATACAGCTCACTCCCCAAGAAGACTACACAAAAAGGAACTATACATGCATACATGTACAATGAATAAATTAATGGATGTTTTGCTTCAGCATACAGTATAATGAGCACACCAGTTCCCTTATTTTCCTACACTTCCACCTGAAAGCATTAAACACCTGTGATACTCTTGGTATCACAAAGAGTAAATTCGTGCGGGCAAAAAAAAGTTCTGTGCGGGCAAATGTGACCACACAGAACCCAGTTATTCTATTAGCTTTTCTCAGCAATTTCAAATTGTTCATCTGGAAAACTTTCATTCATAAAGGCAATAACTTTTTATCATTGATTTGCTAGAAATTTTGCTTCTACTACTATTTATTAGAGATTCAAACCCCAGACATTAGAAAGAAGATGTGATGATTAATTAACAGCTTGAACTCTCAGTTTAGCCTGAATCTTCAGGATTACAGCAGACTCTAATTTATACCAGGCAGGCTCACAAGCTTAAGATACAAAAATTTCATGATGCTGATTTCCATTGCAGTGGAAATTCTTTACCATTCTAATTAGCAGGTAATACCCTATGGATTAATTGCTCTTCCCATGTATTTCTTTCTTTTCTTCTTTTCCTAGTATTGTTTCTTGTCTCATTGTGCAGGAATATTTACTAAGTACCTATTCATCACTGCCTATTCTGCTACATTCTCCACAAGTATCAACAAACAAATATGGAGCCAGATGTCAGAGTGCAAAGAGAAACAGCAGAAGATAAAGAACCAGTGATTATTAGAGGTAGCATGTGCATACACATGCATGTTCTGGCTTTGGGTGGGGTAAACTATCTTCACAGTGGCTGGTATGGGGCTGTGTTTTCTGCTGAACACAGCATTGATAATACAGAGGTGTTTTTGTTATTGATGGGTAGGGCTTGCACAGAGCCAAGGCCTTTCCTGCTTTTCACACTGCCATGCTGGGGAGGAATTTTTGAGTGCATAGGAGGTGGGAGGAGACACAGGTGACCCAAACTGACCAAAGGGATGTCCCAGACTATATAAACTCATGCTCAGTACATAAAGGGGTGGGGGGAAGTAGGAGGAATGGAGGAATATTTGGAGTCATGGTGTTTGTCTTCCCAAGTTACAGTTACATGTGATGGGGCCCTGCTCTCCTGGAGGTGGCAAAACACCTGTCTGCCCTTGAGAATCAGTGAATTAATTCCTTGTTTTGCCTTGCTTGTGTGCACAACTTTTTCTTTTCCTCTTAAACTGTCTTTATCTCAACCCTTGAGTTCTCCAGCTTTACACTTTTGATTTCTTTTTAATCCTCCTGGTGGGGAGTGAGCGGGTCTTGGCTGCTGGGTGCAGTTAAACCACAACAATGTCATTATACCCCAAACATCCCAATAAAACAGTAGATTTCAGTTTAATCCTTCCTACTATGATTACCTACAGTACAGTATAATTCTGCATGGTTCAAACCACTGTGCTGTTAGATGAACCTGTGTTTGAAACTGCATAGTTCTTGCCTGAGATCTGGTTATCCTACTTCAAAATGATACATCTTTATGTCAGAGTATACGGGAGAATTCTTCCAGTTCCAAACAGAAATAGGGAAGAGTATAATGGTAAACAAAATCAATGACTTAGAGAAAGTAAAATACTCAGCACACATAATGTCTTGTCCCTCTTCATCTGAAGAAATAAGATACCTTGCAGGAAAATGTATCCTGAGAACTGGAACCGAATTTTAAACAAACTGCTGTGTGTTAAAAATGTAACACTTATCACCAAGGTGAGCAGGAAAGAAGCCACTTTATATGTAAATTTCTGTGCTACTCATGAAATCAAAAGTCTGGTATACACTCAGCAACCTAATTGTGCAGACACACAGACAGACGTGACTACATCAGAATGGTCTATTTTAATAGCATATATACATAGGTAGAAGCTTGTAAAAGAAAGATAGAAAGCTACCTGGAGCTGCTAGGTGATGTTGTTTCTTGACAGGCTAATATGCAATGCTCTTAGTAGAAATTGAGGAATATTTGGGAAAATAAATAAATAAATAAAATCTTCAGTTTCCTTTCTGCAGAACAAATCTCAAGGAAAATACTGCATTTTGGCAGCACCCAAAACTTATATATCCCTTCAGGAAATACAAGTACAGATACATGCTTTTTATTTATTTTTGTTTCGTTGAGATAAATTATTTGATTTTTAAAAGTTTTAATTATTGTATTATCACTCTGTTGTAGTTAAGATTATGTCAGCACTTCAGCTGTGAAAATAGACTTCAACTTGCCTAAAACATTACTCAGAACTTCAGTGTGTCATATAAAAAAACTGAGTCTGGATAAGAACACTGTTTTATGATTAAGACTTCTCTTAAATTTAATATATGGTTTAAAAAAATTGGGGTTTTTTTAAGTCTAAATGAGAAATATATATATTACTTATTGAAAAGTTTCTGGTTTATATATTTTCTTGACAAACTTAAGTTACACTGCTGTATTCAAAAAAGCCCCACTTATTTCCAAAAGAATAAATTTTTCAATATAGACCAGTCTTTTCCTCTAAAGGAAGTCATCAAGAGTAACTTCAAAGTGACATATGTGGAATAAAAACATATGATTTGCTTAATTTCTGGTAAAAATATCACCTAAGTGAACCAGAAGGAAAAATAATGCTCGTAGATTTTATTTTTCCATCTTCATTCTGATTAACTCCATTCAAAAAAATTTCCAGTGGTACAACACTGAAGGCAGAATCAAGTCCAAGGCATTAACAAAACCTGCACCCTGTCCCATTAAAAGAAAAGAACCATCAACCCCCCAGCTGCATAATGTAATACCCACATCACTGCTGTTTCTTTGACAAGTGGCCGTCCTCAAAGGAACTCTTCATCCTTAGAAATGTAACTTTTAAACATTGCATCATCTTCATTCTCCTATTCTATTTCATGAGGAAATCTAATATCCATTTTCCAACACTTAACAATGAGGAACAATTGCTGTCAATTGCAATTTGTAATATGCATAGCCCTGTGTCAATAATACTGGCTAAAACACTCAGCTTACTGGCAAAGATTTCTATTCAATTAAAATAACATGATACCAAACTCTGAGTAGTCTTTCAGAAGCCATGCTTAAAGAATACACTTCACAATCCAGGGTGTTCAATTTATAAGCCCCAAACATGTACAGTCTCTAAGACTCAAACAAATTTTTTCATTTATCCTGAGATGCCGAATTATTCTGGAGGACAACAGTAAGTTACATGGCTCAAATAATGATGGGAAAACTGCTCTGACAGCAGGATAGGGCTGTTTTAATAGGGAAGTCAAATATGGTCACTATAAAATTAAGGAAAAAAATGACAAAAATTTTCACAGTAATTATGAAATTAAAACCAAAAAATTTAAAAAACATCTTTAAAATTAATTTCTTTAGGAAATAAAGCCATATACAACATAGATTTGGAAAAATGAACTTTATTATAAGAACAGTATTTCCAGGAAGCGGTTTAGAAGTGGATTACTAACCAAAAATAACTACCATAAAAATATGTCTAAGAAAAGCAGGCACCACAGTGCAGTAATCCAGCCAGGGCACTGCTGTACAGAAATCAGTTATTTAGTATTCTGCCAATTTGACGAAACATGTGTCTAAACAAACTTGCAGTAGCAAAAATCCAGTTGAAGAAATTGTATTTCAAAGTGCACATACTCTCTCAGAAGTAAAAATGTTAGAACAGTTAGGATGCAAAATACACTTTTTAGAGATTATAGAACTTCAGTGAAGTGTAGTTATCACAGACCAAGAGTCAGTTATATAAACCTTTTAGACTTGGGTGAAGCTGGAAATGTGCCTGGTCTATTGAATTTCAGGATGCAGCCATTTATAAACTTAGGCTTCACAAAAAATGGGTTAGGATTTTGGCTGGGGTTTCTTTTGCAGGTGTGAACTTTTGAGATAAATTACTCTAAATCCAAACTTACTTCCAAAGACAAGAACACCTGTTATTGTTTAACTTCCCTACAGTTCAGGTCATGATCACCCTTTTCAGGCTGGTTTGTTTGTTTCCTTGCTTATATTTAACAGTTAGAAACAAAGAAGACAATGACAGATTTCTCCTGTGATTTTAGAAGTATTATATACCTAAACCAGAGAATTTAATTGAAACTGCATTTGGAAACAACTCATAAGTTAAGAAAGTTTAATTCTGTATCACATATGCTCTTTAAAAACCACTAATTTTTAGAAAAATGTGTTTTTTATCAAAAAAAGCAAACAGAAATTTTGCTACTTAAATCCACTTCTCAAACAGGCAGATGAAATATTGACTATCGACTGTCATAGACACAAAAATAGATTACTCAGTATGAAATAGGTGTTTGAAACTGGTGATACAGATGTTTGTCCAAGATTCTGTATTCTGGCTAGTTTAGCTGGCTAGTGTCATTGATGTAGTGTTCTATGGTGCATTTACTGGTTTACAGGCATTAACTGAGGGGGTCAATATTTACTTTTCTTCCAGTAAGACACAGGAAGACAAAGGTCAATGTTTTTATCATGAGATATGATAGCTAGATATTCATTTGAGTAGATTGCTAAACTTACATATATTATTGAAATAGACGTATGTTGTCACATTCCTACATTGTTACATACATAAAAATGAAAAGGTTAACATCCTTTACAAACTGTATTTCTGGAATTGCTTTCCTTTGAAAGTAGCATTTAACAATGACATAAAATCCAGGGTAAAAAAAATCCCTTCCTCTCAAAACTTCTATTTAGAGTAGTATTGGAATACTGCTGCAAGCAGTTCTCTGTCTACATCTGACTGAATATCACAGGTAAATAATTGTTTAGGTAATCTTTAAGAGTGGTGTGCTCCAGCCAAGCTGAAACAAGTAATTGCCATTCAATTTTCTTAGTCTTTTGGCAGTTGTATTTAAAAATTTGCATTTAAAATGAGGTTTCTTGTGGTTTTGTTTATCTTGTGGTTTTGTTTATCTTTTTTCCCTCTCTCTTCACTGAATCTCTTCTCACATTTTCCTTCTGGAATGTCCATATTTTGGTTCCACGTCTTTTGCAGCATCTAGACAGTGTTGTAAAAAAGGCTTTACCTTCTAGACCAACCAGTCATCATTTCCCAGTTCCATCTTCTGTGAATAAAAACCCCAGAGCCATTGTACAGAAGGGCACTGTTTTCTATTATTATGACTGCCACAGAATTCATATATTCCATGGTTCCCAAAGAAGAGGACAACTGAAGATCACTGGATTATGGAAAAATGCTGAATGTCACAACTGATGTTTATATGATCTTTTTAGTTTTTCAGCAAGTCATACTCCTCAAACCTTAGAAATGATTGTATAGCCAACTACTGGCTCAAAACCAGTCAGATACTTAAATAGGATGTTATTTTCCTTACACAGTTTTCCATAGGAAAACAAAAATATATGGGGTTAGTCATGTTGCACAGGATGATTTCAAGAAGAAGATGTAATGGATCTTCAAAAATTCAGGTTTGCAGGCAGGCTATCTGCAAATTAAGCCAGCATCATCAGATGCCATACATAAGGTCTGCTATTTCCCACAGAAAATCATGTGGAGTAGAGTTGAGAAAGCCATTAACTTGGTAGATTATAGAGATTTCTGCATTTTCAAGTATATTGCTTAGTGCAAAAAAAGTAAAGTAATTTGCCTTACAAAATAAGGATTAAAACCTCTATCAGTGCAAACAGCATTTTCTCCATAACTTATTGTTGATGAGCACTGAAAGATTTCTGGGGGGGTATGGGGTGGGAAATCACTCAATAAAGCTTAAACATCATCTAGTTATCATTTGATCATTTAAGAAAAGTCGAGTGTGGTGCTATCTTATGCTATACATAGAGTATAAGATTTTTTTGATTTTTTTTTCTAAAAGCATCTGATGTTTTGGATGTGGAATGGTTGCAACTCAAAAAAATCAATTATGGAAATTATCCCTAGATTATAAACTAACACATTATTAGTGCACAATTCAAATACAGAAGGGAAACAAATTTATCCATTAAGTACCTCTGAATCTTTCAGCTGATGAAAATTACTACAGGTACTTGAAACATTTCTTAGGTTGATTAATTGTGTTTGCAATCCATCAGGAAAGATACAGTCCCAAAGCGTATAACCATTCACTTAGTGAGACTTTTTAAAAACTCAGTTGAGGCCTCTGTAAAGTTTTAGATTTTCATTTTCAGCCAAAAATGTTACAGACTATGTTTCTAAGGAATGTAGCTTCAATCTTCACTAAGATCTGACAGAAGAAAAAGAGAACTGATCATACAGATTCATTTTATGTATGTGTTTATTTCTCCAACTGCAAACATCTCTCCTAAAGCATCAATCATGTGATAAATCATAGTATCGTGGCTCAATCTGTTGATTATATACAGTAATCATTGGCCATATTTATTTTAAAATTACGACAATTTCACAGTGCAACTTTAAGGAGATATGAATGTTTATGTGCCTAAGGAACTACTGTCATTATGATTTCATTGTATGCATTGCAAAAAATGTTTACATCAAGCAGTGGGAAATATTAAAGAAAGAATTAATTTTTCCTTTGGTTAATTTTCTTTCATTCCTATGTGGAATCCAAATATAAATACTTGGACTTAAATCTCAAAAGTTTATACATATAGCATATTTTACATAGATAAGCTGTTCCATTGAAATCAGTAAGGCTGTTCACAAATGTAATAACGAACTTCATATGTAGTATCTGGCAAGCTTAGTCTTACCTATCAATACAAAGGGGAAAAGGATGTACAGATAAACAGTGAAAATTATTAGGGTGAGGGAGGGGATTCTGCCTCTCTGCTCTGCTCTGCTGGGGATCCCACCTGGAGTGCTGCACCCAGCTCTGCAGGCCCCAGAACAGGAGAGACATCAACCTATTGGAGCAAGTCCAGGTGGGGGCCCGCCAAGGTGATTAAATTGATGAAGCTCATGTCCTATGAAGAAAGACAAAGAAAACTGTGATTTTTTGACCTGGAAAAGAGAAGTCTTTGGAGTGACCTAATATCCAACATGAATAAGACACCTCACGCACATGAATCAAATTACTCTTGTAGTTCTATACTTCACATCCTAGCCTCTCTCCTTTTTCAGCAAAGGATAATTGTGAATTTTTGGGTGAAACATCCAACTTTGTTTTAATGGGCAATATATATTGAATTACTTTTCCCAAAGTTGAGTCTGCTTTGCCCCATCAAAATTACTGCCAACTGATGTCCCTGTCCTCATCTTGACCAACAAGCTTTTCAATTTCCCTCTCCTCTGTAGAGAAGGGGGACTGAGAGCAGCTGAGTGGGGTCCTGCAGATGGCCAAGGTCATCCCACCACATTAACAAAGTCAGCTGCTGGTGGTAGAGGACAGTGATGTTTTTCCATACTAAACAAAGAATGATGGTCCATTCTCATAATCTGGGCAATCAAAAAAATCATAAGATAAATGTTGTAACACTATGTAATTTGAAAAACCTTTTTTTCTCTCCAATATTGAGCAAAGTTTTAGAATGTACAATAATTCAAAGCTGATGTATAACATAGTTCATTCACACCTGTGCGAGGTGAAGTAGTTAATAAGGCAATATTGCTAATGGCTCTAAAAGCCTGAAACCTTTCAAGTATTCTCAGCATTAGCAAGCAATTTCCATATGATTTCTAGGGAATTTAACAATCATAACAGAAACCACTTTCGTTTTTATAAATAATTTCTTCAGGTAACAAAGTTTTCAGCTCACAGGTAATATTTACTGAGACAACTACTATGCTATGAAATTAGAGGAAAAGAATTACAGAATAGATGAGTGATGTATTTGAAGGGCCATATTCTGACATTCTCAGTCTATGAACTGGATAATTTTATCTTAATTATACACTCAGTAATTATTCCACTTCAGTGATTAACAAGCCTCGTCACCATGCATTTTGGGGTCTGCTATTCTCAGGATTACCTTTATTGCTAGTCTCTGTTGACAGTGCACTTTCATAGGGGCAATTTAAAAACTCCTAAAACTGAAACAGATAATTGAAGACAATTGCATAATGTCAAAGATGTATACTAATTAGAACTATCAAAATATCTGAAGGAGTAAATGCATCTGCAAATCTGAGGGCTTTGCAAGGAAATTGGGGGGAATAGGTTATGGAAAACGATCTCATAAACATAGCACAGAGAAGTACTGGCCTTAGACTGAACTCAAATCAATAATTCTGGCAAAGCAGCAGATTCCTCTGACAACAGACAATTTGAAAGCCAATTAACATATGAATTGCAAGCAGGGCATGCAATAAAATCTCAGTGTGCTATTGAAAAATAATAAAAATAGAAAACTGCAATAAAGTCTAAAATGGGAAGGAGGTGCTGTTCTGCTAGTCTAGTGGTGATCGTGGTATACAGAAGGTGAGACAGCTCTCCCTATTCTTAAGGCTGCAAAAGCTAACCTGACATTAAGGACAAGGTAGGAATCTATTAACTAACAGGTGTGGGAAAGGCCAAGAATAGGAGTGTGTCTAAACTCTGCCACCACCAACTCCTGCTAAAGGGCCCCTAGAGTAAGAAAGAAAATGTATTTAGGCCTGGTGAGAAAGTGAGAGTATCCAAGGAGGAGTCATGTTACTTGCTGTCATATTAATATTGCTCTGTGAATGTGAGATGGCTGAAGGGTAACTCCACACATGTGTGAAGGCAAATACTCACATCTGAGTGCCCAGGCTTAACACTTAAAAAGATGGGGCATGTATTTTGAGATCAAACATGACAATTCAAGTGGCTGTAATTGCAGGGCTCAACCAACTGATAGTGTAGACACTGAAATTCCTCACCACTTAAGCAGTCAAAAGCTTTTAGTTCAATTATATGTAATGTCATTTCCACTGTAGTATCAGGCAGATGTTTAATAAACTATTTTCAGAGTAGAAGAAGGAAGGCAGACTGTAACTGAGGGATTAGTTCCGGCTGCTATGCTATACTTCCCAAAGGATGATTTAGTAGCATACTTTGTTTATGTCAGCAAATATTATACTACCACTATCAATACATATCATATATCCTTTGTTATAACGTACAATCTAGTCTGAAAAAAAAAAAAAAAGCCTTTTTAGTATCCAACACACTTTTGATTCAAAACAGCTCTTGCTTATTATACCAGTAACATAAAAGAATATGAAGCGCCTTCTTCCATCTCTATTGTTGGGCTTTCTTACCATGCTGTGGTAAGATAGCACCACATTGTGCTGTTCTTCATGAGAAGAGATAGTACCCATGATTAAAGCCCTGTGGTCATAGTACACTTCTAGTTTTAGGCACAAGTCAGATATACAATAATTAATATTTATGTTTGTGTTTATGTGAATGAACAAAACAGATACACATGCAAAATCTCACGGCTTTGTTTAGGAACAGTGATTTCATACAGAAGTAATCATGATTGCATTTCAATATGTGGTACTTGTATGACAGACAATGGTTGGTAACAAAACACTATTCTTTTGAATTTTACTGTTCAATGTGCATAGGCACAGCACTGTGAATTTTTGCATTTTCCAATGACAGAAGATTAATGTTTTGCTATAGGACTACAAATGTTATCAGTTCTTCAAGCAAATATAAAACATATTACCGTAATTTTAAAATGCATAATATTTGTTTTATGCACGAATAGAGAAGTAGTTATCAATAAAATCTGTGTAATTTAGTTATTTTTGCTTCTGTTTTCAGAGAGATGGTTTATTAGTTAGTCAATTTGCTCATAGGTGAGAATTTTCAAGATAATGTCTCAGAATAAGGGTAAGCAGACCTAGAAAATGTACCATTTAGTTCATGGTGATGTAAGACTGGGAACTCATCTATATGCTATGGTTTTGATATTACAGGCTGTAAGGTAAATTTCAAGATGAATGTCTATACAAGCTGGTTCGGGCACTGACAGTAGCATAACTCCCAAGCAGCAAAGATCTGCTTCAGATTTCTTTACATATAACTTTGATACCAGGTTTTCTAAGGGTAAAATACATCATCTATCTATTTTACGGGTAGATTTTGCTACCTAAACTCATCTGGAGATCAATTTTTCAAAGTAGTTTCATTAAGTGATTGGCTTCCCATTTACTCTGAGCTGGAAAGTACCTGTTCAAATCCTTTTATGTAGGTACTAAACTGCTTTTGAAACTGGTCAGCATGAGACAAAACACCTTGACTATTTTGTGCTTTAATACTCATTTTTAGATTAAATTTCTTCATTAATTATATTCTCAATTATTTTTTCAAAAACTGTAGACTTTTTTTTTGTGAAAGAACAGCCCTTACATATCTTCTGATGAAGGTCAGCATAGAAAAGCTTTTGATGTAGGACTTATTGGTGGAAAAGTCACTGACTGTGGTAAGAAAGTCTGCAGGTAATGCCATTGGCTGGGATAACTTTCTCATTGATTTTTTGAGTCATTTTTCTGTACTTAATTTACCCACTTTTACTGGAAACCTTAAAAGTAATCACAGCTCAAGGCTAGCTGCCAAATAGATTGAAAACTGAGCTTATATCACTGCACCCTTTCTGTAGACTGATTGCTCTTCTGCTATACATCCACCTCTATATTAAATAGTCCAGAATAGCTGCTAGAGTTCCAGTGTCTATTATACATGCTGCTCTCCTAGATATCTTCTGTGTAAGCCCAATCTTTTTTTATTAAAGACATCTTATAATAACTTTCTTCCTCATGGAGCGCTACTGAATCACTCTCTATGACAAATTCTTCATAAAACAAGATGCAACTTTCTACATGGTTCAATTGAGTCTACTTGTTCTCAGTACTTCCAAAGCTGTATACAGAGACTTATTACACCAAATAACATTTCTTTGGCAGTCCCTAATAGATACAGTGTGGGTTTACTTGTTCCTGCACCACTATATCATTGAATATTTTCATTTAACCCTCTAGAGTAAAGCACAAGTGACAAGACTTGATTGCAGGTTCTCCTCTTTGTTGGATTGTTAATAATTTCAAGTCTGTCACTACTCAGTGAGGCTGGATTTTCATAGATGTGAATTAGTCTGCTTAAAATACTAATATTTCACCTCTAGAAGCTTTATCTTCTAGCTAAAATTTAATACAGAATTGTACAGATTGTACAGACTCCTACTGGTCAAATTCTTAAAACTTAGTAATGTAGCAAAAGGGGAGGTAGTTATAGGGATGTAGCTTTTTTTGCCAATGCATCCAGAGAAAATATTTAGGCCCTGATGCTGGAAAGTTAAAATAAAAGAGAAAAGTGCTATTATACAGAAGAGTGTATAGGAGTGTATATACCTATATCTGTATATATATATGAACATTTTCGTAAGAATAAAAATTCTTTTAAGCATCTTTTCACAGATAACGGAAAGACATGCATAAGTATGAAAATTAGTAGAAGAGAATCAAGTGTTTCCTGATTTGAAGGCAGTACCGAGATTAGTACCCAAACTTCAGTGTTTTCTCAGTACTAATCATCAAATTATTTTAGTGTGAGCAAAATTAGATGACATATTTTACTGCACTTAAGAATATACAGCTATACCTGCACTATCTGAATGGATTATTGTAGGTTGTCTGAGCTGACTGGGTATGAGACAGCATCAGTAAACCATACTATCTAATTATCTTGGTCTTTTCTAACAGGCTGAGTTCCCATCTGTGGCACTCATGCTGGTTTGGGTTTTGCCTTTTTTTCATACATATGTTCTCTGTATTCTTCACACAAAAATTTGTAGCTGTGTAGTCTATTGTATTAGTGACAAGTTTTCCCAGTACTTTTCCGTGGCCTTTTCCTAAACAGAAATAAAAAACAAATCCCAAACCTCCAAGCCCTGGGAGGTATAAGACCCCTTTGCTCTCTTGGTTCTTCCTGGGAACCCAGGTTGAGAACAACTCTTCAAAATACCTTCTCATGGACAAGGTAAAACTAGTGTCAAGGGGAGACTCCAAAGAAGGGGCTTGACCTTGCGAGGGGAGTTACATCACTGCTTGTCCTCCTAATTGGTGCTTTTTATCAATTATGCTAATTTCCTAAAACTTACAAAAATGTACTCACCCCTGGGGGAGGTGGGCTTTTGTGGATGTCTTTCTATAACTGCCCCTGAAGGCCTCCATTAAAGATCCCCTTTTATATTACCTCCCTACTAAAATTATCTTTGGGTCTTTAATTTCCAGGTTGGGCAAAAGACAACTGCACTTTACGGGTTCCAGACTGATGCAATGAGGCAGCAGACTTGGTGCACAGTCAGCGTGTACTCAATTTCGCTACCGGACCTGCAACTGAATCACAAAATCATGGAAACACAGAATCATTTAGATTGGAAAAAAACTTCTAATATAATTGGTTTCAAACATGCCTAAATAGACTAAAGCATGTGCTAATGAAATGTAAAACACTCTACACCTTTGTGTCCTGATATAGAGTTTAATGTACCTCAGTTGAGAAATAAATTGCCTGTGAACTTCAGTAGAGGTAGAGGACTCCTGAAATTCCATCTTCAATAGTTTCTGATATATATATACACATATATTTATACAAACACGCACACACACATACACACATATACATATACATATACATACATATATATATATTAGGATTGACTTCAGCAAAAATACTAAAATGTCAATGATATGATTCAAATTGAAAATACTGAAGCTACTGGCCACCTGGGATAGCTGTACACCAGAAAGCATTTTTTTCATAAACAAAATTACTTTTACTGTCACAGCAAGTTCTCAGCAAATAATTTTGATCCTATTTAATCCTATCTTAAATGTACCGCAAAATCAAATTCATGAATAACAGCAATTACATTGCATATTAGATTCAATAGTAGGGCTGAAGAAATCCCTGAACTGCTAGATCTCAGAAGAAAACACCTTCCTCTGTAAACTTGTCCTTTCTCACAAGTGGTTGCTATCAGGCTGTCATATGCACAAATCCTAGTTAGACTTTGACTTAATATATGTCTTTCGGGCTAGACAGATTTCATGGAAATGTTCTAAGTTAAATTCTGCTCTTTTTTCTGTAAGCTTCTACTCTTCTCATACTGCTGAGTTCTATGCAGTTAATCCATCTGTAGATTTGTAAATTTCCTGTCTTCTGTATCAGATCTATATATGGAATGGCTTGTAGCACAAACAGTTGCCTATGTCTTCCCCAGCCCTGCTGTAGCACTGCTGGTCTGTACTGCTTTCTGCATCCAGTTCCAATAGGAACTTTCTACACCTGCACTGCTAAGCATTCCTTGATGAAGTTGTTCCCCTTGCTCAAGACCTTTTTCCACCTCTCCCTTTATTATGCCCCAGAGTTTTCAATGTTCTCAGCAACTCCTTTACTGACTTCTTCAGGTAACAGAGAGTAGGCCACTACCTGCTGTCTCCCAGTACAAGCCTTACTTTGACTTGGGCACCCTCTGATTTATCACACCTAGACTGGGGCTTGCTACATCAGTCTCACAGCAGGGCCCAGGGAAGACAAGAGGAAATGCACTTGGCAAGGTCACCATAATGCATAATTTATCACATTAGCAAAATCGCTATTACAATGGGAAAACAAAAGCAAAAATAGGTTGAACAGCTACTGGGCCTCTTTGCCATAAAAAAACCCCAACAGCTAATAAAAGCAACAAGGATGTGATCCTGACTCAGCTCCATTGGGCTGATTCCCACAGTGTTTGGTCCAGTTTCTGTGGCTGGACTGACAGTCAATTAGAAGAATGAAACTGTGGCAGCGGCCTCAGGGGAGACAAAGAGTTCCATTGTCCCACCCCAAACCCCTTGTGAAGGGCGGCCCAGGTGCTCTGATTGGGTTTGAGTCCCTGGGGGGTTCTCCCTTGCTGTGTTTCTAATGGTTCCTGACCCTGAACTCCAACCTCAAAGGTGGAAACCCTCGGGAGTTCTGTCCCTCAAAAACCCCTGCGGTGCCTCTGTTCAGAGCTCTCTGTTCCGGACCTGACTTTGTTCCCATGCTGAATAAATGGTTTCGTGAACCGGGAGCCCGTCTCAGTTGGTGTTTGATGCTGGTCCCCAGAATCCTGCTGCTTCCCTGGATGAGATCCTGAGGTTACTGACTGCACCATGAAACTACTTCAGTGGTTCCATGAGCCAGGAAGACTCAACAACTGCCAGAAGTACCCTTAATTTTCAGATATGCAGCTGTGTTTAAATGGCGTGGAGGAGCCACAATGAAATAAGGCTCAGCCCTCCTACTGCCAGTGGTCCAGGTGGCTCATTGCCAGCATACACGTAGCCATGCCTGCTGTAGTTCTGCCAGTTTTGGTATCTGGAGCCCTGTGTCTCTTCTGCCTGACATACAATAAACATTCTCAGAAAGAAGACAGAGGAGAAAGGATTCAGAGGAGCAAGCACTCAGGTGCACCAATTCTTACTCTTTCTTTGCTGTATGTCTTGCAAACATTGTCATTGTGCCCGCTCCTACACACACTCCCAACATACCTCATGTGCCAGTTGTGCTTTGGTTATCCAGACAGAAATCTGACAGCAGATTGAGGAATGCTGGTTCGGCATGGAAATTTTCTATCATCTATCTTCAACCATCTTAGCAACCATCTTATGACTAGGAGTGTGCTGTTGCTGGTTGGAGCTGTTCCTTTCATAAGTACATCATGAGAACAATCTGGTTTGTGCTCTCCTTCAAGGCACCATTGTACAGCTGTGTATAGATGTCTACTGCAGCCTATCCAGGTGAGAGATGACTCTTCCTAATACACAATCACTTTCTGGGCTCTTGATGGGTACAGATTTCAGCTATGAAACCTATATATGAAACCATCAGGGGAGGAAGCAGTGCTCTGCTACTGCAGTCATAGCAAGCTGTAGGTGACGATGAATCACAGATGATGACACAGGTAGCACAGTCCATTTTCAGTTCTGTCTAAGGCAAGTAACATTTGTCTCCTAGGTGTGCTCCAAAGGCTGCTGGGAAGGCCAGAAAACTTACTGCTCCCTCAAGTTAGCTTTGGATCCTGCTCCTTTGGCAGATGTGCTGAACCACTGACTGGAAGAGACCTGTGTGGTAGCTTCCTACCCCAACAGCCAAGGCAGAAACTCAAGACAAGAGCAGCTGAAGTGAAGAATTCATGGCTGTCATCCTTCTGGCAGGAGTGTAGGCCAAAAGTCATGTGTGCAGGTTTGTCTGAGGCAATGAAGTTCAAGTAGGAAGACAACAGACTTTGTGTGTGTGTGCACTTTACACATGGGAAGCTGAAGATAATGTGTCTCCTCTGTATCAGTTACTTCCTGATGCCTTTTGCTGATCACATTTTCAAAAAATTCTGTTTCAGGATAGTAATGGGCCAGCTTTGTTCACAGTTAGCAACCCTAGTAGAATCTTAGACTGAAGGGGAAGTACATAAGATGAAAAATATCAGAAAATTGTTGCCTTCAAAAACTTCTTCTGAGCTAAACTGATGGTGTCTTTCTATCACATTCAATCAAGAACACAAGCATACAGAATTTGCTTACTGCCTTCTACCCAGTACAGAAAACACAATTTTATTTTATTTAATTTCTTAAGCCATCTACTCTGTCCCTATGTAGCTCTGATCAGTAAAAATTGCCAAAGCATGCTTTGATATTGAGAATCTTTCATCTTGGATTGTTAACTTAGTTTTACTGTTTCTCAAGGGATCAATAGGCATTAACTTGATTACTCTTAAGAGTAGAATAGTTGAAGATCTTTGAGATAGAATAACTGTGAGAACGCATTTTTGGTAAGATACCATGAACACACCAAATGTCTTAGAAATATGCTTGGACAGGAAAATAAACAATCTTTAAGCAGGCAAACATTGGCAATATGAGTATTAGCTCCTGAACATGGCCTTTCTGCACCTTCCTAGCTGCTGCTGGAAGGAAAATCAGATGAATGTGAATTCATGGTGATGAAAACATGAACACTGAGTGTGTATAACATAGTAATCTCAACGAGGAAAATTGTCACATTTTTTTGCCCTCGTAAATGTTTTGAGCAGAGACATAAGTTCAGTTCATTTCTCTTTAAAATAGAGAGTAGGATGCAAATACAATGGGCTCCTGTTACTCAAACATTTCCTCACATCTAAGTTACATTTATGTTTTATTTTTTAGTGACAACTGTATCCTGAAAGCATATTTCAAAAGCATGCATTCTTTGCAGTTTTTCCATGTGAAAGATGTACTTTTAATAGGGTCTGGAGTAAACTATCATCATGTTTTTAAAATATATAAGGAGTCTTCTTAATTTCAAGTGGCTTCAGAACTTTTCTGAAATATATATTTATGTTTGCTACATCCCCTATAGGAAACATAATTTATCTTGTTATGACTTGTGCAATATTTTGTTTTACTAGTGACAATGCTGTTAATGCTGGTGCTAACCATTAGATATTCTATTTAATATGACATGACTATTATGTTTCAATCAAAATGAAGATTAATCACCAAAAAGAGTAACCAGTTAATTCAACTTTATTTTAAATAGTATTTGATTACGTTGTAATCAATTTGGTTCTGATACACCTAGAAAAGCACATTATTTTACCCCTAATTTTATATTCCCCAATTGTCTGTTTATATTAAAGTGAATGATGGATTTAGAGTTTAATTATAATAAATTTCATAAGACAGCGTACACATGCTGTTCACACAGAGAGAGCACTGAGAGGTGAATCTCTTCTGCAGATACCATTAATTGTAAGAGAAATGTTTTCTTATTAGATTGTTTAATGCAGTATACTCTTTTGTTACTAATAAAAGGAAAAGAAGGGAAGGGAAGGGAAGGGAAGGGAAGGGAAGGGAAGGGAAGGG